>NC_089721.1:25453233-25803233 GCF_031753505.1 Anomalospiza imberbis
AAATGTAAGTCAGAACAGAAATCCAATGCATTCCTCACCTTGTTATCTCTTGCATTTGTTGATACTGATCTATTTTTATATCTACAGTGAATTTGCTAAAAATCACACCATGATATTTTTAATGCAGAATATTTCACTGTGATATTTTCTGCTAACATCCAAGCCCTCTGCTGAACTGTATAAGTCAGGGCTTGGCTTATCTTGGGAAGCTGATTTTCTGCCTGTCTGCTGTATAAGCAATGCTCTAAAGCAACAGCCCTGAGAGAAACTCCATGCGCTGCCATACCTGGCTGCATTTCTCTTTCCTTCCTGTATCCCACAGGCAGGGTTACAGGCAGGGTGTCTCAAAAGGCCCTCTAGGAAAACCAACAATTTGTCATTTAGTGCTTTTGCAGATGGAATAAAAAATGGCCTTAGCAAAACCTGGAATGTACTGACCTGTTCCATATGGACAAGTGCAATAGACATCAGTCTAAGTCTTTTAATGGTGATCTATCTGAAGGAGTTCAGAGATATAGAATGCCCTAATAAAATTGTGCATTTAAAATAGAAAGTTCTTGATATGTATCAAAAGATATTTTTCTGAACATGCTTCAGTATGTACTTGCACCTGTATGCATGAAAGAGGCCAGGAATATATTTGTGAAAGAAAGTCAACATTTATTTTTTGTTCAGGGGTTTGAGGTTTCATTTCCTTCCGCAGAAACACCAAAATATGTGACCCTAGGGTTGGGGGGGATTTTGTGCTTCTGTTGATTATTTGGTCCAAGTCCTCAATCATCTTGGCAAATCATGAATTCAATGTCTCAGAACTATTGCCCTCACTTTATAGTGCCTAGAGAGGACATGAGACATACTCAAAGTGAACCACAGTCTCCTATGCCCTTACTCTTAAACTATGGTTTGTCTCTGTCCTTACTAGGTGAAACTGAGCTATTTTGCCTCCTTGACTTAAAGGATGTGTTGCTCTTACATAATTTTTTATCTTTATATAGACAATCTCTGAAATAGTTTGTAACAGCAGAGAAACTGATAGGCTAGAGGTAGAATAACCTCTAATAGTAATAATAGTAATCCTTCTTCCCCTTTCAGAAAAAAAAAAAAAATCCATTACATTAAGGAACAAATGTTTTTTTCCTGAACAAAAAGCTTCAGATGTTGTCTCAGAAATATCTGAAGTATCCAAACATACAAATTAGTAACTTGCACCATTCAAATTATTGAAACTAACCATGAAATTTCAGGGATTCCCATGGCAAACTTTCAACCACTGTGAAAGTGGCTTGCATCCATCTGCATTTGTGCAGTTAAAGAGCTCTGATTTTTCAACTCCCTCCAAATAGGAGACTGTAAGTGTCTTCTTAATTGTTGAAACACCGAGCATGAATTTTTGACAAATTTTCAATTCAAAAGTGAAGAAGAATTTTTTCCAAGTCATAGACTTGAGCTGTGATTGTGCCTGAAAACACAGTAACTGGAGAGTAGGTTACCATTCCCTGAAAATCATGGTCCTTTTCTAAACTCTAATTTTGGCACCCAGAAATGTCCCAAACACTCAATACTTCTGAAAAGCACAGGCAGCTTTGAGCTTTGAGAAAGACAAAAGACTCCACTCCCAGCTCAGGCCTGCCACTGACGAACATAATTCTAGAGACTAATTACTTACTTCTTTCTCCTCCTCCCTTTCCCCCACCTGCCCCTGCTCCACGCCCCCCCCCCATGTTTAATTTCCTTTAATGAATTAAAAAAGCTGTATCTTTTCCTTGTATGTTTTTTGTATTTCTAACCAGATATGCCCAGAATATGGACATTGGGACTAAACAGTGCTTCTTCAGCTGGAAGTTTCAGAAACATATATACTACTATACTATGTCATTAGTATTTTGCTAAAATTGGGATAGGAAAAAGAAGCATCATCCTAACTCAGTTGAGGATCACCAAATAAAACAGACCTTGATCCTGAGATACAGTTCCATATGGCAAATTCCCCATGGATGCCATTAAAGTCCTGATATGGGGCTGGCAGTGGTCTGAGTGAATGTGGGTTAAAGGACCACCATGGTACTCTGAGCCGCTAGTGGCAGAAAATATTGCAGATGCTCACTGCACTTTCTGCTTTCTCAAAACTGCAGCCAGCTGCTTCATGGGGCTGCTGGGGAAGCCTGGTACTTATCAACTGGGCTGTAGGCTCAGCTTCTGCCCTGGAGAAATCCGCACAGGAGCAAAAAGTCCCAAGTAAGGCCTCAAAGTGCATGCTTTTATTTTCTACAACAGTAACAGTTTTATAATGCACCTTAGCTGTTTCATTCAAAGATTATCTAAAGGTGTAGGAAGATAAGATGAAGGAACAACCTAGACTTCTTATGGTGTTTTTTCCTAAAAACCTGCAATGTTGGCCTCCTTCAGGTTTCTTGACATTTTTACTCTTCTGTAGGTTTGGTATAGCAGGCACTGTGAACGTGACAGGTGATGAGGTGAAGAAGCTGGATGTATTATCCAACTCCCTGGTGATCAACATGCTCCAGTCCTCCTACAGCACCTGCGTCCTGGTCACAGAGGAGAACAAGGAGGCCATCATCACCCCGAAAGAGAAGCGGGTCTGTGCAGCTCCGGCTTTCAGGGGGGTTGTCGGCTCAGGCAGCAGCAGGTGGCACTCTTGCTTCAAGTATGAAACCTGGCCCCGGTCCCCAAACTCAACCCTTCCCGGGAGAATTAAGAAATTTTGCAGCATTTCTGTATTGTTTTGATTAATAACTTTCGAGCGTGGCATGATTTCAACAGCTAAAAGAGATGTGGAGAGTACAATTATTATTAAAGTTTTCTGAAGCGGGAGAGAATAATTATTTTTAAGCTTGTTAACACATCCCAAATCCCAGGTGTAAGTGTACTGTTACATTCCCTGACCACCGGTGCGATGGTTTTGGATTACATTAGTATTTAGCAAGATAAAATGAGATGAGAGGCTGGCAGAACAGGGTGTTATGTTACATGTCCAAAGGAAACACCTGACTGCTTCATCAGGCTTCCCCCACGAGGGGATCCTATTACAGCGAGTTACTGTTCATGCTGATGCAACCTGCCTTTTTCCGAAGATTTTTTTTCTTTCTGCCTTCTTGCCCTCAAACCTCACAACACAGTGTAATCCTTTCGTTCGCAGCAAAAAGTAGCAAAACAAAACATGTTCATTCGAGAAAGGTACTTGCTTCCAGAGTGAGTCTGTCCTTTTGCTTTTAAACAGTTTCTTGCACTGCTTGGCAGCAGAGGACTGCTCCTCTATCATCTATTTGTGCTGTCTGAGCAGAAACATGCCCTCTCCAATTTCTCTGGCAGGCCCTTGGGGAGTTGCTGTTGTGCTGCAGGGCCAGCTGGGTCAGCAGTGCAGCCTTCTCTGACAAGCTGTATCAGGCACACTTGGAGGGCTAAATGCAGACATAAAAACATGTGAGTTTTCAAGTAAAAGCAAATAATAATGTGAATCAACGTATCATTAAATGGTTCCCTTGTCACTTCTGTTTTAGGGTAAATATGTGGTGTGCTTTGACCCCCTTGACGGTTCATCCAATATAGACTGCTTGGCACCAATAGGAACAATATTTGCTATCTACAAAAAGGTAAGAGCAGCAAATCACACATGGCATTATTTGCTTGGTGAAAGCAAAACATCTTGAGTTCATCACCTTGCCTAGTTTCTTTCCATGGTCCATTAGGTGTCTCTGGGCAAAAGCGAGCCTTAGAAGGAGTAGACGAACACTTGATATTCACGTGTGCTAAAATGCTGCCTGAATTCACAGGAAGGGGCACCCAGCCTCGTGAAATTGTTAGGTGAAAGCACTTCCTTCCTCCACACACAAAGACACTTAATTACAAGGATCTCACCCCCAGGGCAGCTGGTTATCTCCTTCAGTGATGCTTGACTCAGCGTTAGGTGCCGAGAATCGCAGTATTTGTCCTCCTGGACAGCCGCTGCGGGGGCTGGCAGCTCTGGACCATACCGTGTGGCCTCTCAGGGCTAGCTGCTATGCCCGTCATGGATGGGAGTCCATAAGTATGGAGATGCTGGGGGCTGAAGGAAGCAGTCACCTACAATCATCGGGGCCCCGGTAGCATGTCTGCTCCCATGAGGCTACACAGAGCAGCAGCTGTGCAGCCAATTACAAACACTGAGCTACAGTCATGCCAAGTCTTGTGATTTGTTTGCTAATCTCCCAGCAGTGGGTGTTTTTTCCAAAGCCTGACCTCACGGTCATATGACTGTGGGAGACCCTCAGCCATTGCTATTGTGCAATAACAGTTCACAGTACTTGTGACTTCAAAGAAGTCTTTGCAGACTCAGATGTTACACTTCAAGCAAATGAAGATATGTTTTTCAAGTCTCTCACTCTTTAGCTCATAATTTCCATCTGGCTAGTCCTTGGTTTTTACATTTCTTGTAGGTAATACAATAGTCATCATTGTTGAGAATATGCATCTACTAGTGAATCAAATTGTTATGGCACAACCTCAAGAGGGTTGTGGCACAAGCCAGGTCCTGGAATTTGGCTGTCTGCATTGTTACCCACACAACAGATGCTGTGCAGGCCAGACAACACTGAGATGGTGCCCAGTGTGATTTTTGAGAGAGAATGCCTGGGACTACCTCCAGTACCATGTACCTCCAGTATCTTGCTTTTTGCAGGGAAAAGAGCTTATCTGTGTTGATGAAATCTATGAAATGTGCCCTAATGTTAAGCAGAGGGACCTCCACCCTTTTCAGTTATCTCTCCAAAGATACCCTAAATGACAACAAGATCTCCTAATATTTGCAGTATGAAAGAATAAATGTGAGATGTTAATTCCAGTTGATAAGTATCCCTTAAGAAAGAGAACATAATTTTAGGCCTTTTAAGATTCATGAATAACATTTTTGAAAAGGTAGAACCAGTGTGATTCCAAAGGACGAACCTTAGCATCTACCAGTTCTGAGATGAGCTCTTGACTGATTTTCTCACCATGTCTCACCTTAACTTAATTTCCAAAGGCACACTCTCCAAAGTGGAAACATTTGGCTTAATTTAGGGAAAAAACCAAAACAGATAATAAGCACTCTTACAGAAAGGCCAGACTTGGACAATACATTTCAATCCTGAAAACAGTTGTCTAATTGCTCCCAAGCCAGAGCCTTCACCACAGTGGGAGGGACCATTTCATCATGTCAGAAAAGCACTCTATCAGTTTCTTAGAAAAACCCATAAGGAAATAAATACTATCTCATCTTATTTAATTTTCCACCTGGCCTTTGCTTTCTGAGACCAGGGTGGTGCAGCTGAAAATCAGAAACACCAGAAGAGGGGGGCTGAGTGAGAAGCCTTGCCAAATCAGCAGGGGATTGGACAGCTGCTGCTACTGAGAGGCTCTCAGTTGCCAAAGAGTCAAGATTTGGTGACAATAAATGCTTTTTGCTTGGGTTCTTCCCAGGTTTACATACCACTGAGCTAAATCTACAATCCTTAACTCATACTCCACAAATATGCTATGAAACTCTCTTGCTTTGTTTAATTTTGGTTTTAATTTGTAACTTTGCCCAATGCCTCTGATGTATTTTATTTGCTACCCTTCACTGTAATGAGGACAATGCCCTCCCCTTCATGTGGTCCCTCACAGAGAAGGTGTAAGAATTCAGTAAAAACACAAAGGCTACTCATGAAACACATGATACAAATGGAGACCTGAAAATCAAGTCATTTTAGTGCTGCTCCCAGTGCTGATGAGAATTCCCTCATGTGATGTCAGGCAAATCACAAACACAAAAAAAATCAAACTCAGATGTCACCTGAAGGTACCCCTATAGCCAAACTCTGCAGCCTTTGTTTCATCAGCCTCACACCAATCTGAGTTATAGTGACAGAGTCACTATAATTCATTATTTGCAGTCCATCTGTCTATTTTATTGTTTTGCATAAAGGCCTCTAAAGGTATTTCACTACCACCATCATTGTCAAAATATAATGGACAGGAAATCCATCTGTGCACCAGAAAGAAGAAAAAATATAAATTATCAGAGTGTACTGCCCAGCTTAATTCCCTGGTTTGTTTAACAGTACATGGTATTTGGCAGGACAAAACTCCTGTGGTCCTAACATTGAACTACCAGCTGATCTGTAGCTTTTTCACATTTTAACTAGCTCTGCAAAATGTTTTCTCTTTTCTTCTTCTTTTTGGAAGCTAGCTCTTGGAAACACAGTTGTGAATAAGGATGAAAAAATAAGTGAATTCAGCCCAACTGACTATACCTTGAGGGAGGAGTTCCTCTGCTTTTTTCCGAATAGTCAACAAATATATAGTTTCTCAGTCATATTAACATAGAAAATGCATTTAAGAAATAGGGCTGAAAAGCTCATCTCAGATAAAATATATTTTAAAACAATATCATATATAACCCAAAGTCACATGTGTTGTATATACACTGTATTCTAGAAAACAAATTACTTTGCTCTATACAAAATTATTTTTTCTTTAATGAGAGGACCATACAAAAAGCTATGACAACCATAATATGCTTGAAACTGTCTAAATGAATTTTTAATTCTGCATTTGATGCTGAATTAATTAGTCTGCTATAGACAACCATTGCTTTTAATGGTGCGGTGTATGTACCATAGGGGTATATTTTTCAAGGAGATGAAGCTACCTAGGCCATAATAGTTGGTGCTGTAAGGATTGTTTTGCAAAGTATTAGCTACTATTAGTCAAATTTTGAAGCTCTGAAATATGCAAACAAAAGTTTAAACTAGTCTTCCTTCATTATCTGCATTATATACTCCCAGAATAAGCAGCTTGACATAGTTTCAAGGGACTGAATACCACATATATTTGTACATGCTATATTTCAGTTCCCATGAAGAGCTGGTTGTCAACAGGATTTATATTTCCACAGAAGGAGTTGGCAAAATAGGAATAAAAGGATTTGAGCAAAATACAGTTAAAAACTGTAAGTGAAGTGACTCAAGCAACAAAGTCTTTCAGCTGAAAAATAAAACATTTTGACATGAAATTACTATCTTCGTGTACCAGGAAAGGTGTCGTTTTGGTGGCCCACATCTCAGTTTTCCTCGAGGTGTTGGCATACAACAATGAATGGGAACACCTTACTAGGACACTGATGGGCAAATATTTTATTTTCTACACAAGACAGTCTTCATGGATTTTAATTTTTTTAACCATATATTCAGGGCTAGACCTGCTGTTTCTATTTAGCTGCTACTCAATCCAAATAAGCCTGTGCAATCACTGAGAAACTGAGTTGGGAACAATAAAACACTAAGCCATGGCCTGAAGAAAGGGGGGTGTTTCATTTCAAGTCCCCATGGACCACCACCAAACAATCCATACAAGACCCACCACAGCTGATGAACTTTTAAGTAAGCATGGGTAGCAAGCCCTACCCATATTGTAGCAGCAGGAGATGTAGGGTGTAACCAACCTTCCCAAGTACTGTTGGCTGTCCTCCTCACCTACCCCATCAGACAAACTCTTGTAAGCCATAGCTGAGGCACAGTGCTAGAGCTGACTGGAAATATTTGCACCTTGTCTGCTCGGGCTACTGTTGCTCCATGATAACCAAAGTGTCAAATCAAAATACAAGTGTCAGAAATTGATTAAAAGTATGAGGTAAAATGCCACCTGAATGTTCTATGTAGAGTTACAGATGAGTACTTGCGCACATGCACACTTTACATAACCAAATGCATTTGTTATTTTGTATATAATATGATGAGCATTTGTATATAATAGTTGAGCATTTATGTCCCTTCAGTTATGCATCCCTTCACTAGAAGAGACCAATGCAAAAACTTGTTTCCATCATATGTTGCACCATATACCCTTTTATTCTGTACAATGGAAGCATTTTCTCTGTAATGTTAATTACAGCATTTATCTCTCAGTTATTCCCTCTGAGGGGTGTCAATATGATAGCTTATGTTACATTTACAGAAAATTAGTATCCCTGCTCTGTCTCAGTTTTCTGATGATCCTCAGTTAATAGCTGGGGATATAATGCTAAGGGATCAGCTTTGTGGCATGTATCGTATTGATTGCGTGACATGTATAAAATAACAAACTCTCAACATCCTATCCCAGCATGTGCATGTACCTGTACCACACTTGGCCTGAACGAGTGGGGTGTGACAGTCTCTGTTTTTGTTGTTTCAAAGGCCTGCATAGACAGAAAAAGGAAATCTGTCATACATTATTATTGTTTTTATTGTTCATTATCAGAATTTAACCTTTGGTTCAATGGTAATTTTTCCTCAGGAAACAGATGATGAGCCCTCTGACAAAGATGCTTTACAGCCTGGACGCAATATTGTTGCTGCTGGCTATGCCCTGTATGGTAGTGCTACGCTGGTTGCCCTTTCCACAGGGCAAGGAGTGGACTGCTTCATGCTTGATCCGGTACAGTCATGGTGTTAATCACATTGCCACTGTCTTTTAGAGCTCTCTGTGCTTGGTTGTACTTGTTTTTGTTAATCCTTGTCTCTATCCCCTTTATGTAATTCTTTTTTCCATGTCCTGGATCATCTCACCTACTCTTTACAAGTATGTAATAATATATGAGGTTGCAATACCTGTTTGGTTTCTTCCTACTCAATAGAAGTGAAATTAACTTAAATTCTCAGTTAAGTGTTTGAAACCCTCTTCATTCAAACCAACACTTAAGAAAATTTAATTTGTGTCTTTATATTCACTTAAAGGAATCTGTGTTTATTTTATTCTTGATTTTTCTGTCTCAATAAGAATATCAGCATGTTCACTGTTTAGCTTGAGGCAAGAACGATTTTTTTGATAGCTTGAGGCAAGTGATGTTTCATTTCCTGAGTGCAGTAGTTTTATGGCTGTCACCTGAGGTGCATACCCAAAAATTTGCAAAAGCACAACAACACCTGTATAATTGAACATGTGCCGCTCTTCAGTGCCCAAGAACACAATGAGTGGTACTGTGGGAATGCAGGAAGATCATTCATTTGTAAAACCAGAATCAAATGTAGGGAATAACATAGTTATTATTATGGTTTTATGGGTTTCTTTTAATTAAAAGGATCAATTATTACCAAAACTTTTTGTAACATTTGTAAATAGTCTCATTCCAAGTGGAAAGAAGTGGAAGAGGAACTGCTCTGCTTGAGACAGAGAAAGAAAGAGAAGGTGAAAGTTGAAATCAACAGACAGCAACACATGGGTGCAGCTGACCACATTCACTTTAAGTTATTTAGACAAGACAGGCAAAAAGAGTCCAAAAATTAGAAGGCAGTGTCATTTCTTAATTTACAGTCTTATGATTTGAGGACAGAGATTCATGATCCATCTGCTTTCAGGGCTGATTGGTGATTTTTGATACTCTATTTCAATTAGGTTTTGTTTATAGTACCAAAGTGACAAGTTTTGATTAATTTAATGTAAATTCTCTGCTTTCTGCTCTTTTTGAAATATTGTCAGTTTATACACTCGACTGGTACTGAAAGGATCAAGCTGTGCTAGCATTTCTGCCATGGCTAGTGTGACAACTGTTACAGAAAGTCAACAACATTTTCTGCTGCCTGCTAATACCTCATTTATCCTGTCCTGCAGGGTCTTGGTGAATTTATTTTGGTGGACAGAGATGTTAAAATCAAGAAGAAGGGGAAGGTATACAGTCTCAATGAAGGTTATGCAAAGTATTTTGATCCTGCAATGACAGAATATTTGCAAAAGAAAAAATTCCCTGAGGTAAGAAAATATTAGCACTGTACCAATGTACCATGCACTGGCAAGCACTGCATTCCATGCAGTCCTGGCTGATGTAAAACTATTTGAAGGTCTTCCTGAGTTCAGACCCATGTGACCCTTTCATACCACCTGGTCCATTTTGAATATGCATGTAATGGAACGGGTTTTTTGGCATCCTGACATCTTTTATAACTTAGACTTTGGTAAATAAAGTCACAGCTTGTTTGTGTAAAAGGAAATGTGCCCAAGAACTACATCTTTCAACAAAACTCTGGAAATGTGTACATCAAATTTGGGGATACCCTCATTTTCTAACTTTATCTGAATATGCAGTTCAGTAATGTGTGCAGTTGGGCATTCAGGGCTAGATTCCATCTGCTGCCCAGAAGGTGCTTGCAGGAATCTGGGTGGCATCACCTTCTCCTTCTTGTACCTTCTTGCACCTGAAAAATGCAGTACCAGTCTTGCACAGTCTACTTGCATCATATGGAGCATGAACCAACCTATAGGCTGGGGAGAAAACCTAAACAAATAGTGTGAGGCACAAATTCACTATATTTGGTGGTTAAAAGAGAGACATCCCATGTCTGATGAACTTTCTTGCAGAAAGACATCCCATGTCTGATGAACTTCCTTGGAAAAATACAGTTTGATATTAACTTATCAATGCTAGGAGGACAGTACATAAGCTCTCAATGAGGAAAGCTGGAAGCTCTCCAGAAAGTGTGGCTGTGAAGAGTAATTCATAATGAAATATGGTGATGTGGATTAACTCAGGACTTAAACTGGTCAGGAAGCTGTTTTTAAAGCTCTTCCTATTAAAAAAAAAAAAGTAATTTTTAAGCTATTAGTTGTCAAGGATATTTGTAATATGGTTTGTATTAAATAAACTGATTCAGTAAAAACCTCAGGGTGCAGTAAAAGGGAAATATAATGAGTAAGCATTTAAACTGTGGTCCCACGATAAGCTCCTCCTTATGAGCTAAAAAAATCTGGATTTACCGTATCAGCTATAGCTGCAAGACTACTGACTGAATATCAAACCCTCCTTTTCATGTTACCCAGACTGTAGCTACAGAAAGTCTAACATCACAGCATTCTAAATATATTAACTTTGAATATTTGAGATTATTTTGAGATTCCAAATCTGCATTCAGTTCAGCTGTGAGAGAAGCAGAAGCCCATGACACAACTTTCTTACTTCCTGAAACCTAATCCAACTGGGAAAGTGAAGAACATCTGTGCTTCTCATTCTGCTGACATTATACCAGGCCATGTATTCAGTATAATGCACTAAGACTGAATTTATTAATTTGTGTTTTTGCAAACCACCAAAGTGTTGTTTAAAGTAAAATTCTTAAACAAATGCATCAACCCCAGGCAACTAGAAAAAGACTGAAGAGATTTCAAACTCTATGGAAAGACCAGACAGAGGTATTTCCCCACAGGACCAATGAGGACAGCTCTATCATGTGACTTACTAAATCAAAAAGTTAGGATGTACTGGAAAAAACTCATTTGCAAACAGTATTTTATCTCAAATCTGTGCATCATTCCATGAAAACCTCTTGAAATTGTTCGTCTAATGCAACAGAAGTTGGCAGATATTTTTGTTGCTTTAAAGCAAACAGCACAGAAGTGCATGGGTTATTTGGGGCACAGGAAATCTTCTTAGTTGTGCTGAACAATCACATTTTTTCTGCTCTGAGATGTACAGTTGTCAGGGTGAGAAGGGCACAAATGTTATGGCCACAAAGCACAAGGAAGTGCCCTGCCTATCTAAGCTTGTTATGAACCTGAGTTTTGGAAACAGCATAACTCAGTTCCTTGATTTGGAAAGGACATCATAGTTGCATTGTGGGAAGGACTAGAGGGAAAAGGTTTTGCTATTTCTCCGTAGCATGAAACATGCTTCCTGACCTCATCTGTAAGGCTACCCAGCTGCAGCCACATTGGTGATGTTCCTACCTTCCCTACAGGAGCCAGGTGGGGATTTTCACAGTTTCTGTCTCTGTCCCCTTCTCTCCAGCATGCAGAAGGGTAGTGAGAGTGTCTGCTGAATATCCCCTACCTGTGACTTGAGGAGGAACTGATGTATGGGCATGCTGGAACACCTCCTTATTCAGGAAGATCATCCACCCTATACTCTTCTGGCCACTAGAAGCCAAGAGACTAGGCATCAGTTTTAGCTATTTGTCACTTTTTTGCATTTTTCTTCCTTAGATCTTACCTCTGTTAACTCTTTTCTGTGGTTCTAGGTCAACATGCTGTTCAGATGACATTGCCATGAAAAACTGAAAAGTTAAAAATATAACAGGGGAAAGTACAGTGTTTTCCACAACATGTCCTATGTTCTGTATCATTGTCATTAGCAACAAAACACTAAAAATCAATCATTTATGAGTAGAAGAGAGATTTCCCCTTGTTATCTAACAGCAGTGTCCCAGATCAGACAGTTCGGACTACAAAAGTGCATTGACCCTCAAATTTTCTTGCAGATCACCATTTACCTAAGGCATAAATTCAGAATGAAAAGCTCTAGAAAAATGAGTATGTTCTGCAGGCCAGATCTAAGCCTTTTACTACTGTCATGTAGTGGGAAACATATGTCTAACCCCATCTCTCCTGGTATGAGAGTGAAGCTGATTTTTTTTTTTTTTAAGCATGACAAAATCACACTGCTGCTTAACCAGTATGAAGAACAAGCTCCTGTTTGCAAAGTTGCCTGTAATGCAACATGTTTACTCCAGTCTGCAATGCTTAGTGGGCGCTGCTGGGCCGGAAACTGTCTCTGCGCAAGTGTTACTATAACTCCTCCCCAAAATGGGTTCTTTCTCCCATAATGGCTGCAAGGCCCTAGCTTCTCTCTAGCACTGGTAGAATTTGAAATACCCTGTGGACATTGTTGCACTTTGCTACGACACCTACTTTTATCTTTGCTTCCTACAGTCAGGCACAAAAGAAGCTGAGTCTCATCATGGCTTGCTGCTGATGAGAGCTATGCAACTGAGACTCCCTGGTTAAGAATTTGTCTCAGCAATGCCATTAAAAACTTGCCCTCAGCAGCATATTTCCGTATGAAGCGTTCTTCTGTCAACTAGCCAAGTTGTGTCCAAGTGATACAAAAAAGCTAGTAAAACCACTATTCTTTTGTCACTGCATCTGTATGTGGAGTAAGGGATGCCAGGTGTTGCTGTAGAAAAAATTTCATGCCCCCCCCCCAGTAATCATATTTATATAAGAAAAATCTGGTCTTCTGCTGTGGAAGAACAGGGCTGTCAGAAAACAGTAGAAGAAAGAAATGAAAAATTAACTTCTATCAGAATGTGAAGGAAAAAAAAATCACAGGACTTACCTGTTATGAATAATTTGTGTTCCTTTGAGTCAAACAAAAAGAGTAAAAGCAGCAGAAGGGGTAAAAAAAGAGTAGCCATAAACTTACTCAACATGGATGCTGACCAAGGCAACATGAAGGTTCTCCAGCTCTTTCATTGGCATCAGCTAAACAATCAGAAATGCTTATTGAGCAAACACAGAACTTGGCATTACTGAGAATTTGGGATGAACCTGTCTAGCATTCATGCTCTATTATTTTGTTTGAGAAGAATGCCTGGGCAATATGCCAATATGCATGCAATGCCTATTAACTTTTTTATCTGTAAAAATTATGCATGAGCAACAAAACTGGGGAAACAAGAAATAACAGTTCACTAACTAAAATGAGTATTAATTCTTCCCATGCAGACAGCTAAATGCTAAGGGAAGTAAAAATTTTATTTCAGTATGCGGTTCCTGTGATAACCTTATCAGAAGGGAGGAATTTATCTGTATTTTTCTCAGCACAGTCCCAGCATTGTGTCTCTAGCTGGTGCATATCTATCCGGGTAAGAAGCAACTAAAATTGTCAGTGGCATCTCAAGAGCTTAGAATATCCTGAGTTGGAAGGGAACCCACAAAGCATCCTTTGCATACCATGGTCCATGTACACACAAATTATGTAAATAATCTGCATGTGAATAGGAAATCTAGCACATTCCAAATCTGTCAGATGATGTGTCGACAATTGGCTCAGCTGTGCAGCTCACGGTCACTAAATTGCATACCTGTGGTTTACAGAGTCCTTATTTGATAATATCATAGAAGCAATCTTTAGCAGTCTGGTTCAGGGGCTGCTTTTTAATGTGTTATGGCTTTTCTAAGTGTTCAACAAACTGTTCTTAAGACTCAGTTCATCACCTTTTAAAACCACAAAAGAAAGTTTTCTTTTGATTGTATTTTTAAAGGTAATTTGAGATTATAATCACATCTTTCCCAGACTTTAACTGAAAATTCACATTTGTCTCTCTTTAATACCTGTAAAGGTGTTTGGTTTTTCCTGATGTCAGATTTTTACAATCGCAAAGGCACAAGTACAAACAGCTGTGAGATGGAGAAGCTATCATTTGAAGGCTAAATATGCAATTATTTGGGCATAAGCCATGAAAAACAAGGGAACAAATACTTAAAAGTTTTGTTCATTTGTGCCTACAATTAATAGGACCCAATTTAAACAAAACTAAATGCAAAAGCTCTAGACTGTGTCTTATCCATCAGTCTTTCATTGTTTGCATTGTTTTCTTCTGAATTTTTCATAGTTCTTCAAATGTGTGCAGCATGAATCATAAAAACCAACATATGTAGGGTTGAACAAGGGTTATTACATAGCCTAGAACAGGTCTCTTTTCCAATTTTATTACCAGCTATATCAAAAATCCAAGTCTTATGTTTAGCAGCATAGAACTTAACTTCCTAGTGTTCTGTTGCTTTATAATGTGTAATTTCATGACAATTTTTTCCATTTTAATAGAGAGTAATTATCAATACTTCACAGTCACATTGAACAATTTGAAAAAATGATTCAAAATAGAATTATGTTTTTCTCTATTTTCCTTCCAGTTGTGGATTTTTTCCCCAGCCAACCTTATGATTTTGCTGGGAAAGATGACTAAATTGTGGTGTCTGAAGGTGTTGGAGCTGGCATTGCTGAACAGAGTAGTAGATTTTTAGATGTAGTATCAGTACAGGATGAGCTTTGTAGAAAGTGCTAAGATCTTTTATTAGGAACTGATCCAGACAGAAAAAAAGCCTGCTGAGATATTTTCAGACTTTCAGCATTGTAATACAAAACTTATATGTGTATTAAATATTTATGAAGTTCAGTCTTTTGTAATGATCTGGGAAGATGAAAATTCCTCCTCAGCACTATTGAAGACAGACTGAGAGATATGAAATGATCAGCAAAATTATTTTCTTAAAAAGCTTTCCTTCAGTTTACATCCGTATATTGTGTCTCCGCTTCATAAAAGTATCGTGACGTTAAATTTCTTGAATGGAGCTTATTTGGTCTACTGTATGTACTTCTATTTGTTCAAGACACCTTGCTTGTCTTCTATATCTCCTACCTGCCCATTTCTATGACCAGCAGACCTGAGACTGACGTGAATACTTCCTTGATTGCTCTTGTTAAAACGGCTTGTCCTTCAACAACATCAATTTCTAAGATGAGAGCAAGGAAAATTACATTCATTAGTAAATTGCGATCTCCCAAACTAACCTGCAGAATGAATGCTATGACCAATATCACCACCTGACAAATAAGCTAGAAGATAAAGGTTGGAACCATCTTGGAATATGTAGAGGAGTGACACCGCTCCTCATGCTCTGCCTTAGGAACCAGTGAAAGATCAAAAATCAAATTATTTTGGCTTTGTTCTGATAAGGTGAAGAAGTTTTCAGTCCCTTTGTTTTTCACAGGCTGGGGTTTGATTCCAAATTGTGCACCCAAATTACAGGCACTCTGTTTTGCACACTGTGAATGCAGCTCTTTAAAACTCTTATTTTTGAACCCTGTAGACAATCACATCTTACAAAAGCCTGAGCTTAGGACTGATTTCAGGGCTTGCAGTATCCATAAGCAGCCATTGATTTAAGAAGCGTTGATTCCTGTTTCATAGCAAAATTACATTTTGCCACATTACTAGTTGTCTAGCCTGGTAAATATAGTGCTTTGCTCTATGTTTTTCAGGATGGCAGTTCCCCATACGGTGCCAGGTATGTGGGCTCCATGGTAGCTGATGTTCACCGCACTTTGATGTACGGTGGGATCTTCATGTATCCTGCTAATCAGAAGAGTCCTAAAGGAAAGGCATGTAATTTGAATTTTTTTCTGGTGAACTTAGACAACCTAATACCTCTGGTATTACCAGAGCAATAGCTTAGATAAATAAATAATAATGTTCCACTTCGGAAAAAATTATTAATGAAAATTATGGTCAGCAATTGAATTTAGGAAAGAAATTTAGGCAATTGCCAATTTAGGCCAGAAATCTTCCTCTGTGCTTTTATATTATGAAATACTCAAGTGGTTTTCACTGCAACAAAGGACTTAATGATTTTTCTAAAGGTAGTATTTCAGTACCATAGAAACCCATTGAGACACCTTGCATGGCTGACAGATACAACATGGATCTAAGGAAAACTTCTGCACTTTAAACTGGCAACAAGAGTTATCCCACCAGCCAGTGGGATATGCTGAGCCCCAGAAAGGGTTTTGTCCAATGCTAGGAAAAAAGGTTTTCCTACCTTATGTTTCCAAAGGCCACTGAGCTTGTATCACCAGCTCTGAAAACTCAGACTTCTACTACCTGATCAGAAAAGGTGATTACAGTGGAATGTGGTCTTCATGCAGTATTTTAGGAAAATGTGACTTCCCATTTGGACACTGGTACGAAATGCACTGTGACATTGTGGTGCAATGCAATGCAGTCAGCCTTTGAAAGTGACGGACCACAGACCATTGTCAACCTCAACTTCTCTTCTGCAATATCAAATACCCTTATTATCAACTTTCTAAACAAATATGTTTTAAGAGACCTAGTCATACATCTGTGGACCAGCAGTAACCTGCAGGTCATCCTTAGAAAATCATTGGCTCAGTACATAATAGGTTGGACATGGTGTTCTGACTCAAAGAATACATTCTTTCCTGATCTACACCATACTTAACTCCTTCTATTCAAATGTTTTTGTATCCATGGCTGGTACATGAAGGAATCTGCTTCGTCTCCCACACTGATCTCAGAATATCCCAATATCTACAGTCATTAAGGAGAGAGGACTACTGGTTTCATCATGGTGAGCTTGTATTTCCCAAAATACCACCAGATCCAAATGGTCTTCAAAGCAAAAACAGGAAAATAATTATCTTCAGCATATGCAGCCAAAAATGTCTGCATGTTTGTCCAGGCAAAAATTATTTAAAATTTTGAATCACCATCCCATGGAAAAAAACCCCAAAACACCACCCAAAAAGCCCTCACTAAATGATGGAGATCTGTTTGTGCATACTAGAAATGGACAAAAAAAGAATTTGCTGTGTGTGAAAAAAAGTGGGTTTGCTGACTGGCCTCCTCAAATTAAACCTTTTGTTTTGAAATCTCTACTAAACCATTGTTGAAAAGAGAGAATGAAAAACAGGACAAAAGTACAAAGGAGCAAGTACTTACATAACTTTAAAGAAATAAAGGTTTCCACAGAGGTAACCCACATTTATTATTGGATTGCTCTGGCTTATACTGCCACAGTAAAGACAGTAATGGAAGAAGCAAAACATACTATCATTAAAAATAAATTTTCTTTCTGTTCAGAGTGCAGACGTATATAGTTGTTTTCACATATAATTTTTCTTATTGAAAAAATAATAATCTTGTGGCAAGTGCCCTGATCATCTTTCCCCGCAAAGACGGTTAGAGAGCTGAAAATAATCAAATGTCACTGGAATTGATCAAAAGCAATTGATCAAAAATCTTTAGAGTAAATGCAAATTACATGGATGTAGGCCCTAAAATGTACAAGATCCTTGCTTAAGTTAAAGAAAGAAAACTAAACGCTCAATAAACACTACAGGACAAGACAACAAATAAATATTTTCAAATTATATATTTTGCATAATATTTTTATAAACTTAAGGCTTATAGTTCTCTATTAGGTGAAAATGTTAAACCTATCTGAAGACAGAGCCCATCTGAAGATTCCTAAGTGCAGTTGCACTGCTACCTGATGAAAAACTGCTTTCCTCAAGTCACATAGTCATAGCTTAGCAACAAGAAACTTGAAATGTGGTTCCATGGTGATACCACTGCTGTTTGCTGGCTCATGACCTTCCAGAATTGGGCCAAGCAATAGGAAGAAGAGTGAAAGATACTGGTCCTATGTTGCCTCAGAGATGGAGTCCTTTCACCAGAAGTAGCACTTCAGTGGGCTTTAAAGACAAGAAAGAAGGTAATACAGCACTATTTAAGTTGTTGTATATCATGGTTTTATTGCAGTGTGCTAAAGGCATGATAGATAGTGAAGTCCTGTGCTCAACTCATTTCTCTGTCTCTATATGCAGTAGCATTCCACACTTCCTTTTTCCCAGAAAGCTTTTCTTCTTTTGTACATGTCAAAAGTCCTTTAAACAAAATATGTGTTAATATTGTTGTACATGAGAATTTCATAAATAAACCTACAGAAATAATATTTGTTCAGAACTGACCAGCTATCATCACTGTTCATTTAAACACAGAAACTTTTGGCATGTGTCCTAAATAAATTTGCGTTCCACCAGAACACACTCACCCCAAGAAGTAACATTAAAAAAAAATGTAAACAGTTATCAGTGTCCAAACCAAAAGGGAAATTCTTCCTTTAATAAATACTTGCAGCTCCTTCTGAAGCCACCATCTGGATAAGTTCAGGCCACTAATATCTATCTACATTTCTGAAAAGAAGCAATAAAATCCTGAAATTTGAAGCTGGGAGCATCAAGTTTCAAACTCCAAAATATCCTGAGTAAACATAACATGATTATCCCAAGCTCTGAGTTAACACGTAAAGACTCCATATGAGAAGATATTTTGGCTTTTCTTTCCCAGTACTGTTAGCTTAGCCAGCTTAACAGTTTTGCTGATGCCTGTGGGACATCCACTTCTGACATTTTTGACAAAATACAGCTTCAATGGTGCTGCATCTGTATGTCAGCTTGGAAATGATAGTGGTCGTGCCTGAATGTAAGGTTGGTGCACTGTTCCTCCAAGCAGAAAGCTTTAGGAAAGGTGAGAAGAAGAGAGGGAAGGAAGGGCTCTCTAAAAGACATTGCTACTTAGGTCAATTGAAGTTTGGTACAATACTTCTTAAAATCACAAAAGGAATGCTAAGTTTTGGCAAATCTTTTGAAATAATTTCCCCCAAAGGCAATCAAGTGTTTCCTCTTTCTTTCTAGCTCCGACTTCTCTATGAATGCAATCCTATGGCTTTCATCATCGAGCAGGCAGGTGGGATGGCAACTACAGGGACCGAAGCAGTGTTGGATGTGAAACCTGAGAATATTCACCAGAGAGTTCCTCTTATACTTGGCTCTCCAGACGATGTGCAAGAATACCTTGCTTGTGTACAGAAACACCAGAAGAGCAGATAAGGACTTTCCACATCAGATCTTGCTTGTCCATTTTCAGTCTCCAAGAAAAGCTTTACCTTTCAAAATAGTGGATTCTAGCATTTACCACCAATCTCCCAGTGAAAACCCCAGTTTACAAGAGCAGGAAAAATAGTGAGATTTTGTTTCGCCTTGCAGGGAAGTGTAAAAATCCTTCAATTCTGATTTATTCAGGGCAGTGCAGAGACAGAGTCATGACAAACAGAAACTACTTACTTTATATATTAACAAAAGGAAGTGAGTTGTGTCAGTATCCTCATTTCACCTGAAGTTTTATATCTAACATTACATGGATGGCATTGTTTGTGACAGGATTTCCTGTCGCATCAATATTTGCAATGTCATTATCTGGATTTTCTGTCAGAGACTTTCCTGCAGATGCCTTTTTATCTTGACAGCCCTAAGAAAAGCATAAGTCTAATGCTGTCTGAAACAATAATTTTAAGATGCAAATTATATACATTTTGGATAATTAATAGAGATGAAAAGGCTGAAGTGTTGCCAGAGTATTTAATTTCTCATAAGAATAGAAATATCATGTGTTATTTACACACACCTTTCAAAGCTCAAATTACAATAAACCATGGATGTGACACCCAAATCATGCCTATTCTATTGACCCATTGTCCACTGCAAGAGGATAGAAGACACTGTTATACCTCCATTTTCTCTTACTTTGAAAGGTTCTTATTTCAGATTGAAGCTTGCCCTTTTGCACATTATATTGCCATCACTAGTCACAGTGTTGTCCGGTCCTTAAATGGAAGGGAACACCCAAGTTTTGTAGGTGCTTGTGGTCAAAGGGAGCAACAAAAGTCAGATGGTCTGCAGAAGCTTACAAAACTTTATTAGTAAATTCCACACTTTGCATAAGAATTGATACAAGTTAGTCCCTGATGTCCTAGAATATGCACACAACATGGGGTTAAGGATAAAGAGGTAGGGCAAAAAGGGAGAGAGCAGGAGGGAGAGAGACAGACAGAGAGAGAGGCAGAGCGAGAGAGACAGAGAGAGGGAGAGAGGTGATTTAAAGAGGAGGGGGAAGGCAAGAGAGACACAGAGAGTCCTATCTCCAGCATGGCTCCAGGTCCAGGGACAGGGGGTGCACATGTGCCTGGGCTTTGTGAGGATACCTTTTTTATCCCTGCCATGAAGACAACTTTCTCATTTTCTATATAAATTAGTTATCATGCACAGTCAGTTCTTTCAGACCTTTCTGAAAATGGGTCAGAGGGCTTCAGGTGTCTTGAGTAGTCTTGCTCCCTCCCTACAGTCCATGCATGCCCCCTTCTCAGTTTCATTCTGGTGCTTGCACTCTGCTGTCCTCATCTCCAAGAGTCACAAGGATCTTTGTCTTGAAAAAGTGCTGCCCTACTTCTGTATGGCCTTCTCCAGCCTCACTTGGTTCTTTCTCACAGTGTATGTTACCAACAATCACTGGTTGTTTTTACCAACAATCCTTGGTTGGCTCTACAACTAT
Organism: Anomalospiza imberbis; assembly: GCF_031753505.1. Taxonomy (NCBI): domain Eukaryota; kingdom Metazoa; phylum Chordata; class Aves; order Passeriformes; family Viduidae; genus Anomalospiza; species Anomalospiza imberbis. The sequence continues at coordinate 25,473,972 of NC_089721.1, forward strand.
CTCATTTTTGCTGAGACATACACATTGGCCCCTTGTCCTAGGGAGTCAGGATCCTGCGTGACCTTCCTGAGAGCCACCTTTGACCTCTTCAAAGACCTACTTAGAAGAATCCCATGGGATAAGTCTCTAGAAGATAAGGAGGTCCAAGAGAACAGGTCAATATTCAAATATCACTTCCTCTAAGCTCAAGATCAGTGTAGCCCTATGAGCAGGAAATCAGGCAAAGGGGACAGTAGATCTGCATGGATGAGCAGAGAGTTTCTAGAAAGAAACTTCTGGGATGTGAAAACAGAGCCAGGCCCTGTCGGAGGACTATAGGAACATCATCAAAGAAAGCAGGGATGAGATGAGGAAGACCAAGGCCCACTTGTCATTGAATCTGGAAAGGGCAACTGAAAGGGCTTCTACAAGTACATCAGCAGCAAAAGAAAGATTGGCAAAATGTGGGGGCACTGCTGAATCAGATGGGTGTCCTGGTGATGGAAGACACAGAGAAGGCAGAACTACTGAATGCCTTAATTGTCTCAAGTCTTTACTGGTGAAGCCAGCCCTGAGGAGTCCCAGGCCTCAGAGGCAGAGGCAGGAGAGGAAGGCTGGAGAAAGGAAGACTTTGCCCTGGTCAGAGAGGGTTGGGTTAGAGATGAGCTAGAGAAACTTAACACCCATAAATCCATGGGCTCTGATGGGATGCACCCATGGGTGGCCAGGGAGCTGGCAGACGTTGATAAGCCAACCTCCATTATCTGTGCAAAAGCATGGAGAACAGGAGAGGCACCCGATGGCTGGAGGAAAGTCAACATTACTGCCATCTCCAAAAAGGACAAGAAGGAGGACCTGGGAAGATACATTCTGTCAGCCTCACCTCCATATCTGAAAAGGGAAGGGAACAGCCCATTCTGGAGATCATGCCCAGGCATGTAGAGGACAATAAGGTCATTGAGAGTAGTCACCATGGATTCACCAAGGGGAACTCATGCTTGACTGATATGATAAACTTCTGTGGTGTCATGGCAGGATGGGTCAGTGAGGGGAGAACAGTGGATGTTGTCTGTTGTGACTTCAGCAAGGCTTTTGACACTGTTTCCCACAACATCCTTGCAGGTAAGCTCAGGAAATGTGGGTTAAAGGAGTGGATGGTGAGGTGGATCGAGAACTGGCTGAATGGCAGAGTTCAGAGGCTCATGATCAGCAGAGCATAATCCACCTAGAGACCAACAGTCAGTGGCATTCTCTGGGATCAATACTGGAACCAGTCTTGTTCAACTTGTTTATCAATGACCCAGATGAAGGGATAGAATGTACCCTCAGCAAGTTTGCTGATGGCGCTAAACTGAAGGAGTGGCTGATCCACCTGAAGGCTCTGCTGCCGATCTGTGGGACCTTGATAGGCTAGAGAGTTGGGCAGAGAGAAACTTAAAGAGTTCAGCAAGGGCAGGTGTCAGGTCCCGCAGCTGGGCAGGAACAGCCCCAAGTGCCAGCACAGGCCAGGGGTTGTTCCTACAGAGCAGCTCTGTGGAGAAGGACCTGGGACTCTTGGTGCATCACAAGCTGTCCATGAGCTGGCAGTGCCCCTGTGGCCAGGAGGGCCAAGGGTATCGCGGGGTGAATCAGGAAGAGCATGGCCAGAAGGTCGAGGGAGTTGTGCCTCTACTTGGCCCTGGAGAGGCTGCATCTGGAGTGCAGTGTCCAGTTCTGCTCCTCAGTAAAAGAGAGACAAGGAGCTTCTGGAGAGGGTCCAGCAGAGGATCACAAAGATAATTTGGGGTTTGGAGCATGTCTCTTATGAGGAAAGAATGCAGGAACTGGGCCTGTTTAGTCTGGAGAAGAGAAGACTCAGAGGGGATCTCATTAACACATATAAATATCTGAAAGGTGCCAAGAGGATGGTGCCAAGAGGATGGTGCCAGACTTTTCTCAGTGGTGCCCAGTGACTGGACGAGGACCAATGGCCATAAATTCAAACACAGGAAATTCCACCTCAGCATGAGGAAGAATTTCTTTACACCGAGGGTGGCAGAGCAATGGACCAGGTTGTCCTGGAGTCTTCCTCTGTGAAGACATTCAAAACCCATTTGAACAGATTCCTGTGTAACTTGCTGTAGCTTACCGTGCCTTGGAAGGGAGGTTTGACTGGATGATCTCCAGAGGTCCCTTCCAACCCTAATGATTCTGTGATTCTTACACTTCTAGGCTTCTATAGCCATCCATCCTGTACGTTCTCTGGCGCTAGGTCTCAGACTTGACACTGCCTAAGGAGATCAGAAATCCACTGTGAAACTAGCAGTCATTGACCAATGAGAGCAAAAATTATCAATTAAAAGAAAACTGTGATTACATTAGTGTGATAAGGATGTGAAAACTGGGCTTTAGGTCACTTTAAGTATTAGACACTTCTGTCTAACCCCCTTTATAACTCTCCCGCCTCATTGTATGAACATTTTTTTAGGGAACCTCCTTGATGTAAACAACTCCTGTTCTCATTTTCACCCCTGATCCACACCCCCACTGTGCTGGTACAAAACTTTATTAAGAACATTCTGTGAATTACATTAGGACATAGAGAGGAGTTAAGAATACTCCTGTAACCACAGGGCCTCTAAAAACCACCACGTGCTGAAAGTTTGCTGCAAGTTTGTTTTGCAGTGGGTGTACCCAGTCTAGTTAAGATCTGTGCTCCTGCTGGCAGAATGTATACACCTGCACACTGCAACGTGTCAGTCATTCAGTGCCCTACTTACTGTCACCCAATTTGCCTTAATTGAAGTATAGTTTCACAGCAAAGCCTGGATCTAATCCCAGCTGCTATTTTCCCCACATTTTGGTTTTTTCCTCAGTTTGCACCAAAAGCACGTGATAGTGGAGGGGCTAGTGCTGGGACACTGCTCTAATAACTGCTGCTTGGGTGCTGTTGACACTTAAATGAAAATTCTCCTAGTTTGTGGGCTGCTGGGTGGCTGGTGCTTACAAAGAGATCCATATCTGCTCTATATAAACAAACCATACAAACCTCAAATGCAGATTGATCTATCTCATCTCCTCGTCTACCTAAATACTCATATGTATTCTGCTACTAACAGCACAACCCTGCAAGCACACCACTCCAAAAAGTCCTTCTTAAAGGCTCAGGGTGAGTTTTCAAGTTTCCCTCTGCACTGTGATACTAGTTCAGACCATTTCTGCAGAGCTGTCTTACACTAACTGTGGGGTGAGGGGACACCACCTACCAAGCCCTTGCAACACTGGGCCACAGCTTCCTTCCATGGCCTCCCATCATGGTTTTGCAAGGTATCTGAGGGCTGCTGAGAAAGAAGGACAGATTGTTTGGTTTTTTTTTAAGAATCAGAGACTATTTAGTAGTTGGACTGGTGTGAAAGGGGACACACCACAAGCTGCCGTCAAGGCTGCTGAGAGAAGCAGGCAGTGTCCATGATGGAGGTGTTGTGACTGCCTCCAGATGCAGAAGTCAGTAATGCCTGATGTTATTCCTCAGATACTCATCAGCATGATACAAAATTAAAAATACATGGAAACACCAAGTGAGACATATGTGAACTAAATACTAGTTCACATATGTACATTTGTATGAGTATTTAATAGCGTCTCGGCATAAAATGATGTGAATAAATCAGTGCCCATTTGACTTCCTATTACTTTTGGAGAAAGTTGCAGAAACTATACTATTTGTACTGTACCATATATATATATATATATATACACACATATATATACATGCACACATGTGACTGTTGTTAAAGCACTGGTTGTCAAACTTGTTGCCAAAAGTAGTTCTTCTTTGCAATTATTGGGAACATTTGCACCTATTTCAGAAGTAAAATAAAGACAAACTACCTAAACCTATTGATATCCAATAACACAAAAAACACAGCAAGCCCACCAGTCTCTAATAAATGAAAAGTTGTTTACAAATTACTTTGACTGGAAACTGAATTAGTGTGAGCAGCCAGCTGCAGAGAGGTGGCCTTGTGACTGCAATCACAAGATGGGGGATCAGAGAACAGGTTGGCGCTGGCAGGTTTCCCACCAGTCCCGTGGCACCCTGGCTGCCTGTGCTGCTGCCCTGCCAGCCCAGCACACTGAGGAGCTGATCCTGGACACTGCAGCAGGACTTCACCCATCCCTGAGAAAGCAAGGTAGCTGAAATGCAGATGCTCTTTGAAATAAATGTAGGATCAAATGTGTGTCTGAGCATTTGTATCAAAAGTTGATACTTTATTCTGTTTTCAACAAAATGTACACACAGGGAGTTTTGCTGTTTTCTCAATAAAACCAACTCATATTTCTGGAAAAGTAAGGCAAAAGTCTTTTTTTCTTTATAAAATGCCAGCTATTTAGAGACAGAGAACAAGAAAGAGATTTTAGCTTACATGAATTATACCACATAGACGCATTGTGAGAAAAGGGGGGCTGGTGCCCATGGAAGAGAATAAGTTTAATAAGAGGAAGGATTATAGTCAATAACTTCTGTGGGACTGCAAAGGTAGAGGTAGCTATTTTCCAGAGATATCCAGGGCCCAAAAGTGGGAATAGCAGAGAGTAAATGAACATTGAGATAGAGGATCTGCACACAGTTACCTAGAAGTACAGAACACCTAAAATTTTGATCACAGAATCACAGAATGACAAGGTTGGAAGAGACATTCAAGATCATCAAGTCCAACCCATGCCCTAAACACCTTAACTAAACCATGGCACCAAATGCCATGTCCAGTCTTTTTCTGAACACATCCAGGGATGGTGACTCCACTACCTCCCCAGGCAGGCCATTCCAATATTTTATCACTCTTTCTGTGAAAAACTTCTTCCTAATATCCAACCTATATTTCCCCTGACACAGCTTGAGACTGTGTCCTCTTGTTCTGTCAGTTGCTGCCTGGAGAAAGAGACTGACCCCCATCTGACTACAGCCACCTTTCAGGAAGTTGTAGAGAGTGATAAGGTCACCTCTGAGTCTCCTTTTCTCCAGGCTAATGATGAGACATTCCCTACCATTCAGGCTTCATGTCATCACAGACAGCATTCATAAACCCCATGTATCACTACCAAAAACACCTTTGGTTTTTGTTCCTAGCTTTCTGCAAATACACATGTGGTTTCAGAAAACACAAAAACCTCAAACTAAGCATGTGATCTGATTCAAGTGAACTTATTTTAATACTTCATAGAGATAGGATTTTCCACTGCAACCTACCCTGAGGAGGTTGCTTTCATCTGATGCAATGATTTGCATCATAGCTTTGCAAGACTCTGTTCATCAGGAGCCCAGCAACCTGTTTTCTGGTAGCAGCTTTTGTAGTTCTGACCACTGGACTCAGTGAAGGCAGTTTGGTGAGCCAGCTTGCAGAGGGTGTTGGTCAAGACAGCAATGCACTCCCTCGTTAATAAGCAAGGGTTTGGCCTAAGAACTGTTGTCAGCTGCTGAGCAGATCACCCAGTGAATATTTTATCACTTTTGAAGGGACACCTCTGAAGGAGATAATGTGCCTGCACGATTATTGGGTCAGCTGTGCTCATGCTGAATGTGCATGGCCTGCCTAATCCCAGCCTGAGCATGACCATTCCTGATGTCTCATCGATTCAGCAGACGCTCCAATGCACTGTTGGCACATGCCTGGGAAAAAAAGAGGTCAGCTTCTCTCCACGCCCAGCTGCTGTGACACCGGCTTCATCACAGTGTCCTCTGAGGAGAACAGCTCTGAGACACCGTACTGACACACACTGCTCTGACACATCATCTGTCTTTTGCCCTTTTAATTGCCAGGTTTCCTGTTTTGTTCCTGTGTGGACAATTTTCTCCCTCTTTTAACAACGCAGCATGATTTATTATTCCGGCACAGAAAGAGAAAAAGGACACTGCTCAAACAAAAGCAGGGAGGATAAGTGGAAAGGGCCATGCAGACAATGTAGATCTGAAATTTAAACTCAGGAGAAGAATGCTGAGAATGGGGGTGTTTACTTTTAGCTCTTTTGAAAATATGCTGGGAGAAAACAAAGCCAAAGGGGGAGGCTAGCCTTCTTGCAAATCCACACCCACAGCTGCTAATCAGTTGCCTGCCTTCTGGCAGGTGGCCACACTTGCCTTTGGCCTTCCTCCTCTCCCCCTTTTCAGCTCTGTGTCAGTTTAGGTTAAAAATTCAGTGTGGAGGGAGTTTCTCTTGCTCTTTGTTTGCAGAATTACTAACAAAGAGGGGCTATAAAGTTCAGTGAAATGTCTGGAAATAGTGCTACAGAAATACCATTTCAAAAATATTCCTGATGGGCACCCTGTGTGCACAAGGTTTGGTTCTGAAATGCTCTATTACATTGTGAGAGAAATGTGACAGAAACACTCATAACAGCACTAAACCAGAAAACACAGGTCCTCTCCAATTCCTCCCAAGACTAGCAAGCAACAAATAGCAAAAAGACAGCAGGATTTATTCTTAACCTTTGCACAAGGCATTGGAATTTCTATATAAACAGAGAGAGAAGTTTCTTTTAACTATGGGAGAAATCTCCAAAAACCTATGCAATTTTACAACACAGCTGATGTTTCCAGTATGTATTTCCTGTTCCAAAAAAACCTGGCTGTCAGTTTGTGCTTCATGCTTGAATGAGGAAAGCAATACTGCTAAACATGCTGAGCAGAAGGAATGTTAAGATGGCTATTGAGAACTTGCATTCACAATTCTAGCATTGCTGTGCTATTATGGTATAAGATTGTGCTATGTAGTTTTAATTTTGGTGGGTTTGTTTGGGGTCTTTATTGGGGGGTTTTGTTGGTTTGCTTCTGGTTTGTTTTGGTTTTTGTTTTGCTAAATCTAGCAAAAATGAGTACCTGCAAACACAGCAATGAACTGGTTTAGAGTTCTGTGGGCAGCCCTATCTAGGGGTGTTTTTGTGCCTTGTTACCAGCAGCATAAACTGATATATTACAGAGATATGCTTAGAAGTACCCTTTGTAGGAAAAAACACCTGACTTGGCAGCTCTGAAGCCACCGCATTTGACCTTTGGTTTTCAGCAAAATCAAGCATCTTCCAAGACATGCTACAACCTCAAGGGCCTCTCAACACCCCATTTCAGCATCAACTTCTCAGACACCTTAAGCCAGTTTGAGTGTCTAGTAGCTCAGCATCTATTTTAAACAGTTCTATGCTATGGCATGCATGCTGTACAAGAAGCTTTCATTAATAATGAAATAAAATCTTACTCCATAGAACTTAGAATATTTCCATGGCAGTTTCTGAGACTGCAATTTTTTCTAGTAGAGGCAAGGAAATAATAGCTGTAATAGCTTCAGGGGGCCCTCAGTGGCACCCCAGGGGAGCACATCTAAACCAATCTCACCCTGCGAGAATACAGAATAGTGCAGACGAAGAATTTTTTAACACAAAGTAAATTTCAGGTGAATGTCCAAAGTGTCACTAAGTATATGAACAATACTTACATGGCTGGAAAATCATCTCTTCCTTCCTGAGCTCTCAGACCAACAACAATCTTTCCCTAGAGGACCTCACAAAGCCACCCTTAACCAGATCAGCCTTCTGAAGGTATTAGGGAGGGGAATGGCTCACACTCTGACTGCTCCATCTTTGACCACTTCTTCCCAAACCTGGACTGCAGAAGGTACCAGGTATCAGTACTGCAGCACCACACCTGACAACACACAGTGTTACTTCTACAATGTGTTTCCCAGCATCATTTTATTGGGAAGTCTAACAGATTTCACATGGAAGTAAGTTTTGGATCTCCTAGAGGTGGTAAGAACTGTCAGTGAACAAAACAAGGAAGAAGCATTGTAAAAAAGAATCCAATAGGTATGTCACAAATGGCCATTGCCACAGTTTATTTGCTTCTTTGTGCACAGAGGTTGGCAGTAGCTCTTCAGCAGAAAACAGGCAGGATGGAAACAAAAAGTGTTGCAGAAATGGTATCTTAAGACCACTGGACAACCAAGCAACCGAGCTTGGAAAAAACCCCAAAACAGCCACTTGTGTTTGTGAACACAAATGAAGGTGGCATCTTCTGAAACTCCTTATCTATGTAAACTAATCAATCCATGGATGAGGTCTCCACCCTCTGGCCAGTCCTCCTGTTTCCCCAAACGAAATTCCCGCTTGGCCTCTCTGTCTGTTTTCAGAAGAGCCTTATTGAGTATCACTTAAGTTCAGCTTTCTGAATTATGAATGAAATTTTACCTATGATTTTAGGCTTTCTTCCAAATGCTTTAGGTACCCCTGCACTTACCCAAAATTTCACTTATGATTCAATAAAACTGTGATTAGCAAATAAAACAATAAAATCCCCATTACTGATTTAAACAATTATTTCTTCAAAACAGTGTATTAGTTGAGTCAGCATTTTATGCTATGACTTCCTAGCAAAAAGACTGAAGAGTATTGGATAGACAGCAAATAAAAACTGTAGCTCAATCTGTCATACATCTTGGTAAAGTCCAAAGAGAGGTAGAAAGCAGAAACATCAGATTACATTATGATAGCCTTCAGGCTATGCTCAATTCCTTGGTTAATAGCCAGAAACTGCTGTCAATCTCTAATATGTCAAAACTGATTAGCTGGCATTAAACTTCAGACATACATGACAGGATTTGTTATTTTATCAAGGAGATTAAGGAGCAAATGCTGTATAACTGATATTCAGAAACTCATTTTTGGGTTTTTTGAAGTGGATATTGCCATTTTCCTGCATCTCTGGTTGTCTCAGAACTATGTTTTCTGAGTGCTGTTATGCAGATCAACAGTTAATCTTTCATTATAGAAAACCTTCACTGATACAATTTATCATGTTTGCCCTTCCTCTAAGTTTTTCACTGCATGAAATGACAAATATTTTGTTACCATAGTTCTTCAAAGCATTTAAAAAATTACTTTAGTGCACAGCTTGTGTAGCAGAATAATAAAATAATTTGTTTCACTGTTAATGTTTGGAAATTGATTTAACTTTAGCAAAGACAAAAACCAATCACATTAAAAAAAAAACAAACAACTAAAATTCCATTCTACTCAGCAGTCACAGATAGTATGAGAAATTGAGTGCTCTTAAGAGGAAATAGTTTCCTACATGATAGTTAAAATAATTTTTCACCAGACTCTAAAGAATAAGGACTTCATGTATAAATAATTTAATTTCATTTTTTCCTTGCTTTAAGAATACATGTCTTTAAAAACTTAGGTCCACTGAGTGATAAATACATTCAACAAGCAGAGCAGAGAAACTGCTAAGAGACCTTTAGGACAAGAACAGTCCAAGAAGCAACATGACATGAAAACCATATGCAAAACTTTTTTTTCCTTCACAAATTCCAATAAAAAAAGTGTATTTTCACAATTACGATGCTAGCAAACAAGGACTACAAAGGTTTATCATTGTACAGACTTGCAATCTGGCATGCAATATAGTGCCCAGCTCATGTATTTACGTATGTCTAAGACCCCATTAACAATGGTAGCTGTAATTTAGACAGGACCTGAACCAGGCAGTATAGACAGGATATTTTACTGATAATACATGTGCACTAGTGTATTTTTACTGGTAAAATAAAAATACTTTAAAATTCTCTAGTGCACATATACATGTAATAAATACATGTACATGTATTTTTTACATGTATATGTGCACTAGTGTATTTTAAAGTAACATATCTTTTAATAAATGCAGTTTCAGCTATCAGTAGGAATATATAACCAGCAGAAGCTTTGGAGAGAAAACACTGGAACAGCAATCAAGAGCTTTAACTACCACAGCTTTCTGGGGACAACTCTGGAGCTTTCCATGACTACATATAATGTGTATTTGCTGTATCTTCACAAAGGAACAACGCTGAACAGAGACAACACTTCCCACACTGCAATATATACCACCATGGAATCATTTGCTACTTTACTATAGTATTTCTGAAGTAAATAAAACAGCTTTGCCAAAGATAGGGCCACTGCAATGGAATCACAAAACCAGATTTTATATTGTTATTGAAATGCGGTTTTTATATTCTTCAGAAAAAAAACTTACACAAACTGCTACTTATATAAAAATTTTAGTCTTTATAGCGTTATGTAAGCCAATTCTGGGTGAAGCTGTTAGTTCAGGTTGTGTACATACTGAGTTATCTACATGACCTAACTTACCCTGTCTCATTCTTTATTATTCACTCCGAGAAGGATGTTCAACCAGAACAGTCAGCAACTTTTAAACACAAATAACTGCATTATCACATTTTTTCTAAAAAAGTCAAAGGTTGATGGCTATTTTGTGAGCTACATGCCCATTCATGTGCAGATACTTCAGAAAGTTATTTCCTTTTAATTTCCCTCTTGTCATAAAAAATACTTGCTTTCCCAGCAACTTTTCTGAACCCTGGATTTTGCAACCAACCCTGTTGCCCATTTTTTTAGCACTTCAAGTCCCAACAAGCTTTTTACTGGTCTCACTTCTATTCTAGCCAATAAAGAAAACACAAAGCATGAAGCACTATCAGGCTCACAGTAACATCAGCTTCCAGGATTAAAGGAGAGACAAGTGTCAGTCCATTCCCAGTTCTGGCAGCAAGAATGAAAATAATTTCCTGCATAAGGAGAAATATATAAAGTCACTTCTGTGTGACTTACACAGCCACTTCTCTGGCAGAATTTTGCTCCTGGCTCTCACTTTGAATCTACACACCAGTGCCATTTCCTTCTGAATGTCAGCCTTTAGAGGACGACCTGGTGAGCTCTGCTATACTTACTCCACAGCTTCCACAAGCAGTGTGGATGCTTTCCATAACTAGCTTAGCAAGTCAACTTAATAGCTAAGTTCTAACCAGTATTTCTGCTCTGTGGCTTGTTATACAGCCACTGGGCTGAGTGAGGCTCTTCCTTAAAAAAAAAAAAAAAAAAACACCAAAAAACAAACTTGTCAGGAAATTCAGGTTGAAAGAATTCATCTACAAGCAGCACATGAACAACTCACAATATTTATTATGGATAACACACCTTGTTTTTCTCTTTAAAAGAGTTTATTAAATACAACTTAAAGACTTACATTATCAACAATAAGGAAATTAATAGTCTACAAGTTCTAGTCTAAGTGTTCTTTTGTGCACATGGCTATCAGCTTCTGAAAAGATGCGCACAAAAACCTATGGGCCCATGAACTCAGCGCTCATGCTAGTTATACTATAGAACTACACCTCCTTCAGCCCTACAGCCCAAGAGCAAGAGTTCATGTCAATAACCCAAAGCCAAGCCTTCTCCCTCTGCTGTTTTTGTTATTTACCATCCTCTGCAGGAGATGCCCAAGCCTGGCTACTGGTAGCCTGGTTTGGGCTACCACACCTGAACAGTAGTATGTGACAGCTAATGCTCATGTTTGTAGTGATACCGGCAGAGAGAAGAGGACATATAGGGCACTGTGTGAATCACCTCAGTTAAGTCAGCCAGCAACTATATAAGTAACAAAGCAGCCCAACATCTCTTTCCATAGGGAAATAATTTCTCCCTTATCCCCTTTCTTTCTCCAGCTCAAGCTGGTACAGGGGGAAGACAATATCTAGTGTCCTACATATCTCCAGAAACAAGCCCTCTGAACAGTCCAGGTGTGCTTTGGGTGCTCCTGCTATAATGTTCAAAAGGACATAACTGCACAAACTACAGAAATGTGTTACTTTTCAGGTGCCGTTAAGAAAACTAACAGAATTAAAAGCTAAGTGGAGATCAGGTGCTGCATAGAGAAGATGACAAGACTGAAGATCTTTGTTATGAGACACTAGGAACAAGAGATATTTTTCCACTTCCCATTTTAAATAAACCCGTGTCGTAAATTCTGCACTCCTTTTTGTAACAACTACTAGCCATTCCCAGATAGGGCTGCATTTTAGTGACCAATGGAGAGGTACACACATATAGACTCCACCTAAGAGTATCACTTAGGATGCCTATTTAGCCAAAGTCCCACATAGAAAAAAAGACCAAAATGCCAAATAATATATATGTAGTGGAATTTAAGCATTTATTTAAAAAGTAAACCTTTGGACACATTGCAATTAAAAAAAAAAAGGAAAAATACAAAGAATCTATTGGAGTAAGCAGTTAAAAGCTAGCAATATTACAAGCTGTTTACATACCAACATTTACATTAATTTAAACAAGTGGCATGTCACCAACATGTAAAATATACTTCAAGAGTTTTAAAAATCAAGTTGAGTTTTGAAAGACACAAGGCTACCACATGCGAACATGGGTTTGGTCATTCAGTTTAAATCCCCTCTTGTACTGAAATGTTCAGTCTTCAAGTTATACTAGTGGATAGCTAGCAGCTGTTGCTATTCCACAGTGGTTCTTCCTGTCCTTGGCCATGTAGATATATCCTTTGTCACCCCACTTCTCACCCCAGCTGGAAACAAAAGTAAATGGCTTGTTTATGTATTCAGAAGTTACTTATATACTGCCCTCCCCTCTAAGTGTTTAAAGCTGAAAACTGCTGCCTTCCACACTTGTGAAGAAAATCCAAGATAGCTGCAGCCAAAAACTTAAGTGTTTTCCAATAATTAAAAGCATCCCAGGAGGTATCCAGAGTTCATAGAACTGAAGAATGCAGTCATTCTCTCATGAGGTAGTCACATTGATGTGCAAACCTTGACTACAGGTGCCTGAAGCTCAGACACTGCTCCCAGGCAATTTAAAGGAAGTCAAAGGCTGCAAACAGCATTTGAGGGTGGTGCCCCAGTAATGCTGAGAACATGAGACAAGCTCATGTGATGTGCCCTTCAGCATTAATTTATTTTCCCCTCCAACCTAGGAGGTAATGCCATCTTTAAAGTTCAAGTATTATCCTATTTCACAGAAATGAGCAGCACTCTGCTTCCAAAAAAACCCATTACACCCCCACAAGCAGGCTTCCTCCTGCTCCCCTCTGCTCCACTGCTTTATTATCTACTGGGTTCACAGGCTGTTTCAGCACTGAGCTCCCTTAAATTAACTGAACAAGCAGAACACGATGGCTGCTTTGGGCTTACTTTATTAGCCTGCCAGCAGCAGGAGTTGGATTTTACCTTTTGTCATACCATACAATCTGAAAACAATCTCCAGATCTCCCACATACCGATTTTAATGGCTGCTGTCTCTCTACCTCTCCCTTTACAAGTGACAAACTTCCTTCTATTCTCCCCCAGATACATGGACACAGACCTTACCTGTTCTTAACAATCCAGTATTTTTTCCCATCTACATCTTCCCCTTCAAATCCATAACCTACAACCAGAACACCATGGTCCAAGTCTTCACTGCTGCAGTCTGGTTCATAGTAGATACCTGCAAAGTATTCAGTCATGAGCAAAATCATTTGTACAAAACCCTTAGCCCTCACAAGAGCCCCTTTGTGCATTTCAACTCCAATGTTGCATAGCTTCTTGAAAGTTAGAAAAAGGAATCTTGAGTGAATTTTATCATGGCAAAAACTGAGGGACAAGTAGACACATATACAAGAGAAATACATGTGGGAAAAAACCTGACCTAGAATTAAAATGACTTCTGAATTATCATACCTGGGGGGCTTTTTTCCATCTATTTAACTGCAGGACAATGAATACTGAGTAATTAAAAAACCCAGTTATCTGAATAAATGTAATTAACAAACCCCCACCTGACTGATAGAACTGAAATGAAGAATGGCCTGCATCAATAGCAACAGACACTGGACCCACAGCTGCAACTGCTTTCATGAGAGCTCTTTCATGTCCTTGAGGGATGTCAACAAAGCCAGTGTCATTAGCAGCATTGTATTCTGCCTTGTAGCGACAGTCTTCATCATCCTAAGTAGAGAAAGTTGTAGTTATTACACAAGTTTCCATTTAACACACAGGTGAGCACAGAACTACCATAAACTGTGTGACTTTGCTGCTTTGAGAGCAAGGGACTGAAGAGGATCCAATTGCCTAAGCAGCACTCTGCGAAGATAACAGAACACAGAAGAACTGCTTCTGAGCTTCTCAAAAGTATAGAAAAAATAAATGACAGCAGGGCCCAAAAAGCCCCCATCAACTTTACTAGAGGTGCAGAGGGCCATCACATTCTGGAACTCTGCTCTCTTTGGTTGGCAGGACAAATATCTTTACAGGAAGGAAAGATGCCCAGAATGCATTAATGGGCAATGAAGAGAGCCAAGTATTCATTAATTACAAAGCAATCCAGAAACTGCTCATTGAGCAAGCACTTAAAATCCACAATTTTAACATGTCACAGTTTGAAAAGCTATACAGAATGATTTGAAAGCCAGGAATTTGTATTACATGACCTTACATACAACATTTGGGGGTAGTATTTGTGGTATTTCTAGTAGGGTGTTGGTTTTTGTTTTCTTGGGTGGGTTTTTGTTTTCTTTTTTTTTCCCCTTTGATTTTTACAGTGAAGCTTGAACTGCTGATGTCATGTACATTTACAGCAGGAAAGAGGTGAGGCCTAGTTTGGAAGTCAGGTCATGTGAAACTGAAACAGATTCAAGGAAGCACATCCTTCCCTTACCTGCATTATAGGTTAGTACCAAAATTGTTTCCCCAAATAAATGAACACAGACTACAGCTCAGCTGCTTACTTTTTGTACTCAGCCAGTTAGGCACTTCCTATAATCAAGTGTGATCTCTACAACAGCCAAGATTAAGAAAAAGTTGAGATTACAGAGACACAGGTGAACAGGAACTCAGATCCCGCATTGTTCACAACAAATAGCATTGCTATTGCCCAGACAACACAAAACAAGCTGAAAGAAAAGATCCTCTAAGGTGAGCAGAACTCTTAAAAGGTGAAAACCACAAAATACGGGCTCAAAAGTGATACCACAATTGACTGCTGCTCTTTCATCCTCTTGTATCTGTTTAACATTTGATAGATCATTAGAGGGATTTTAAAAGCCTGTCCATTATCTCTCCATTTATGCACACTTAGTCCAGAAAAAGAATTCAAGGCATGAACAACTGTTAAAAATCCAGCTGACACTAGTCAAAAGAATTACATGGTCTATAGGTAGCAACTCTGTAATAGGTCAGTTATGGGAAGATGAATTGCTGTCCTACCACGAAGTAGCACTGTTGACAAGGGCTGGGTTCTTGGTTTGGTGTGGCAACCAAGATAAGGCATGACAGAAGGGCAACGAGGGGGAGGAGAGCGAATACTTGCTCCAGCTTTTCTAACTAGTCTGTCAAGATTTTGACCTCAAAGAGTGTAGTATGTGATTCCTACTGGGGCTAGCAGCCATGCTAGTGCTCTTAGCAAAGATGCAACAGGAGTTACAGATGCACTGATCTCTAGAGATTTTCCTTTCTAGGTATGAGTTTCCCAACACAATTTTTTCCACACAAAAGAGATGACACCTGCAACACAAGTTCAGCTATTCCACTTACCTTTGCAGTGTATGGGTAGGATTCCTCTGAATCAATGCCCCCATTATCCTGTACATATTGGAAAGCCTGGTCCATGAGACCACCATTACAACCTTGATTCCCCTCAGGGCGAGAGCAGTCCACCAGATTCTGTTCACTCAGTGAAACAAGTTTGCCAGTTTTTCTGAAATGCTGCCCTTCAAGGGCACCTGTTGTGCTGAAAGCCCAGCAAGAGCCACATTGACCCTGAAGTATAAAGTGAAATCATAAGTTACAAACCAAGGCAGTTACAAAATAGTGCTTAGCTTAGTAAACTTATACTAGGCACAATGAAATAGGTACAGTGTTTTTCCCTCTGTGGATGTAGCATTCAGGAAACTGGATTTGTAACTGGTTAGAAATTCACCATTCATCAGACAGTACCTGGTCTTTAACTGGAGTTACATATCCCTTCTCTCGCCAATCTACTGATCGTGGTGCTTCCAGGAAGTTGGGTTCAAGAAACTGGGATCCTCTGTATTTTCTTTCTGACTTCTTGTGTACATAACCATTCATCAGCTGTCTAAATTCCTCAGTTGTCTGAAAAACAAACCAATATATGCAGTCACTATCTACTACTACATCTATTACAAACCATGACTTAGATTTGTACATTACATGTCTCTACACGTACCATGTCGCCAAACTGATTCATTCCCAACTTGTAGCTGTGTTTCCCTAATGCATGATCCAGATTATGGATTTCAATCATTTTCAGATTCTTCTCCCACACCACTCTCCTCCAGCCTTCCTCTCTCTAAGGAGACAAAAAAACAGCGTATTTCAAGCAGGCATTTCAAATCAAGTTTGCTTGCACAACAACAAGCTTTCTAAGGCTCATAATACTCGGTCAAGTGTACATTACTCGAATGGGAAGCATGAACAGCGTTAAGAGGTGGTCTTTTTGTCGCCCTCATAAGAAAAAACAACAAGTACAGCGCAGCTGAGTCAATACACAAACACAGGAAAGGAACCTGGGGAAGAGGATTATGCTTCCCAAGCCCTGCCCATAGCCGGCATTGTAACAAAGCAGACATGACTCAGCTGGTGGGGCCCAGCTCCGTGCGCTCAGCGCTCGCCCAGCAGAGCGCGTACGCCGGGGGCTCACCTCATGATAGTCCTTCTTGTGCCATGACTTCCACAGCTGCCAGTGGCCGTCCAGCTCAGGGTCCAGCCTCGGCGCGCCGAGAACTACGCTCAAGCAGAGGCAGAGCGCGGTCAGGAACGGGTTCATGCTGGCCGATCTGCCAAGGACGGAGAAGAGCGGTCAGGCAGGGCGCCCTGGGCGCGGGGAATGCCAGACACGAGGCCGCTCGCGCGTCCTCCGTCAGCGATCGGCCGGAGCCGAGCACCCCGCACTGCCTGCCCCGCCCTCGGCCGCGACTGTAAACAAGCGCGGGCGGCGGGGCCGGGACGCGGGGAGCGCAGTCGGCAGCCAACCGAGAAAGCGGCTGGAATGGCGGCTCCTTCCCGGCAGGAACCGCCCCAGGCAGGACAAGGACGCGGCCGAGGCTGGCCCGCTCCACCCACCCCCATCTCGCAGCCCGCGCTCACCACGGTCAAGCGCCTCCGCTGCACTGCTGCCTCCACAGCCCAGCGACCCGCGGCCTCTGCCGGCCCTCTTATCCCGGCCCGTCCCTGCCCGCCCCGCCGCGCCCATTGGCGGCCGAGCCTGGCCGCGCCTCCCGCCGGGCCCGGGGCGGGGCGGGGTCTGCCGGGGATGTCCCGCATCACCCCCGGGACGGGGCTGGGGACATGGCCGGGAGCGCCTAGGGGACATTCGGGGCCTCCCTGGGGGCTCTCCATAGAGGCCCTCCCTCGCGCCAGAGCCGCTAGGTTGGGCAGTGTTCGTCCAGGTATATACTCCGAGCGCTGTCGGGCCGGAGATAGTGGCAGCACGCTGGTGGAATTTAACCCGGAGGGCCTTAAAATGGGCAGCTGGGAGAACGAAGGAAAAACTAAGTCTGGAGGCAAACAGACACGAATGGCGGGTGTTGGCAGCCCCAGCGCCATCCGTGTTCTCCGGTGAGGGCTCCTGCTCGGATCAGGTTGTTGCGGCGGCTCCCGTGCTGCTCCGGTGGTCTCTGGCCGTGGGTGCCCCCGGCAGCCCCGGCCCGCTCCACCTCTGCCAGAGGTTTTGTAGAACACAGCCGGCAGGGCCGTTTCCATGAGGCTGGCACCAGGCAAAGTATCTCCTACTGGGCACAGCAGCATGGCGGTGACACTGCTGCCAGAAACATTTCCAGGGAAGTCCTTTTATTCCGCCATGTTTTAGTATCTGAAAATTTCTTTATTGTTTTTTCTTTGGGTATTTTCTTTTGGTATTTTTGGTTTGGCTTGGTTTTTTGTTTGTTTTTCTTTTTTTATATTTTCTGCTTCTAGACCCAAGTTCACTAAAAGGTATTTTAACACCAGTGGGTGGCTAGTGTTTATGTGCATAGCATCCAGTAATACCTACTGGAAAACACTGTTTGTGACATCAAGAGTTGCTGCACAGATGAGATACTAGTAGGATGGACTTGCTTTTCATGTAAGCAGTAGTAGACAAACTTTGTTTTTTTCAGGGAACTTGTCTACAGTAGTAGAATAACTGCAAGTTGTGTGAGGTTCACCTTTAAGCCCTTGTAGAGGCAGCATTGCTGTGACTTTAGCTTATAAACTTTAGAACATATAGTTAGTGTAAAAATCAGGGTTTGCAGACTGTTACACAACAGTGAAAAGGAAGAAATTATATGATACGTGCTTCTCACTTTTTTTTTGACGTCTTAAGACACACAGTGTATTGCTAAAACAAACAATACATGTTTCTTTATCCAGATAATCTCAGGAGGCAAAACTTGAAAACTTGACAGAGGCAAATACATACAGATATATTGGAGGGGTTGTCTTGTCTTTTTAAAGTACTTGTGCAAGTCCTCTGTGCATTTGTAACTTTCCAGCATAAAACTTTTCACTTTATAATCAATTCACATTTAAATACCTCAGGAGAGTTAGATATAACACCATCTACTTCAATTAACTTATAATAAGGGATTTTTTTTTCTTGAGTTTTGGGTTTTTTTGAGATGTGTGACATTTGAAAATATTTTACTTAACAGCTTTTTGCTGATATTTTTGTGCAATCAGATTTCTCAGTCCTGTTTAAGTTAGCCTTGTTTATGCAATTGTATCTAGTATTGACTGAGCATTGAAAGACTACAAGTAAATGAACTATGGACAAGAAGTTTTTTGCTTGAAGGACAAGATGTTTAGCTGGCATGACAGGAGGTAATGTCTAAATTACAGAAGGTCTTGCATCATAAGTCACATGTCTGCTGTTCCGTAATGTGCCCTGAGATGCATGAAGACAAACTGATGCTTTTCTAGATGATATGATGTCTTGTCTCTTTGGGGAAGTTACCATGCAGTCAGCTAACATATGATACCACTGTGCTGTTCTCTCCTTCTGAACACTCTTGGTGCACGTACACACGCACGCATGCACGCTCACACACACACACACACACACAGAGGAGTCAAATACTATTTTAACATTAAGATAAATTCACCCTACAGTTTATTTAACAACTGTACATAGGGAAATCTTAGCTGAGAATTTGTTGAAATCCTTGAAGGAGACAAGAATACTTTCACCTTCAGCATGTTGACTTAGGCTTGTACTGAGTCATAAGTGTTGTACAGATATATCAATTCCCTAGATATTTTGCTAAGAACATTTGAGAGCCCAGGTGGAATAATGTAAGCATATGCAAGGGAAATCAGCACAGCAACAGCCATGGTCAGAATTTGGTCATCACAAGAGTGGCCATTCAGAAACCTGTGATAGCAAGCTGAACTAGGACCACCTCCAATTCCTGGATGCACATTTCCTCTCTGAGAATTTTATTATAACGCATCAACGTGAACACTGAAAGTCATGTTGCAGCAGCTGTTCATTATTTCCGGCAAGGTAAAACCATCATGTTACACAGCTACTAGGCATCCCTCTGTTACTGTCCCTACTGCTCCTGCCTGTGCATCACGATGTGTTCACAAGCCAAACTGTAAGCCCAGTGTGGTGATGGTCTGCTGAAGTGAACAGAGCGTCAGTGGCAGAAGTTACAGGTAATAACTGGGCAGATACTGATAGAAATAATTTTCCATCTAATTGTGCAGCCTTGTGACAGTACACTGCAGTCACACCATCCATAGCAGCCTTTGCTCTACTGTAAATATCTCTGTGGGGACTGAGCAATGCACTTCTACATTAGCAGAGACAAGGAATGAAATCAAGAGCTCCCTCAGTTCCACTGCTTAAAAGCTCAGTTGAAGCCATCCAGTCCAGAGGAGATGTAGCTAGCCATGCTAATCACAGTAGTCAGTGTTGTGTCTGCAGTAATCCAAAGATCAAGACTTGGAAGGAAGACACTTTAAATCTCTCAGTTTCAGAGGATAACTTTCCAAATTGTTTTTTTAAAACCCCAGCTTTTGAGGAACTCTACATAGGCAAAACTTCAGGTATTTTGCCAAAGGCATACCACTCTTCTAAGATGCAGGAACACCACCTTTTAATAACTAGTCACATCACCATTGCAACAGCCAAAAAATTTGCCAACTCTACTGCAGATATCAGGCCCTACAAGTTACCAGATAATAGTGCCAAGAACTTGCATAGCAGTGTGTTGCTCCTGAATCTGAAGGAGTAAATTCAGCATTGAATCTCCAGGGACAGATCTCATCAACATGAGATGTGCTGCTGCATTTACAAACTGTGGTTGGTACTGCACAAGTGGCTGCATCACATGTGTGCAGCACAGTGCTCTCTCCCCCTTTGGAACCAAACTACTTATTTGAATCCAGGACTTTTAAAACTTTTTTGGTACTTTAAAATCCTTTCCCGTTCTTCTCCTCATACAAATACACAGAGGAAGGGACCAATCTATATCTGGCAGAAGACAACCCAGCAATCAGAAAAGCTAAGTTCCTTTGTCATGGCAATTGACTTGCCAAATTACAGGAGGCTGGCAATATGTGAAAACCATCTGAGCAAAGTAAACAGAATAAGCTATGTCACACTCAACTGTGACAAGACTGTGTGAACAAGCAGCTCCTCTAGGCCAGCAATCTCAAGATAATTCATAAGCCATGATCTTTAGTGAAGTAAAAACAAGTGGCTTGTTTGTATGCCATTTTATCTGAACAGCAAAGGTAGGACATTTATTTTATTTAGTCAAAGTGCTGGAGATCTCAGTTACTATTGAGACTAAATTCAGGATTTTTGTTCCTGAAAAAAAAATATTGAACTGGCTTACTTAAAAAGCTATGCATGTGAACATGTTTGTTTATACAAACATTAAAGTCCCCTAGCTTACAATTTAGTTTCTGTCATTTCACCATACTACACTATGGCTTAAGAATAGATTTCTACAGGAGCATGGTCTCGGTCAAGATATATTTCAGTGCTATATAGCCTAAAATGCAAATTATTGTATTTCATAGCAAGCTTTTGCTGACCAGCTTCCATTAGATGCTACCAAAACAAAACAAAACAAAAAACAAACAAAAAAAGAAAATAGAACCAAAAATTCATATGTACTTCTGTTTAGCCAAAAATTGATCCAGTTTAGAAAATCACAGTTGCATTGCAGAGAACCCTGTGCTGATTTTTACATCCCAGAATCTGATTTGTGTGTAAGAAATGGCAGTCATATTTGTCTTTAGGAAAATGAAACTGTAAAAAATACAGGCCAACTTCTTTTTGAAAAAATAATCAGGATTTTCTTCTACCTTATAGTAAATGTTCTTCTTGCAGGAAAAAAGCATTGTAAATTTCCAAAACCAGAGTGACTGCTTCAGAAAGATGGGAGGATGTGAGAAAACAAATGCAGTAGGGATATCCCTATGCTGCTTGCTTTAATACTTAGTAGTAGTAGTACACTCAGAAAAGTTTTAGGAACTGCAGATATGTTTTACCTAAATTGATTTGAGCATGCCTGGGAAAAAGGCTACCAAATAAACATGAGTAGTTTCTCTTCTTCCATGCAGTTCCATAAAATAACCACCTTTCTCCCCCAGCCTAGGCATTCCTCACCACAGATCTGAGGTGCCTCCTGAATTTATACTGTCCCTCTGGGATTAACAACGTTTGTTCATAAGTAGACCCTTAAGAATCCTTGTTTTGGATTCTCCCTAGTAAAATATAAGATTCAAACTACTTCAGCTGGAGCATAACCTGGGGTTAGTTGCATCATTATTAGGTTAGAAAAGGAAGCAGCATTTGCTTCAAGGGAACCCAGACAGAGTTCTGTGAGTGTTCCGAAGACCTGGGAGATGGCTGACGAACAGTGACACAATCCTTCTGAACTTCTTTGTTTTCAGTGGTCTTGTGATCTACCAGAATCACCATTTCCTCGCCCAAGTGCTAGATAAGAAACCACATTCCAGCTTCTCTGCTGGCCCACAAGGCAGAGACCTTCGTTTGCATCTCAATGTGTCACCTAGTCACAGGAGTTGGGAAACGATACAAGGGATTGCTTGCCTTGCAAGAAAGACCGGGTGGGGGTCCTCCATTACTTCAAGGTTAGGGTTTCTCATAAGCAATATTCTGTTTCTGTGAGGTTTTTTGATGAAGGTATTTTTTTGTATGCGTGTGGGGGAAAAGACTTCTTTTGTTCTCCTTTTTCTTTTACCTTATTTTTTTAATAGAGGTTAAATACTGAGTTTGAAGTCAGCTTTAAAGCTTTCTTCATTGTAAAACTCACATGCTTAAAATTATAAACTTTGATTGATTTCTCATTCATTACTCAATGTCTCTTCCTGATTTCTGTCAGGTAGTAATTTCTGTGTTTTGGGAGATTTGAAAGCTAACCGTGGGAAATAGTAGGAGTATTCAGGGAAGTATCGTCATGAATTGTTGATACAAAGTTTAGAAATATAGAAAAATTTTAGCATTGTATTGATGTTTGTCTAAAATTTAAAGGTACTTGGTGTTTTTCCTCCTTATAGTAAGAAAGATATTTTTAAAAAATTCTCAAAAGTATTTACTATTTCCTGATTCTCCTAATTTAAAATTTTATTCTAACAAGTTGCAAGTTGTAAATCCAGTCAGTATTGTAAGATTCCTCTGATCAACATAAATTTTTTACCACACATCAGTACTCTACAGATCACAGTGAAAACATTTTAACAGATTTCAAAGAAGGTGTGGGTAGGATTTCACACTATTTAATATTTGAAATCACATTTTGTTTTAGTTTAATGATCCAGCATTTCTATTTTGAGACAGAAACAGTAATAAAGTTCAGAGAAGTATAAATCATTCAGTGTTTGATTATAATGTTTGCGCTTCTGCAAGCCATTGTAAACAGTCACATAGCATGAAAGACAAATCTCTCTCTTGGAGCTGTTGTGTCTAAAGTACAAGCTGACAGGCTGGAAAGCATTTCCCATGATAAGGTTAAAGACTGTGAGTGAGGTGTGGAATTATTTTTAAACTTAAAAAGTTACAGGCTGGGCTTCATTAACAGATCATGTGAGAGAAGCTTAAACAAAAGCTGCTTCTAGAAGAGGAGAGAGGCAATTGAAACAATCAAATATGGTTCTAAAGTTTGTTTTCCTGAAAATCAGGTTAAGAGCAAAATGACTGCATGTGCTTTTGGGGTAAGAGCAGTGGTGATATGAAACAGAATAACACCTGCTGTTATTCCTGCTTTACAAACAGAAAGACTGAGGAAAGAAGAAACAGTAATGTG
This sequence comes from Anomalospiza imberbis, assembly GCF_031753505.1. Lineage (NCBI taxonomy): Eukaryota > Metazoa > Chordata > Aves > Passeriformes > Viduidae > Anomalospiza > Anomalospiza imberbis. The sequence goes on from NC_089721.1 coordinate 25,497,109, forward strand.
CAGCTGTGGCAACTGAAATCAAATGAATGACTATGAACAAATCACTATAGGCTCTTCAATGTTATTATAGGCTCTTCAATACCAATATGATTAGCCATGGCAAATCATAATGCATCACATCTCTTCTCCTGTTTCTGCCAGTCAAGATAAATGCCAGGGTTATCCAATTTGGGGAATATGAACATACATGTGATATAAATGAGTGAAATGCGCATTGCCTTGTCAGTCTCTGAGATTCAGTTGCAGTATTGTCAGCCCATTGATCCTCAGGATGCTGGCAATTGCTGCCAAAGTTACATTATAATTTCAAATTTTTAATAACTGCTTAATCACTGTGGCAGACACACAACACCAGGTCTTTTGTAGAACTTTTATGGCCGCCAAGGACATTCTTGATTTGAATCTTTGCACTGTCAGTAGAGCAGAATTTCTTTTGATCTCTCCTTTGATCAGCCTTAGCCCATGAGGCATCCTAAATATATGCCACAAGCTGCAGGACAGCACAGCAGAAGGCAAACGACTTCTGCACTAGTTGTTCTTTTGCCACTGAAAGTGAGCATGTGCAAGAGGACATTCATCTGGGTATGAAGTGAAGCTGATTTACTTAGTGGCCAGCATGAAACAAGATACTTTAGGAAACTGTTTCATATCACAGCAGTGTCTTGATGGCTCCATGACAAGGCCATACATAGTGAAGCAGCTGCAGAACTGAGGGTCGAATACTGCTTCTCAAACTTGTCTCATGAGCAACTATATATACGCTTTTGCAATTTCCTCTTGCTCCATATGGAAACATCCACAGGGATTTTACTAGACCTTTCCCTTGTGCTTGCAGAAGAACACAGTGAGTGACTGACAGAGTATTCAGAGAATCACTTCTCATCCTTGTCACCAAAGTCTTCCTCTGCTCTTATAAGTAGGCTATCTTGTGGTGTGCGTGCATTACCAGAAAAGTGGCCTGACCTGGAGTGGTCATGATGGTGCTTACGGCTGTGCTGGACTGTGGCCCAGCTGCCTAATATTGGGGCCTGCTCAAGCCAAGCCTCACTATTCACATTATAGTGTACTCTACCTGCAGATTCCTCCCTCCCTGAGCTCTATTGCTCAAAGTCAGACTTGGATATTAGCAAAGTAAGCTGTTTTACACACTGGCCTGCAAACAACTCATTACAGACCATATCCATGATCTAATGCAAAAAATTTGGCCTTTGCCCATGGCTGGAAAGGTGGTGATGAAACTCCTTTGTTCAGAGGCTGTCCCAGTGCTGTGTATCTGGGTTGCCTTCTGCTCTCTGGCCACTGATAGTTGTCCCAAACTCTCCCATTAGCATGAAGGGCAGACACTTGAGCACACACTGCAATCGAAACAGAGTGCCACCTGTTTCCTCTCCCCCAGCTGACTTTTTTTTTTTTAAGGAATTTGTTTTTGCCTAACCAAGTAACTGCTCAAAGCAGAGGCTGTGTTTAAGGGTTTTGCCAGTCTGCTGCAGCTACAATGTCTGTTAACAAAGGCTTTCCTTGGTGCAGGTTTCAGTGCAAATTTTCAGAGGCTCTCAGTCCTAACACTTGGATCTGGAACTAGGTATATTCACAAGCTGCCTGCAAAAGGTTAATCCCCAAATACTATGATGAAGACAGACATAGAGAAAGGAAGGGAGAAAGAAAGTGAAGAAATATACAAAAGAATCAACATACTTGCAGTCTAGAGTTTACCTAAAACTCTTCATTTGTGTCCATTTTGACTATATGTACAGTGGCAAATATTAATGTAAATATTAGAAAAAAAATTGATTACTTTTTTTTTTTCCCCTAGCAAATAAGCTTGAATTTTGTACTTTTTTTTTCAGGCAGTACTACTACATTAGTGCACCTGGACATCCACTCTAAATAGTTTTACATTGTAACAAGGCAAGGATACCCAAGAATGGCTACATACTGGCACAGCTATCTTTTTCCTGGGTTTCATGAAAAAAAAAAAACTCAAGTATGAGATCACACACATTACTTCATCTGTTGTTCAATAGACTGAGTTTGTACTGTCCTAAACGATTCATGGATTGTAAATTAAAATTCCTAGAAAGAAAGGTCAATTATTAATGGAAAAATATACATCAGTGATGTTCTGTATTTAAGGTACTATAATAATTTAAATAAAAATGCTCCATCATAATATTACTAAAAATGTCTTCTCTTGAAGCAGTATTTAAAACTAAAACAACAGTATTCTCTAATCAAATACTGTATTAGACTTGGTTGAGTTGTCTAGTAAGATTTCTAATACCATATAGAAAGCTGTTTTCCCTTCTTCTTTACTTCTCACTGAAAGAAAAGCCAAGCAGAAGTGGCAAAATCCAGCTGGGACAAGCCTATACTTCTTCCTCTATTTGGCCACATTTAAGAACTACGTTGCCTTTTGCCCAGTATGCAAGTCTTCAGTTGCCTTTTTTGTCTGAAGGGGACTGGAGACATTAAATCAAAGAGTCATCCGAAAAAGTCTTTCAGAAATAGTTTAGAGAATTCTGACTCAGACAACTGTCTGGCTTTTCATGTTAGCTTTCAAACCAGAATTGATATGAACATATTTTTAAATTATACCAGGATGTGTAGCATGGAAATCTCTGCATGTTTTAGCTCTGGCTGTAACATGCCCTTTTCACCTGGACTCAAGACAAATTTTGTGCCTGATGATCCTATACAAACCCAGTGCCACTGAGGTTGTTTGCTTCTCCTGTGTTAACCTCAGTGAGGTAGAAGTCCATCTCTTCAGCCCTAAGTCTCTCTGCCGCCAGTGGTTTTTCTCTTAATCTTTCCTCAGATGACTAAGGTTGTGTGCTGACAGCTCCTCATGCAGAATGAAAATGAAGACAGACAAAGTACAGAATTGCTAGAAGTTCCTGATAGTTGGCTTAAGCAGAATATGTGTGATTTTCTAATGTTTCCCCCGACTTTTCCACCCATCAAGTCAGTTCATTGACCTTTATAGTGCTCTTTTATGCCTCAAATTCTTCAAAATAAAAATAGCAAAAATAAGCTCTTCCTCCCCCTTGTCCCCAAGTTTTACCACCAAGACCATTCACTCTGTCAAATTTGATTTCATTAAGTGTTAGTCTTGCCTTATCACTATCCTTTGAGAAAAGCAGAGGCCATCAGCCACCCTAGATATTGTGTTAATGTACATTGTGTGTTTTTGGCTAGATCTTGACTGAAGATAATAAAAAAAAAGAGATGACAAAATACCTCATTGAAGTGGTATCACTACTGAAGGCAGTGTTTTGCATTGATTAAACACCTTTCTCTTCCATAAACATTAACTAAAAATGCTTTGTTAACCAAGACCTGTGAGGGAGTAGGGGATCAAGCCTGAAAATAATTCAGGACTAGTGTCTCTATAAAACCTCCACACAGTTGTCAGGACTAATTTCTACGTATTTTCCTAGCTAGAACCTGGTTGCAGAAACAAATTTTCTGGGCTGACAAACAGCATATGTGTTGCTGCAGCACTGCCCAAACTTTAGTGGAAGAAGATGAAAGCCAAAAACTGATTTTTATTTTTTTTTAAAGGTGAATAGCTAGTATGTTCTTTGACAAGGGCTTGAATCACTTTTTATGCAAAACACTGGAAAGAAAATTTAAAAAAAAATTGTCTACTGCATTTGTAATTCAATTCAGCTCAGATGTAGTTTCACATCCTGAATTCACTACTGGCTTAAAGGAGAAAATAACAGACATGGCCCAGTGAAGTCTTGGCTGACCTTTTGCTGTTCTTTTTCTTGAGCAGAGAAATCCAAGAGTATACTGTTCTCACATAGTAGAGCAAAGGTACATTCACAGCCACTCAGCTGCAGGGTGTTTTTTTTTAATAAAACTGCAGATACTAGAGCTGTGGGTGGCTCTTTATGAAAGCTAAGCAAAGGAGATATATCATATAGGAACAGTTTTACCCTCAGGTCCATGGACAACCTTATCCTTACCTTCAGTTATGTACTTGCAGTTGTGTATATGCATAATTCATTTGCTTGTTGCCTGTTTTCCCTGTATTTCCATTTTGTTACTCCTTCCCATTGGATCTGGAAACCACCAGGACTACCTCACATTTCTCAAACAACCTTCCTAGTCAAGAAAATCTGCAAGTTTCACATGAATCATAGTGAAGCATACAGTGCCTTACCGTGCATCCTTACGTAGGCTGAGCTGAAAGTGTGCTAGTAAGAGTTTTGCTAGGTAGGCAATACAGAATATATGGTGAGATTCACACTTGTCCTGCTCCCACTCCCTTAGTCAGATCATCAATACCTTGTTTGTTTTTCCCATAGAGAATATAAGACCAAGGACACCACATGATCCACGTGTCTATTTCCCTGGTGTACCTTTTGATGACATTAGCCATCACAAGTCAGGTGTGAAAGGGAGAAATCTCCAACTTGCCTGGAAGGCGGCTTTTTGATAGAAGAGAAGAAAACCAAACCAGAGCCTCTGCTGGGGGAAAGCCAGGGAGACCACAGCTGCCACAAACCAGTGCTTGGCAGTTGCACTGCAGTGTTCCCCGATCTGAGCATCTATAGCTCCTATCTGGCACAGTTTTCACTTGCTCAGTGAGCATGAGAAGAGATACAGAGAGAAAAGAATGAACAGGAGACAAAAGTGAGTCCCAGCATAATGAAAATGCATTGGTTCTGCCCTTACACTACTTCTTTTGCCATCCATGTTGATGTTTATGTCCACAGTTCAGTTGCTCTCTCATTTACTTGCAGAACATCCCACAGCTACCTCTGTGTTATTACTGAAGTCAGATAGATTCTTGGAACTGATGAATTATAGCTAAGAAGAACAATTCCTACCTGTGCTTCTTTTGTAAAGAAACTGAAGTATGTTGAAGTAAATGGGCAGTGCAATATCCTTGTCTACAGAGTTCAAGACTTTGCACTGAAAGCAGGCATCCTACAGACAAAGGAGGAGGCAAAGCCAGGATAAGTTTTGCTTTTCCGTTTGGCTGTTTCTTATTAGGTGAAATCTGAGGTAAGTGAAATCACTAAAGATTGAGCATTTTGTGACTGCCAAGTAGGATGTGACAATGTGCTTCTCATCAGTAGCAGAAACCTACAATGATAATAAACATCCATCATTTTCCTAGGAAAGCATTTTAGAAAAGCAGTTAAGATGAAAGAATCATCACTAAAGGTCAATATATTGCCTGAGTAATGCATTATTCATTATACTTTTTAGAAATATTAAGACTTTCCCATTTCTATAGATGGCATTTCTACAACAATTGGCAGGAACCTCCAATCATGTTCTGAAGACACAAAAAACCATACCTTGTATTACTATCCACAAAAGTGGTCTCATATAATTCTGTCAATTCACTCACATGAATAAACTACACACACACACACACACACACACACTTTTGAATGTTTGCAGGATTAAGCCCTAAATGCCTAAGCTCTCTGCTTCAGTGGGATGGAAGAATTATTTTTTCCTGCTTGGGGAACAGCTGATAATACTAAGTCTTTTATGCACTTGTAATGTGCGGCATCTTTTTTTTTTTTTTTTTCCCAGCACTGTACTAAATTTCAGGAAGACTAAAATAAAAAACTAATCATAGGGCACATATATGCAGTCTACTGAATAAAGTGTCTTTTGAAGAATGTATAATTTAAGACAGTGTTTCTCAGAAGACTAAATGGAGAGTAACCTGACATTTTTTGACACCTGACTTGAGAAATTAACAAATTTCAAAGAGTTGTGTAAGCAAATTGTATGCTATGGAGGCCAAGTGGAACTGTTAAGAAATTTTCTTCCTGCTCCAAAGCTACTGTGAAGACCACACAGCAGTTTTTGCCAGGGTTACTTTCTGCAATGAAATGTATGAGGATCACTAGTGTTTTGTTTCAACCTGTACAAATGTTACAGAATATTTCATATATATATATATATATATATATATATATATATATATATATATATCCAGTTCCAAAGGGTCCAAACTGAGGGCTTAAATACAGTGAATCTATGGCGGTAGTGTTGCTGTTTGTGTACAATGTGTTTCATGACAGAAGGAAGATTCTCATTCTCTTTCAGTCTTTCCTGGTTTCTTCTGTTAAAAGTTATTATTGCATTGATGTGTGGAGGAGAATGTTCTTAGCATCACAAGCTGAACATTTTCTTCAGACAAGAGTTGATGAACCTATGCCACTCACAGATGAGATTAGCAGTCACATTACTTGTTCATGGAAACCAGCAGGGTTAGGGCAGAAGATCAAAGCTGCTGTTTTACATAGACCTTCTTATGGCTTTTTTAGCCTTGCTTTATGCTTTCTTGTCTTAGTGTCTTCAGTAGAGTTTTCTTTTGTCACTGGAATAATTTGATTTCTTTGGAGCTTCCTCAGACTGGAATAGATGTGTTTGGTTTGTTGCCTTTCCCCCTTTTCTTTGACTCAAAAGCCATCCCCTGTGCTGTAAACATTCCTGCAAACCTTTCCTTTTCTTCTTCTCATGTTGCCCAGTTCTCTATCTGCATGGAGGAGGTAACTGAAAGCATGCAGCAGAAGACAGATTGGAGAGCAGTGTCCTCTATAGTGTGTTCTTTGGTATAGAGCCTGGTCAGAGGGGTACATCCAGACACCACTAACATGGGCAGAAACAACTCTTAGACTCTTCTTGCTGCTGCAGAAGCAGCATGTGCCTAGATGCACTCCTATCCAACCAAGCCTTCACAGAGATGTTTGAAAGTGTGAAGCAGCAGCCCTGCTAGCATGGTAACTTTAAATGCATGTGCACATGACTTACTTGGCTAGCAGCTATTGCAATGAAACTAGTTTTGCCAGTATCTTGGGTCGACATAGTCTTTTTCCCATTAAATAGGTCACAAAGTTGGTTCTTGATTTGTGCTCTTGTTTACCAGATTCTTACTGTAGACGACAGCCTGAAGGCACGGTGTTGCAAAGGGAGAGTGGGATGGCTGGAGGTCTGATGAGAGATGTGTCCCTCTTGCTGCAATGCCCTCTGTATCTCCTCAGAAGCCCTTGTACAGAAAGACAGTAAGGTGAGAGAGGGGAGGAGATGGGGTCAGGGCAAGCTGTGCTATGCAGTGTGATGATTGTGCAACATTGTGTCCCCAGGCAGAGACTTAAGTCAGCTCAGCAGTGCACTCCAGGGTCTCCCTGCACCAGACACCTCCCCTTATTTTACCAGAATGCATTGCACACAGGCTGTGCAGGAAATCGGATGTAATAGATTTGTGGTTACATTGCGAAAAAAAATGACTGTGTGAAATCAGCATGTTTGTTTATCTTATGGAATGGTCATATGAGAGATCTCTCACCTTCTTTCACCGGTAAATTGTACAGCTTGTGCCTCCAAGGGTGATGAGGGACAAAACCAAGACCATCTCTCTCACCTCCCAACTGCATTGTGCTGTCAGGAATCGAGGAAGGATTGTAAAACAGCCAAACAAAGGAGGAATTTGGCAATGGTCATTTTGAAATAAACCTGTTTGTGACAAGCAGTGAGTGTGGCAATATTTACGCTATGATTCACACCAAAGGGCAGCACCTGCAGTTCTAGTCTGGATGACTTTTTGGATAGAATACTAGCAAAAAATACTATTCCAATGTTTAATAATGAGCAAACAAGCGTCAAAGCTGCTCTTGGCTCTGGAACTGTATTAACTTAGTGTAAGAGATGGCTGGAAGCATCTTTGCAGTGCCAGGTGCATGTTACTTGTAACTGACTCACAACAGGCTGGGGTTTGCACAGTTACCTCTCTCTCTGTATTCACTTGCAGTCTCTTTTCTCTTTTATCTGCCAATTGCTATTACAAGAAACTCTTAGCTGGCATATACCACATTAGACCCCTTTGAGGATGTTCTCAGAAAGTCCCTTACACTCCCTCCCACTCCTCATTGATGACAAGACTGAACCGGTATCTATGCTAAAGAGCCAGCAACAGTGCCTGAGTCTGTAAGCTGCAGGCAGCTCCAGGAAGCCTCCTTACAGAGAGATATAGGTATTTATTCTCTCAGCAACTGGATAAACAAACTGCTACAGCCAGGAAGACATCAGAGATGCTTTGTATGCCTGATTATTGATGCTGTCAAAAGGCAGTTTTTAGAAACTCATCAAATTCCAGTGGACACCAGTAGGAGCTGCATGTTTTTACACTAAAAGAAACAGCTTTTCTGAGGGAATCAAAAAGTCAGGTTCCTGTTTCTTTACAGAAACTCAGCTTCAGAATATGAGACTGTTCTCCCTCTCCTGCCCTAATAATATTGATAAATACCTAGTTAGTGAAAAAGCCTGGCTTACTGGCTGTCTTAGCAGGGGAAAATGAGATCAGAAAAGGCGGTGTCTACAGATTACTTCCTCCAAGAAGATCTTTGCTTCCAACAAAATCTTCAACATTTGGACTTCTCAGTTTAGCCCTCAAAGGTACTTAGTGGGTTTTTCCTACCTAAAGTACTTTGGCAGGGAAGTATCTTCACACAGGCTGGTTGGGTGACTTCTCTGCTTAGCACTACATGTTCTCTTAGTTTTTCCCTGTACTCAAATATTGAAGCTAGTTTTGAACAGTTTAAAGAAAACACCCATAAACATTTAAGCAGGAAAAAAACCCAGTTTTTAAAACAGAAAAATGACTAATCTAGAGCCTGGAAGAATTGCTTATGTGACAAACCTGCTTGCTTATATTTTGCCTCCTCACCTCTCTCTAGTTTTTCTAGTTTTTTGAAGGAATTCTTTGCAGGAAATGCAGGCACAGAAAGCTTCCAAGTCCTGGAGCATACAAACTCAGATATGGCTACAATGTTTGACCTAAGACCTTGGAGAAGACTTGATGGTTTAGAATAGAATAGTGAAACAGACGTGAAATAAGAATAAAGATTTGTAGTTTAAGCAGAAATATGTTTTAAGCAAGTAGATATAGGCCTCATATAAATGAACAAATATGTTAAGTAAGATAGTAGAATACAATTAAAGTTTAGCAATAGAAGTTCTTGTTATAGAGTTGATAAAAAGTAGATGATACAGAAATAAGTTTTAGCAGAGTTATATGATTGGATAGAAAAGATACATTGCTGTAAGCTGTGTAAAACATAGCAATTAGCAATTGGTTATGAAGATGCTAGTGAGCTTTGTGGAAGTTTAGAATAAGAAATTTATGAAAGACATTGTAATTAGGATTATAACAGCTTCTGATGCAAGGCTTCTAATGTATGGCTTCTAATGTGATTATTCCATGAGACTGATTTTGCAGTAAAACATCTTTTAAATGTCTCTTCAGTCGACCCCATCTTTCTTTATCCCGAACAATTCTTGTTTCTTTTAATTTCCATTTCAGGTTTATGTCTTTTAAATCATTGCAAATGTATCTCATATCGTAGCTAGTGTATTTTTTTAATTGCTGGAGAGGTAAAAGTTGTACCTCTGCACTTTGGAAGCAGGCTGAAAGGCCACTGTTACCTACATCTGAAAAAATGGAAGATCCTTTGCCTGTTCTGAACTGGACAGCTTTTCCCCACAACACAGCCCAGTCCTTTCTGCTTACTTATTTTGATGGATCTGTACATTTGCTTTATACATGAAGAGGAAATAATACACAAATACAGATTTCCAAAGCCATGATAAATTAATGTAAATAAAAGTAAATAAAAGACAAAACATACATGTTAATACAATTACAAATAGCTTTCTGTACTCCTTTTTATTACACATACTACTAAGCGACACAAAGACTCTGGAAGCTGTAAAAATGAATACCATCCTCCATTAACATGAAGTGTCACTTTCCCAATTTGCGTATCTTCCCCACAGTGCAGAAAACATCTGAGGAGAGGGAGAAATGTGAGGAGGCTGTGTCATTGGTAAGCCTGCAGCTGATACTGTTACACAAAAAATACTCTCTTCCCAGCAATCAGGGTCCAATTGTGAGAAGAGAGGTGCTCTAAATTCTTTAGTAAGAAAACGTGGACCACTCAGAGAATAAGTTCATCCTAATCTACAGAAACCATTTAGCTGTGATACTGTCCACAGTCTAGTATCCAGCTGCAATACCTGGGAAACCCACCATCCAAAAGGAATGCCTTAATCCTTGGTCACACTTGACCTGGTATTGGGGTGCAAGCTAACCTCTGATCTAGCTCTCGGGGTGGTGCCTTTCTTGGAAGGCTGGTCCTGGGGGCATGCCTGGGGGCTGGTCCTGGGGGTCTGCAGGCACCTGGGGCCATGTGCCAGCCTCAGCAGGGCAAACCCTGCTGCTTTAAGGTTGAAGAGTGAACAGATTAAATGAAGACCATTCTTCAGAAGCAGGATCACAGAACAACCCTTAAATTCATCAGGGTTTAGTTCAAATACAGGAAGATGCTTTCTGACTCACTGACAGAACTAGCATAATTTGTTGGCTTATTTTTAAAATGGATAATTGAATCCAGAGTGATGTAGACTCAGGTCTTGAAACCACCAGTGGTATTGGGTGTGCAATAAATAGAAAATTGAGTCTCGCTTTGTAACAGTACTTTGAATTTAAAATTAAACTTGCTCGTTATATTGGTTTAGGAAGCAACATTTGCGGCAGCTGCTGCCAATCTATAAAAGCATGTATTTTTTCCCCTTTCCTTTTCAGAAAGGAAAGCAACAAATCCAAAAGCCAATAGACTAAAAATATCTGATGGATATAATGAAAAAGATGAAGGGGAACAGACGACACACAGATGAGTTTTGCTTAAAAATGTTTAATGGTAAGTAGTACCGCATTTCTTCTTCATGTTCTGTGCTTTTTCATCCACACCTCCACCTAGCCTCTCTCCTACCAGTGCTTGTTTTGTCACAGCATGTAAAGTCCAGGCCCTGTTGAGGTGGGGTGGCAATGGCTCACATCTGCACAGTTCTTGCACCTGTGACAGTGTGGCAGGACCAGCATAGCCTATACAGCTCTCAGGAGCTTAGCAAAAGTAATGGTCATTTGAGAGCTCAAGAGTTTCTGCAGCACTGAGACTTGAACTAGTTTCAGAAACATTCCCTCAGCTGAGCTGCAGCCCAGCCCTTGCAGGCAGGGCAGGACTATTACCTGTCAGCACACCACAAGAGATCTGAGCCAAGGAAGGACTCTGTGACTTCAGCACAGGAATTGTGTGGCACAGGCAAGAGCACAGAAAGCTTCCTTTTCCCTTCTTCAGTACTAACCCTGCCTTCATCACCAAATAGACCAGAATTAGCTGTACCCAGGAGCTTGAGGAGAGAAGGAAAGGGCTGCAGATGTCACTCTCCATTTGCTAACAGAAGTAACCTGGTACTGAAGAGAGTTTGTGAGTCAGGAGAGGTGACTTCCACAGTGCTGCATCTGTGGTGCTGTCCTCTCCAGAACGGGTGCAGCTGGTACTCAGGGCTTGCCTACCCGGTTAAACATTCTCCAGGGTACAGGCTTTCCCAGTTCACATCTGCTACTGTTTCCCTGGAAGTGGGTAGAGGACTGTTTTATTTTCTGCCAAGAGCCACTGGCATCTAGACAATTTTACCAGAGCTTATGGAAATACTAGGTAAAACAAATACTTAAGTCAAACCTTTATATAATTTGAAAGTATTTATGGGTGTGGTTTACCAAGCAGTTCAGGCTGATTTGAACCAGGACTAGTGCTGAAAAAAAGGCATTCTGGCCCTTCCCTCTTCTGTCAATTCTCATTCCTGCTCTAAGCTGTAGTAGCAAACTCATTGGGCTGCAAACAATGCCCTCAAAGGCAAGTGACAGCTTCTTCCTGCTAGATGAGTGAGCTGAACTGGCTGAGCATGCCAGATACTAGTGTGAACCCAAAAGACTGCAAAGCAAGGGTGGATAGCATGTCTTCCCCTTCTAGTGCAACACAGCATTAGATTAATTTAAGAAACCGAGGAAAAATGGATGATCAAAATTTACAGTGTTAGGACCAGAGTGCTCACTAATGGCAGAACCTGGTTAAAATCTCTTCTGTGGCAGGCTAGGCAGAGATTTCACACCAACCAGAATCTAATATATCTAGCCTTACACATATATGTCCTATATAAACTCTCTATTTCTCTCCATGTTTGCCAAAACATTCTGGACTAAAGTAAAACTAAAAAGTAGAAAAAAGCAAAACATGAGAAGCACAGAAGTTGCTGCAACAGAGTACCTAATTGCTGTCATCTGTCCTGACTCCAGCTATAAATACACATGCACTCTCACATACCACCCACCCTCCAAACAGAAGACGTCAGCCTTGGTCACATTTGCTGATCAGTTGCCAGCAGTCTAATGATCAAAACACATGGACTAAGGCTTTGAACTGTGGCTATCATCCAGAACAGCACCCACTCCTCTCTGCCCCAAACGTGTAGTTACGTTAGCTGCTGCATGCTTAGTTTTGTTTACTGTTTTCCACTAACGTCTAACCATGCTTCTTTTACAAGACAGCTTAGGTAAGATGAACACAGCATTTACTAAGCTGGCAGAATTAGACTCCCTCTTGCAATCAGTCTAAAGGGACTCTGTCAGAACTGAATGTACAGGGCTCTCCAGGAAACCATACCAGAACATGGGCTGGCTTCAGAAAGAGTGGCTTATCTTATTTTCCAGGTGCCTTGTTTACCTGGACTACAGATGAACAAGGGCCTCCCTTTCCCAAGACTCTTTCTGCATCATAGGGAGTAATGAAGAGGACTTGTCATTGCCTCCAGCTGTCATTTAAAACTGTCTCTGCTCCCTGCAGAAAGCAGTGTAGATGTTTTAAAAAGGTGAGTGCTGTTTTCTAGTCTGATTATTTCAACACTTAACTATTCCGTTCCCACTCCCCAAAGTGTTTTATTTACTTGGCTTGCTGGAGCTGGCAATCACAGGTAGGCTTCAGGGAGCAGAGGTTAGGAGAAGCATATCCGGCTTCCAAGATTTGAAATTGTAATTTGATTTGTCACTGTAATTTGATGCCCTGATGGATTAAAAGCTGGAAGGAAGGACTATAGCTATTTATGATATAGCAAAGCTACACAGCTTGTGAAATTTGTTCCTAGTGTAAGAACATCAACCTCTTTTTGACCCTAGACTCTGATTTCAGTCCTTAACATCTGAACACTGCACATTTCATCAACAGCTTCTAGTACATAATATTCCCAACCATTCAACAAGGTTGAGAAGCCACTTACTTCACACATTTCCTTCTTTTCTACATTCTCATTCTCCCTTCAACACCAGTTTCCTTCCATATAATTAATAGAAATAGCATGAGATGACAGAGAATATTGAATAAAGTCTCTCTCTCTTATTTATGGGTTACACTGCAGCCCTCCTCTCCCCACAGGGGCATCCAGGACAGTCCCTTTGTTATGTCAACTACTGTATCTCTGCCCATCAGGAATAAGACAGTGCTATTCCTGGCTGATGCTGAGAAATGTGAGGACACAACATGCCATCTGAACTTGCCTCTACAATAATACTATGGCTGTAGCTTTAAATACTTTTTACTGTATAACATGATTTGGACAACACTTTGCATCAACAGTGGGACTGATTCAAACACTAATAAGAGGAAGGACATCCTCACAATTAAGCATGTGTCAGATGAAAACTAAGTGGCAGAGGCAGTTTAATAACCTTGCACCACACCCTGCCTGATGGCAACAGAGCACTCAAAAAATCCCTGTTGCTGGCAGTGCTAATAAAAGCCTTGTCTGAATTACATACATGACACAGTATGTCTCCAGCTGGGATTTTTAAGTGCTGGGAAGCACCCTCTGGTCCACAGTGGAGAGTCTTCTGCTAGACACACAGAGGAAACACTTCTACCAAGCAGAGGAGGCAGAAATGAGACCCTCTTGACATGAAAGACTGTGCTTTTGGACAATGTTTACAATGAGTAATTCCAGCTGAATTCCTTAGTTGTCTTGTTTCACAATATAGCCAAAATCACTTACACTACAAGATTTCCATACTTCACTATGTTTCCTATATTTGAAAAAGACAAATGAATTCACCTGGCAGATAAGTTTTAAAAATGGAAATTGCAGAAAGAGAATACAGCTTCTTGTTACAACTAAAATTGCTGTATTTGCAAGTGATCTGCTTCCCAAAATTGTCATTAGCACTGTTTGCACGTTTTACTTTTTGAGGTTAACCTCAGCACAGGCACAGAAACGTAAGCCCTTGAGCTGGTTGAGATTGGGTCTTCAGATCAGTTTCTCCAAGCTACAAATGGAACTTGGCTTTAGCTCATGCAAAATGTGGCTCTGGGCCTGGTGGATGTTAATAATAAGGTTGCAGTGGCATAACAGTCTTCATACCTGCTGTGTATGTGTGGATGCAAGGCTCTAAATTCCTCTTAGGGAAGGTGGTCTTCCTTCATGCTCTGCTGGTTGCAGAGAGAGGTGGGCTGAGTGCTGCAGCGGGCCTGCCAAGGTTGTTCTTCCACACCTCCCCTTCTCCAATGGGAAGGTGTCAGGAAGCACTGTCTGTGGGAGCCCCCCCTTCTCTTGGCCCTTGTTCTGGACTGGTTCAGGGCACGGGAAGGTTGCCATAGTGCCTTTGTCTGGGAAGCCATGTGGGTGTGGCCTGTGGGGAACATGTGCCATCTTGTTTTTGTTCTTGAGGGTGAATACATTTCTGTAGGTAAAACACCTTCTCTCTTGGTGTACTTTTGGTATTAATTTTGTTGTTATTGCGTGTTTCTTACTCCATTGTTTTTTGCATTAAGGAAATCGTTATCTCAGCCCATAGCCTCTGCCTTTTCCCTTTCTTACTGGAAGCTTTAGGGGTAAGGGGAGTGGATTATTTGGGTTTAATTTCCTGCTGGTGTTAAACCACAACAACTTCTGTCTGTTATGCAAAGGCACACTGAAGTCATGACTCCGCTGTGGTATCGCTATGTAGATGCATAACAAGGAGTTGTGGCTTCAGATTGATAGTGGATTACAGGAGTTTTTTAATACCACATTTTGAAACAAATTCTTCTAACAACAGAAACAATTTGTATATTACTTCTCTCACTGGTCAAAGTAACAGTTGGCAGAAAAGTCTCTTTTAGGAGATTATGGACAATTTGTGCTAAAGATTATGTTTTTCCATTGGAGAAAACTTTTCTTTTAGAGCTTTCATTGAAACACATTAAAAACAATGTGCATCAGAGATTATGGTGATAAATATTTGCTGAAAACAAATGTTTTCCAGCAATTTTATATAAATTGTCTTTACTTCTGGAAATGAAAAGGTGTAGTCCAATGAACTCTGAAAGAGGCAGGTATGTTCCCCTTAGTGTTTAATGCAGTAGTACAACTACACACAAACATCAAACTTGAGTTTAGTGAGATCCCTTTGTGATTATGATTATTATGATTATTATCCCATGTGAAAAATGCTTTAAGTCTAGCATATCATAAAGAAAAACATAAAGAAAAACATAAAACAGTTGCACCTTTATTCTCCTCACCAGATGCTATATCTTGGTATTTACAGGTATATCCGTGGGAAATTCAGAGATCACATCCACACTGTGCAGTTGAATTTTGCTGCAGTTGGGCACTGATGGTAGAAAGAGGCCCTTGGGACCATCATGTTTATCTAACAAGCACCCCATGCACTTGCTTTGACCTGTGCTCTCCTGTGCAATGCCTGGCTCACCTGGTGCCACAGAGAGTGTTTCACATGGGTGATGTAGCAGCGTTCTTTCCTGCAGTGAGCAATTTAAAGCAGAAAGGTGGGTCTGATAAGGGAATTGTGAAAATACTATGCTAGCACAGAAGACTGCTTAAATAACTGAACATCCTAACTGAAGATGAATGTATAAAACAAGGCAGAATTTCTCTCTGGCATGCTTTTCTTTGGTGACTGTGGGAGTTCTGTAGAGCTTTCTTAGCATGACAGTAAGAAACAGGACAACTGCATGGTACTAAGTCACAGCTGGGGAGGTTGTTCTTCTTGTAACTCTCCTTCACCTTGTGCTGAACAATACTCTCCCTCTTTTGCTACGTACAAACCAACAGTATGTCTTGGAGAATGAATGGCAAATGGAAAGTCATATGGCAGCTTTGTATTAATCTATTCATATCATCCTGTAGACCCAAATTGGCACCAGATTAGGTTCCTTTCTGTATTTTCCTGGGATGGCAGCAGTGAGTGATTTGCAAAACACTTCTCAGGCAGGTGTTATTACCTGGGATAAAAAGGCCTGGAATCTTCCTCTTCCCAGTAGCACTTGCAAGCTTTGTACCTTGATTCAGTTCTTGAAGCCTGCATGGAAACTGTGTTAATCCATCAGTTTAAACATTCATGCAGCTCCTTTCTGAGCTTCCTCTGAAACCTGTACTGGTACCTGACTACCAGGTCTAGCAGCTGCAAGTGATATTTCCTTCTGACTGTGAGCAGCTGAGGAAATTTAGCCCATTTTATCTGATGCTAATTTGGTTGTGGTGACTCACCTCCTTCCATGTTTTACAGGGTAATTGTTACAACATTCTCTAGCTGCCAACACAGTCCCCAGGGGTTTGTAGAAAATTTTCATTTGAGTGTTCTAGTTGTAGAGGATGGTGGTTAATTTCTTAATCTGAGTCTAATCCTAGCTATCAGGTGTTACTGGGAAACTCTTCTAAAGAAATATCTTTCCTGCTTCTTCTGCAGATACATACCTTAGGAATGATGAAATAACCCATATTTTAGGCTTAGGAGAGGAGGATATGTTTCTGTCCTACAACTCATCTGGACCTACACTGATTTTCATATGCACTGACACATTGCCTTTGGCAAAAAATTCCAGACTTGTTGTTTTTCCAGTAATAAAAATTTTGGCTTAGCAGTAAGTGATTGCACTCAGCACTCTGCAGAGTACTTTTTCTCATATTTGCAGCCAATGGAAAGATGTAAAAATGATACAAAGTTATAGTGCTTTGTAGGTAAATTTAGTGATAGCAGGATTCCCTGCTAACTTTCTCTCTGCACTCCTTTTGCTTAGCTGATTGCTACATCTGTTTTGACTTTTAAGCAGTCCTATATAGGGGGTCTGAAAGTGAAGCTGATTCATCTTTCATGGGAAACGGACTAGTCAAACTATACTTGTTTGTGGCCAAGCTAAAAAAGTTGATTTTGCAATGCAATGAGCAGCTCAAAAAGTGAAGCACAAGATGACTCAAAGAGTCACACACATGCTGTCTTTTAACATCAGCAGTCTAGCCTCTCTAATGCAAGAGCCTTCCCGTCTCTCTCATGTTTCTCTGACAGCAGTTTTGAAAAGGACTTCATCCTCCTCTCCTTGAGCATCACATGCTGGTGTCTCACTCAGTCCAGGCAGATTCCAACCCTCTCCCCCAGCCCCCCAGCTTCAATTGCTGAGACGCAGCAGACGCATCCTGACTATACTTCCAACACATATAGTCCAGATATACACACATACTTCCAGTTAACTTTGAAATAACACATATACTTCAGTCCACATATAGTCTCCAGGTGTGTTACACTCAGCCGTGACCGTGCCTGAATCCATAGGGAACATAGCTCACCAAGCTGCACTCCAAATCCTGTGCAGATACAACAGAGTGCGTATTCATGAGCCTGGACACAGAGCCACCAGATATGCCTAGACCATTGCAGCAGGTGCTACATTTCTGCAGGAGGAGTACGTGTAGGCTCAGGCTGTCAGCATCTCTTTGCTGAGAAATCCATGTAAGATGCAGCATGTCCAAGCATTCAATCCTATTTGAGACTCCTTGTCGCCATGCCCTAAATTCTTCTTAGTCTTCCTCTCTGCCTAGGGTATGCGAGTGCATATTGGTAGTGTAGGTGTCCTAGGTTTGGTGACAGCAGGAGCCAGAGTTTGGGCAAGATGGTCCAGGTTTGCCTTGTCTCAGGGCAGGCCAGTGAATTTTAAGATATATCCAATTGACTCGGCAACATAACTGCTTTCTGAAAAACTATCTTTAAATATGCATGTGTTGGATTTGGACCTCACCCAAAGTAACCCGGCTGGTGCAGAAACGCTAGGTCAGTTTGGTTAATGCAAAACTGAACCAGGTCCACCGAGATCCTCAGCTGGCTTTGAGGCAGCATAGCTAGCTGCTGGTCCCACCACTCCTGTAAAGCTTGTTATGATAAATGGTGTTGCCATACAGAGGAATCCATCTGTTCCATTCTATATACCGCTCATCTGACTTTGGAAGACTCAAGTACTTCTACCTGCAGTCTGAGTGACATGGCTGTAACCCTTTTGGAAAACTTAGGCACTGTTGAAAACCAATTTTCTTTCTATTTTCCACCCACTACTGCCTTGTCTTCTGAGTCAGACAATGCCTGAAAAGAAATGAGTGAATTTTTTTCTTTTTCTTTTATTTTTTTTTTTCACACAGTGGACTGAGTTTAACAAATAAAAAATCAAATAGAAATAAATTTCAATATTATACAGAGTGCTTTTAGGCTAGCTTCAGAGATACTGTAATGCTCCATCTCCTCTGACTTCGCCAACAGCATGCTTCATTTACTTTCTTAGGAGCTACAGTTCAAGCATTACTCCTCCATTTCATTGTCAAAGCTGAAATAGTGATGCAATTCAAATCGAAGCACCTGTTTTAAACAATGATGCTATAACACAGCATCTCTGCAATAAAAAGGTTGCAATGAATTAGGGAGGGGACTTCTCCTTTGAGGGAGGAACACAGCCAACAGAGGTTTTAGGACCTGGAACTGGCTCCAGCACAGCCAGCTCTAAAAACTTCACTGTTGCTCTCTATAAAGACCTGACTATTTAGGAAACTGGCTCCTTTCAAACCTCCTGGCTCTGTCAAGCATGTGACACTTGGGAGTTTCTAAACTCTTGTAGTTTCATAACTTTTTCAATCACTTGAATCCCAAAGGTTGTAAAACCTGTGACATTCTTCATCTTGTCTCATCAACCTTTTAAGGTGAGAAAAATCATATATATCCACCTCCACCTGAGGCCGCCTCTGGATGCCCTTGGCCTGCCTTAAAATCATTTGCATGTAACCACTGATCTCTTGTGGCTTTCTAAACTCAGCAGTTAGGTCAACAACAAAACTTTCAAAAATAGTACAACCAATAACACCCAATAAAAATAGCCATATGAAGCACTTCTTTTATTTGATGCATGCTGCTGCATGCTGGGGAGAAACTGGAAAAATGGCCTGCACCAAAGTGTTTGCTTCTTCCCTACCTTCTTCAGAAAATTTCTTCAAGATCTGAGTCTGGGTGCCAGTAGAATACTTCTCTAAACTGCAAGATAATCTGTAATGCATGTTGGCCTTGAGCAGCAAACTTCAGAGTTTGTCTATATTATGGATTTTGAAAAAAAATGAAAACTGTCATTCATTGGTTTATCCTCAAGATTATGTTTCAGCAGCTCTTCTCTGAAGCTATAAAGATGGTTACTATCCAACTTCAGTTATTTCACTGTCAGGAGCTAAGCGCATCATGTTCCTTGCATGTACCTTACATTCTGTACACTTATGACTAAACTTTTTGACCTTGCAAAGACCTGCATTTTCTCAGTTTCTGGAGTGAGTCAGGGCAAGATCTGTGCATCTTTTACACCCAGTTCTAAAACCTGTAGAATGAAGCTCTGGTCCTAGTCGCATTGACAAAAAAATGAAACAATTAATAAAAGTGAAGCAACATAAGGGACGCTCACTTGTAACATTTGGCTAGCCTTTTTTTTTTACCCCCAAATTGTCATTTAGGAAACAAATTTTTTATTTTTTTGATCAGTAGCACAGGATTTATAAGAAAGGAATCCAAAGCTATACTTGTGACTGTGATTCACTTTCCTGAGCCTATTACCATGAAAACTGTAAATGATGCAATAGGCTGTGACTGCTAGTCAAAAGTTCATCATAGAGTCCACTAAGTAATTTATACTCCCAGGTCTGCATTTTACAGTAAATGGAAGCAAGGAACTTGCTGTGAGAAACATGCTGTTGGGAAGGGAAAAACAAAAAGAAAGCAAAAGGAGTAGTTAATCAGTGTTGGTAAGCTGACCACACATTTCAAGTGTGCATAATGCATCTGGGGAGGTGGGCAGGTGAGGAAACCTTTTCTGGTAGAAACCTAGGAAGTTTTATGACATGAGAAAGTCCCCTCCACTTACCAGAGTCTGGCAAAAGTACTAAACATGTGCACAGCTGGAAGCTGAAATATGGTAGTGGCCATTAATTGACAGAGGTAAATCTAGGCTGCATAGAGCTGGGCTCTGCACTGGGCCAATTAGAGCAGTGGCAGGAGATGCTGAATGCAGTTTGTCAGACAGCTCAGGGTAGGACTGCTCATAAACCATACTTCCTATTGAGGACTGGACTTTAAAGGAATGGTTAACTATGGAGCCCAGCAATAGCTGGGACCTGGGAAAGATTGAATTAAGCAAGGGTAAAATAGGGAAAGAAAGGCAGGGGGAACCAGCAACTAGCATTTTAGGAAGATCTTGCTTAAATCCTTTGCAGCATACATAGGGCAGAGGCATTGTGCAAAGCTGCTTGCAGAGTGTGCCATACCAAGACAGTGCAGCTGTCAGGGAGTAATGATGAGATTTTAAATAAGCAGCACCTTGTGTGATGAGGGAATATTTAATGTAAATCATGTAAATAAAGGTATTGCAGCACAAGTTCCAATGCAGTGTCCTCTCTCTCTGCAGCACAGCATTATCTGGAGAATTCTTGAAGACAGACTCACATTTGCTGTTTTGTTTTCCATTATGAAAAACCGCAAAGGAAAAGCTATGTAAGCTTTGGCTTGCCACTTGTTAAAATGAATGCAGATCCCTCTGCTGTACAGGGACCACCTCTGCAATTAAAAAAACCCAGTAAATACTCCTGCAGCATACTAAGAAATTCCCCTGAAGGGGGAGGTTCCAAGAACTTCAGAAGGCAGGCATTGTCTCTCTTCAATTCTGACTGCAAAGAAAAGAGAAGTTTTGATACCCTTCAGCAAGAGAATGTGATCAACAAGGATGCAACAAGCAACAGTTTATTTGTAGAAAAATCCTTTAAAATTTACTACAATGTAAGATTAAGGAAAAAATAGTCTTAATGTATATACATACAATATATATAAACAAACACATATGCACCATGAAAATTACATGCTTTTTTAGAACAGAGAATGGGTCTTATTCCCTCATATCAATTTAAAAGTTGTCACTGCAAGAAACCTTGCTTCCTTTTTTTTTTATCCCCATCAAAGTTTTCAAGTACAGGAAGTAAGTAATGCAGGATCTAATAGTAGAAAACCTTTGTTATACACAAATTACAACTGACAGCTAGACAATATTATTCTGCAGTATCCAACACTTGTATTTTTTTAACTCTATTATAATGATATGAACTTTTACCTGAGGTGCATGGAAATAACAAAGCATAATAATTGGCAAGTTTAAGAGATTTTCACATTATGATTTGACTGTAATTGAAGTTGATTAGGTATCACACCTATACCTATAGTACTGGCACAAGAATGCTCTGCGTGAGTCATCACCAATGACTTAGAAGTGCAGGAAAAATTAACAGGCAAGCACCACTTGCAATGATAAGCATGCAGACAATTTAAGTGAAACAGAGGTAGCATGTTCTTGTAACTCCAGCAGGGTCATTCAAATCAACTGCACCCTCCCTCCTGCAAAAGGCACTCACTTTTTCAGCTAAAAACGATGCACTTAAGTTTGGTCAGATTGACCACAAATGGTGGATTTCTCTCCTTACAAATATAAAAAAAGATGTTAAGCAGAGGACACAGTGAAAAGGAAAAAAAAAAAAAAGGAATGTAAGAAACAGACATATAAGGTACTATGTGCTATTCATCTCCCCCTACCTTTTATGGGGAGAATTATATATAACAGTTGCAGTACATAATCCAAAAGTTAAGACTTTCCAGTTGAAATGGTAGTATTAAGCAGCACATTCTCAATCAGAAATAGTTTTAAACCACCAGAAGTACACCAGTCTTTTTAATAAAGAGCAACAACTACAGTTAGTAGAAAGTTTATGCACAAAAAAGGTGGTGCCAGAGAAGGATCCTCTGATGCAAAAGCTCATAAATTAGTATGCACTGTAACTTTTATACTGTATCTTTTTATCTTTTCTGCTCTTTGAAAGGATGTCCATGCAAAACACCTCCTCTTACCGTGACACTACAGAACTAATTGAGTTGTAAGATGTGCCACTGTTGCAGCTGGAGGCATAAGCCTCTTGACCATTAGCATCTAAATTAATTTTGAATACAGAAGATGCTTTCAGTAAGAAATCTGCTGCATCTCTGCGACCTAATTCCCTCAGCTTAGACATTAGTATGCCTACAGTGCTGTCAGGTGCATTACTCCATTCCTGCAGAAGGGCATGAACTGGGCTTAAGAGAAAGTAATTTTGTGTTCCATTATTTGTATTATACTTTGCAACAAGGTCAGGGAGGCCCAGGTTCATGGCAAGAAGGCACCAGTCTTTGCCCAATGGATCAGGTGGATCCAAAAGTCGACTCAGTTTTCTCCTGATAAGTAGATTCAGATCAGAAACATGAATATCCATTCCTAGGCTTCCCTGGGAGTAAACATCAAGACACCCAAAACACAGTATACTGCTAAAGCTCTCTTTATATCCCCCCATAGTGTTAGTTAGTGATGTCTCCTTTTGACTCTGTGCACGGAAGAAGTCTCTAGGCTGGTAGACCATTACTGGTTCATGATGTTCCCTCAGCTGCTGAGGACTAAGGTAATATTTCCCGGTCAGAAGACCCGGTAAGGTTGTTGCTATTAAGTTATCAATGGTGCTGCACACAGAATCCAGAAGTAAACAGCACTTGATCTTCTCTGTTTCCAGTCCTCTAACTTGAACCTCTATACCCTGCCCATGGTTGACCAGCAGCACTAAAAGCTCGGCTCCACGATTCATAATCTTTGATCCATTTACCCACAGACGTATATCAGCATCTCCCTCTGTGCTCTGCTGATGAATCCACCTGCAGAGATTCACCTGAACTTTATGAAAAATTCCACAAGGAAATGGGGTAAGATGTTCCACAGGAACGATTCTAACACCACCATAGATCAGCACTTCATCCTCCTCATCTGTCCAAGACCTGTGAAGATTATCAGTCTTTATGAGAGCAGGAATATCCACCATTGCTCCACTGCTGAGGTCCCTTGCACAAATATCCATGGCATCCAAAATCTGTATCAGTTCTTCCACGTCACTATCTGTCACCAGACGCTGGATGTCCTCTATGGTGTACCGACCTCTATAGTGATGGAGGGCTTTTGGGTTCTCCACTGACAAGATTTTTCCAAGGACATTAGAACAGAGCCAGCGAGGATCCAGAAGCACAACATCTTGGACAGTTTCACTCTGCATAATGTTAATCTGTTTATAAATATGAAAGTTACTGTTTGCATCTTGTGAAGTACAAGATGATAGCCCACATTCTCACCTTCCTAACAGACTGACCCAACAATCTGATTAACACTGCTCACAGGAAAAAAACAACAAGTTTAAATATATGGCAAGTACTCAGAACAAAAAAAAGATCTTGTTGTTATTTTCCACTAGTATGAAATGATTAAAGCCCAAGAGCTGGAAAGCCTAGTGATGCCCTGCAAGCTGTTTATGCAAAGGTGTTATCCTACTACTCAATTTCTAGAGGACACACATAAATCTCTCATATGCAGTGAACACTTCATTGAAGGTGATAATATAGTGATCCTTTCTGAGTATTTTATATTCTTACAACTATAGCAATAAACTGTAATTCTTCCTGTCTCAAAGAGATTCCGTGAACAAAATAGAAGCCACAAGACATAATGATAACAGAAAGTGTTAATAAGCATTCTCTACTTATGATGTCTTAAGAGGAAGAGAAAAAAACCAAACAACTTTAGACATTTGCTTAAACTCATAAAGAAATATTCTACCAATATCTTGCAAATAAAGAGATGGAATTTACATAATAATACTTACTTCTCCTATGCTATGCAACTGCTGTGCAATATGCCGTAGGTCATTTTCGCTTGCTAAGGGATTAAGATGTTCCTGTACATCATACACAAACTGCTGCAAGGACATCAGCTGGTTGGGCCCATTAATTTTTCTCCAGGAAGGCAGTGTGGAGATTATTTTTTCACACAGGTGAGTCATAGGTGGACAAGTCTTAGAAAAGCACAGAAAACATCCACTTGAGAATAGTGGTGCTATGTTTTTTAATATGGAGGCCAATGCATTTATAATGAATATTCAGATCTAAAGAGCTCCCTTTTTGCTGAACCCTTACTCTTTCATGTGGCATACACTTGCCATAAGATCTATCTACTTTTTCTTTAAAAAGTGAATTGCAGAAACTAGTTTTTCACTGAAATAAGCAAAATTTCCAAATATCACCAGGAGTTGCCGTCAGGCATTTCTAAGTCAATGCTTATTTCTGAAATGATGAGAATTTATTTAGAATCTGTACTCATCAATATCTTTACAGGACCAATTTACTTCAAAAGGTGAGACAGCAAGGTACTAAATAAGAAGCAAAAATGGTACTTTGATGTATTGATTGCCTTAGACTTCACCAATGCCTTCTTGCTCATTCTCAAGCCACAGCCTCCACTTCTTACACAGTAAACCCCTTCAGATTTCAAGCTAGTGACTATAGCTATAGTAAAGCTTTCTTAGAGAAGAAAAGCTTACACAATCAAGAGACCATCAGGAATGTAAAATAGACCGAACTTTGCATGAATCTAATTATTTTCCTCAACCCACAGAATTAACTCAGTAATACATCCACTTTTAATCAATTACAAAAAAAAAAAAGTTTGAAAAGTAGCTGCAAAAAAACTTGTTAGTGTGTAACATGATATTAATCCATTTAGCACAGGCTATAAAAATTTGACTTGGTCACCATTATTATGGAAGTCTCCATGGATTCATAGTGATAACATCAAACCATGGCTACACTTTACCTTTAGTCTCATATACATATACCTACACATACAGATACAACTGCAAGCAATATTTTTCAATTTAAAAATGCAGCCAAAAGTTAATACATATTCAGTTTACATATTCATATTCAGTTTACATACCCATATTTGGAATTATCTTTCTAGCAGTTGAGAAAACTGTTTTACTCTGGTGGGTTTTTAAGTGAAAAACCTTATTTTCCTGAAATGTATTTATAATATATTTCTCAGTTTCTCTATAATACTATGCTGAGTTTAAAAAAAACAAAAACAAAAGGGGGGACCAATGCTGGAATCCAATCACTGCCAATCAAAAAACAAAATGATGACTTTAAACTGATATCTCAAACTGTTTCCTTTCAACAGTGAGTATTTTGGTCATCTGCTTGAAACAGCTACTATTTTCAAAATGCTGACTGAATCTTTGATTTCAAGGCTTTGTTTATCACAAGACCTGTCAAGTATGCTGTTAGAACATTGGAACAACTATGCTTCATTGTTGTAAGTTTGAAATTTACAGTAGATTATTACACAAGACGTTCACATTTTGGCTCATCCAACCCAGACTTTTAGACACTACTTACAGAAATTATCTGGCTTCTTATTTCTTGCAAGTGATTTCGGAGAAGCTTCATATCTTTAGACCCAGATGCTCCAGCATCCAGGACAAATAACTTTTCTGAAATTTGCAAATCATTTCCAAATCTAAACAAAAATAATTGTTATTAACTTAGCCCCAAATCCAGTTTATTTCTTAATACAATTGTACTTCAGTCTTGAATTGCACTAGAGTTGTTTTTCCTCTAGGAATGATGAAGTTTAAGTAATGATTATACTGAGATATTTTATAAGCACAGACACTATGGCTGCTGTGTAATTTTCTTGAAAATAAGCAGAGATATTGAGAGAAATTTGTTTTCTCTCAGGATGAAGAGTGAATATGTATAAGAAAATTGTAACTGCATCACATGACCTGTAATTACAAACCAAAACATTTTACTAGAGAAGAGATTACAGGAATTTATTTAAGGTCTTAATGTCTGTTGCTTGCTTTCTTCTCACTTTAAATAGTTCAGTAGGCATTGCCCTTGACAGCTCTCTTTCCACTTTTGTTCTGCCATTCAAACCACACAAACCTCTTCGCCTAGCTCTAGAGAGATTTGCATTTAAAAGGACCCCAGCACCAAAGATGACACACAGGTATTTTTCTATTGGTTTAGTTCAATTGATTAAGATAATGCCCCCCCCTCCCGGCCCCCCCCCCCCACCCCCTTTATGCTGGAATTCCTGCATCTGTTTCTTGTACAGTCCAGACAAGTGTCCATACTCAAAGGTATGGATGATATCTCACATCCAGTCTCTCTGAATATAAGGTTATTGCTACTTTAAACAAGAGTATGTTTATGGAAAATTCCCCATTTTCATCTACCATTAGCATGTGCTCCAGACATTTGCTGAGGAATTCTGTAAGTTTGGCTAACTTCTATGTACCTCTTGGATGACCTTGTCACCTGTGTGACTCCACAATGTCCAGCTTTTTGCATACTGTGTGGGGACTACTTCCATGCCTCATTTAAGTTTTTTTCATAGCTATCCTAAATCAGTAAAGATCTAAGGGTAGTTCTCTGGTAAAGTTTCCTCTTTTGCATCCAAAATTTTTAGCTGCAAATGACGTACTTTTCTGAGACTGGTGCAAAACCTGAGAACCAAGATGTTAGACAAAAAGTTGGAATGGGTCCTTGGATGTAGCCTAGTGTTTACAGGGTGAGACTGCCTATACCACAATTAATTTTGACACCACTTGGCTCACTTTAGCTCACTCAGGGCAGCTTACTCACTGTAATATTGGTATATGTTTCAATTTTAGCAGAACATATGCTTCCTGAACATACTCAAAATATCATAATATCATATAAGCTATATAATAACCGTTTACCTATTCATATTTTTCTTTCCAATTAGCATGTTTAAACACTACGTATAAATATATTTCCCACTTACCTGTTCCTGATTTCTTTCAACAAAGAGATGTCTTTGTCATACCAGAACTCTCCCCCAACAGGCCGAGGCAGATTCACTATGTCAGCATGCGTGGCAACTAAAACAACATGCAGGGGACTTTTCAGCTTCCCACCAAATGCTAGAAGAGAAACAAGAGGACTCCCTCACTATAAGGCACGCCTATGGAGATGGCTGATACTGACCCAGAAAAGCAGAAATACATTTTACATTCTTCATACCAACCACTTTTGTAATTATTTACCAACTCTAAGCACAGCCATTAACAGTGTAACTGCTGATGCTCTGCTTATAGGACCAGGTAAATAAGGCCCAAATTTAATAGCTAGACAATTTGAATAACACCAGATACATTTATATTGTGTTACTTTATTGGTTTAACAAAAAACAGTAATCATTAGCACTAATGATATACCTACTAACTACAAACTATGACAGCGTGAGGGGAAAAAAAAATAGAAATAGCAGCTTCTTGAAAGAGCTTTGCATAATCTTTGCATAGTCCTTAATATTACAAGTGCAGAATAGAGAACTGTAAGAACACAAAATGTCTACAACATTCATATGTTGATATGAATGCTATTTTACAGTACTTACACAAACAATGACCTCTCACTTAGGTGAGAGTTAAGTAGGAAAGCCTGGCAGAAGCCATGAAAAAGAATGAGAAAGAAAGAAAGATACAAATGGCATGAATGAGGTGACAGTACAGAACACAGAGTTTTCAATCTTTTCTTAAACTCATATTCCAGAAAAGAGAAGACATCATTAAACTATTTTTAAAAGAGACAGTACACCCAGTCATGCTCTTTTAGCCTTAAAAATGGTCACATGGGAGAATTATGCATACATCACTGCTCGGTTCTCATCAACTAAGAGCTACATAATATTGATTAATTCACAAAAAGACACATTTCCCCAAATCTCTGCATAGCACTTCCAGGCAAGTATTTTGTAATTATCTTCTTTTTATTTTTCTTTTTGATTAACAGTAAGGATTTAGACAAAAAAATGGTAAGTAATTCCAAGAGTTTTAACTTTTCTGCACACATCAGTTACTAGATATTATTTGAGAGATTTTGAAGATGGGTACAGAGATGGATGGGTACCCAGACTAAGCTGATTAGTATAAACACAGATTTAAGTGAAGTATCTAAAAAATGCTGATAATCAGATGAGCAAGAAGAAAAAATAAACTGAGACTGATGAGCAGTGAAAAGCTTTCAGCAGTTGCAAATTAACTGTATTTGTAGCTTTATCACCTTTTTTGAAAATTTCTGAGCTTTAACTTTCACAGGTAATTTATTGTTGGTTAGATCCAAATGCTGATATTATTTACATTGTGATTTGATCTAAACCAGCAAATAAAAAAATGCAGAAGCTTGAACTGAAAACCAAGGGTTGGCCTTGGCTCATTGTCTGGCTGAGATAATGCATATAGAAAGAGCAAGAAAATAACCCTTTGCATAATGTTAAGTATTTAATACATTTGTCTGGTGAATCCCTAGCATTGCTACAAATGTCCTTTAGTGCTGAGTTAGATCCACCAGCTGGAATAATCTTTCAGATCATAGAACCAAGACACGTGTCAGAGCTTGGTTAGTCCAAGAAACTGTCACAGTCTGCAGACCAGTACTCAGCTACAAACAAAAACAAGTTATAAGTTACAGTATATACACCTGGACTACCAGACCTTTTAAGAAAAATGTTATTTAAGTTTGCCCACCAAGTAACTTTCAGTAAGCCTGAATATAAAACAAATAAAATTACTTAAAACCTGTGCAAAATTGGAGCATATGTGAAATTTACAAGAAATACTGATTTCTGTGCATCAGCCCCAAAAAGTTACCACATTTGAAGTCCAAACAGAACTTTAGTTAAACACATGAAAGTTGCACATAATGAAGGGTAATGCTGTTCTGTCCTGTTGTCACTGACAAGACTAATTTATGCTGAAAATATTGTGTATTGGGGCTAGATATAAGAGGAATTTAAGCAAACCTGGTTTTGAATGGTTCCAGCCCTCTAAAACACTCTTGATAGCTTATCTGACATAAAACGTCATCTGCCATGTACAGATGTAGATCCCAATGCCACAAGATATTGCACTGTATTCTGTGACATTTTTAATTGAACTGAGTGATGTGTGCAACGCTTCTGGCTTCTTCCACAGATAAAACTCCCTTTTGCCAAGAAACCTAATGTAAAGTTTGTTTGCATACATGGGGATGAAGACACCTAACACAGATGATGTACAGAGCTGCAGAGAAATACAAGAAGCTTTATATCTCTAATACTTCATTAACAAGCACAAGAACATACCTATTGGCTCCTCAACTGGGACCAATGATTTCAGGAAATTGAGCCAAAAGGTCACTTGGTTTAACTGTATTTCATAAGGCTCCTCAAGACTAAAAAGCACTATGTGAATTGCAGTGTGATCATTTGCAGCAAAATAATCATAACAGCAGAAGTACACAGGATTCCCAGAGAATTCCCAGATGCTGAAATCCCCAACTCCTGAAAAACAGACAAACGTGAAGAGATCACACTTCATCAGTAAGCATGAAACATCTTCTGGCCATGGAAATCCAAACAAAACATTTAATCTGATTTAAACTTTCACAAATATAAACTGCATGCATGTGTGAAAACAAGACTGAAAATGCAATCATGAACAAAGGTAACAAGTTTCAGTCAGTTTTAGAGGCTTAGCAGTTGGACCCTCAAAATCTGTTCCTCTCTCACATTCCTTCTCTAGGACATTTAGCTGGATTCCACATATAAATACCAGTGTTAAATGCATGCAGTCTTATGCAATTAAATTAAGCTTTGCCTTGAACAACAGTAGCAGATCTTGTAATTGTCTTGAAAACCAAGAATAATGGCTCCCATTCTTTTCCTGTTCACTTCAAAAATGCTTAATACTTTTATTAATTATTCTTTTTAAGATGCCACCGCTGATTTTAAAAACCACTGAAGCACATTCTAAAAAGAAGCTGCTTTGCTTCACAGAACTGTACTATTCGCATTGTGTTGGTAAATCAGGGCTGAAGAATCACCATGTCGTCAAGGATTCCAAGAGCTCCATGCTTCTTTTTGCCATCTCTAGCTTAGGGTGAGAAAAGTGTTAGTATGTTGCACTTCCTAGATGCACCATGTGATTAGGGTGATGTCTGCTGCACCTGTACTACTTCTAATTACATAAATGGTGATCAAGATGTGCCTCGAACTTCTAGAAGGAGAAAAGTCAGAACACTCCAACCTGCTGTTATGAGTACAGCTACTCAGAGTTCAGCTGTGTGTACACTTTGTTCTGTAGAGTACAGAATGGAGAAAGAAAACGAAGTCCTTCTGGCAGTCCATGGCACAACTCAGTTTCCCTGCAGAATTTGACTGGGCTTCAAATTACACTATAGGAAGAAATTAGCCTACACAAAGAACAAGTTTTAGCTACTTGGCAAACTCTTCAGCATCTAGGATAAATGCTTTGTCACTGCATTCATAATTATGCATTGATATGCAGATTTCTGTTTCCAAGGTAAACTCTTGATCAATACTAACTCAGCTTCAAAATTGTAGCTGCTAAGGCATGCAAAACATTTTCCTTATGAAGAAGAGAACTGACCACTGATATAAATGACAATTAGCATGTCTGGTGGAGTGTAAGCACAGTTTTTGTGGTCTCAGAGCCAAAAGCCATGTGTGTACTTATGACACTTTCTGTGACTGACCCCTCTTACTGCTAACTGGCTTCAACTGCAGAGCAGTTTCCTTGCAAAAAAAGAAATTAAATCAGAAACTCCCCTCACAATGACTGATGGGCTCCAGGGCCCACCAAAAATGTTCCAGTCCTGACATGGAGTGAGAACAGTATGTCCTTTGCATAGCTGGGGAAATACTTAAATGGTGAGGACTAAATGGTCCCATGCTAAATCTGATAAAATCCCCAGATACCATATAGTATAGATGAAAAAGCATTCATACTAGTAGCCATTTTGCTGACCTGCTACTGTCACACCAAATCTCTCTTTTGTACTCTCCCACTTACTCACCTCAGAAACATTCCTAAGTAATACTGTAAAGATCTGACATTAGTGATTAAAATGTATTATTACAACAGCTACAGAACTTCAGGCAGATTTACTTTCTTAAGCAAATTAAATCCCACCAGTGTTGCATTGTCAAACACAGTCACTACTATGCCAAGTCAGACTTTCCCCCCGCCTCATTTTTATTTAAAAAAAATGAGTTAAATAGCATTAACTGTTCTACAGCATTAAGGCACCCCAGCCCAGGGCTCTTCTTACCATGCAAGAAGGCATTCTGGATGTCAATGGCCTTGGTGGACTGGTCATCAGAAGAGAAGTGAGAATGATGAGCAGGTGATACGAAAGTTTCTAATACCCCTTTGGTCAGGCCTGGCTCAAACATCATACTACGGCTTCTCACGCTGACATTTTCACAACCAGGATAAAGATTCGTAATACTTACTGAAACTGGGTCAGGGAAAGGAAATGAGATTGCAAACCATGTGAAAATCACAACAAGATCACTTCAAAACAACTATGCAGGCCACAAAAGCAGATTTAAAAGCCCAAAGTGTTCTTCAAAGAAAATAGATGTCTATGAAGCTGTGGGTGTACAAAACTACATTCTTATTCTGAATGATTAAAAGGAGAATATTAGAATTATCCTAAAAAGCACTTATGTCCATTAGCAGATATACCTCTGAGTTGAAAGCATAAAAGAAGACTAAAATGTATGTGTATGAAAGGTTTGAATAGTTAAAGTTCTATGTTGCAAAATATGCTGCCTTTTTTTTTTTTTTAAAGCCAAGGGCTACAATTTCATTGCATGATTTATTATTGGCATGAAATTGTCACTGTAAGTAATGATAAAAGATATCACTGTGTAACAAGTGTCTCAGAAGTGGTGAGCAAGAAAAGCAGGCTCTTAACCAAAATTATTTTACCAATAAGCAATTTTAAAATT
This sequence comes from Anomalospiza imberbis, assembly GCF_031753505.1. NCBI lineage: Eukaryota > Metazoa > Chordata > Aves > Passeriformes > Viduidae > Anomalospiza > Anomalospiza imberbis. The sequence continues at coordinate 25,529,034 of NC_089721.1, forward strand.
CCTTGTTTATTCAGATTCCCAGAGAGCAAATGAGAAACAAAAGGGCTTTTTAACTGACTTGCACCATCTAGTGGATAAAGATGTCTTTCCTCCACCAGTTGGCAAATTCTAATATTTATGTTTTACAATAGAAAGAGATTACCTGTTAACTGTCAAACAACACTTTCATGTTTGATCTCCTAGGGTAATATTTTAAATCTTTTGGCTCTTGTAAAAAAATACTTAGTGAATTTACACACTTATTTTTACAGAATTTAAACAAACACATAAACAAACATCTTATGTGCCCAAGTACATAAACATTTATCTGATTATGTCACTCAGCCCAGAATATAATTTACGTGCTATACAATGATTACATCCCAAAAGAACATATACTGAAAGAAGCAAAACCCAAACTTCCAAATGCTAAAATAACCCCACAGTAGCTTTGTATATATACAACTCCATCTTTCCGACTTTATATCTAGGTAAGCTCTTTTTTTTGAAGGGCTCTCTTTTTTGAAGGGCTTCAAATTCACCTTTATTTTTACGCTGATTTACCGGTGTGACTGGCAGTCTTTCTGATTTTATCATGGTGTGAGCACATAACACCTCTTCTTTGGTTCTGTTACTAACCAACATAAAAAGTCTAACTTCAATCAAAACCTTCCTGTACTGCCTCCAGGAACTGATATTCCTTGAGTGATTTATCGCCCTTTGTATGACACAGTAAATTAAGATAAATAAATCAAGAACTTTCGATTGATTAATTTAATCAAGTTCTTTTTTCTATTGTCACAGATGTGAGACCCTTGTATTAAGTAAACACTAAATGCAGTAACAATCTCTGTGATATGGGTCTTGCCTTATTAAGCTGTTTTGTGAATGCCCTGTATCTTCCTCAGGTGAACAGAGAGAAAGTAGAGATGAAGACTACTACTAGCACTATTCTAATATTACTTTAAAATCATGAACAAAATCCAAACCTGCAAATATTATCCGAAGTTTTTTTTTAAAAAAAGGCAACCCTAGCCTCATCTAAAACTTACACCATATAAGAGCACTTCTAAACATCAATTTAAACTTGAGCTCCTCAACATGTTTAGCTTGCTTTTGTAGGCTCCCAGTGTTAGAAAAGGGACCCAGACACTTGTTTTTCCACTGTCCCACATGGGTTCTTCAAAAACTGGGCACAGGCTTAAGTGTAAACCTAGCTAGTTTCTCTACACCTTGTAGCTCTTCCCACTTTGCACAGGCCAGCTGGTGCTACATGAGCAATCTGTTCCCTAATATTTGTAAACATTTACTTCAGTTTAGAAAACTTCCATTTTCTGCTTGTTTGAAGACAATTTTAGACACCTCTAACTGGACTAATTCAAACTTGTACCTTAGGGAAAAGCACCCCAAGGCATCAGAGGCAGTTCTGCAACCTGTTGCTACTTAAAAGTCCCATAGAGATCCAGCAACTGTTCCAATTTTGCAGTGTTTACTGAAGTTCCTTCAGCAGAAAGGAAGCTAGTAGTGACACTGATGTTTGCAACCTAGGACTTTTTGTGAAAAATAAATAGCAGTGTTTACAAGTCCTGTGCTCTGCTGTGCAAATTCACTTATGCAGCATGTAAGCAAAAAAAATCTTAACTACTCATGTATCCTTCACACTCACTGGTCCTCTTCCTCATACTTTAGGTACAAATCTATGCACAGAGAAGCCAATCCCTTCTCCCTTTTTCTTTTCTTACATAATTAGGCTGTCCTGTCTTCTGCAGTGCAGCCAACAGCTTCTTCTTAGGAGCTTAGAAAATAAGAGGAAACTATTTTCTCATACAAACATTATGGTTCAAAACCATACCTGAAGGTTTGGAAGACAAAGGTGATGGGGGGAATCTGCTTGAGTTTGTGGAGGAGAGCCTAGGCCTACGTCTTCGGAAAAAGCTTCGTATCAGGCCACATTTGAGAGACTCCACTAGAGTGGTTTTCCCAGTGCCAGAGTATCCAAACAACTTCAGTTTGATCCGGGGCTGTGGATTCTGTGTGTGCCTCAGCTGCTGGATAAAAATCCCCCGGTGTGTATCCTAAAATTCAACACAAAGAATAAATGAGAATGTGTGGCAGGGAACTTCTGCCTCCCAACAAACTCAGCTTGGGGTTTAGATACACTTTCTTGCCAGACTGTTGTTCATGTAGTTCATCATGCAAGCCATCAGTTACTGGACAGGCAGACGGGAGAGATTAATGCTCTCTCTCAAGAGCTGCCTTGACGTTTCATGAAAATCCCATGTCTTCAGGCTCAAATCACTGAATGGATTTATTTTGACCTCCAATGGAGAGGGCAAAGGTGTCAAAACTAGCCTCTTTCAGTGCCCATTCTCCTAACCCATCAGTCTCAGAATGTTAACCAATATACATACTCTTATGGAATACACATGCAGCACTGAAGAATTTTGCTGTGACAGCTATCACCTGAACCATCCAACAACTCAAATGTGCATTTCTTCTCTTTTCTTTACATCACCTTTTTCAGCGCTTCTCATGTTTGGGTGAACTTCAAGGAAACAGGGGGGAAGCAGGAAAATGTGAGAGCAAAGGAACTAGATTCCCTTCCGTTTCTTTGTTCCCCCCTTTGAAGCTGACAAGCTCTGCTGTTCTGCATTTGCACCTTATTTACATGTAGGATGGGCCCCCCTGAATTATAAGCATGCAGTGACTGAGCTAAGAAATTTGACCGAAGCAGTAGTGCATACAAGTTTGTTCTTTTCTCACCAGCAGGCATATCTTTAGTAAATTAGTCACAGTGCAAACACTGCACTGTTACAGCTTATACTGAATCCTCCACAAGAGCTAGTATGATAGTAGGTTCTTCACATGTCTGTATTAGAGGCAAAATACTTCACAAGCACCACAAATAAGTGTAAGGTATACTATGCACTAGATGATACTAAATAGATAGATATTAGAATATTTTCAGTGGTTAGATATAATTTGTTAATTTCAATTGATCAGATTCTCTGTTACAAAGTATAATGCACTTTCCCCACATATATAGAGACAGGCCTTCAGGTATGTATATTTCACTATCAAGAAGAGAGTTACAGTTTACTAATATTTCTTTCAAAAGAGAGCTATCTGATCTTCTTCCTTTGTTCTGGGTCAATTTGTATTATTTTCATATTTACATTATGAATAAATCACAAATTTACCTGCCTGCATGCAGACACAAGTAAGAGTTCGGTGTAGGGATGTAGCTATGCAAAATGGAGCATATTATGACAAACTTTACAAAAGCTGTCATTGCAAAGGAAGTCTGCACTTTGCACTTTCTCACATCTTCACACACATATAGTTTACAATCCTAGGAAGTACAGATTTGCTGGCAGGCCTTAAAGGACATGATTCTACTTCTACCTTGGCAATACATGATGTGCACCAATCTTCCTTTAGCAATAGAAATTATAATTTATTTCAGTTTCTCCAATCACAGACTCATCATTGTAATGATAACAGGATTATTTTAATAGGTCTAGCTCTTGCCTGTTATCTCCAGGCAAGTAGGCTCTGAACCTTCCCAGCATGAGTGATGCTGCTTGACTAATAAACGTGTATCACATGTGTCAGACATGCTGCCTTACAAAAAGTCCAGGTCATCTTTTTGTTCTAGTTAGCAAGACATTTGGATATACTGAAACTGCAGAATTAAAAGATGACATTGAGAACTTATGCAACTATTTCATACGGTATTGACATTTTCGTAAGGGGCACAAACCCCCTATCCTTCATAACCCTAATCTAAGTGAAATGGTGATGGTGAGGAAATGAGTCATCTTGGGGGATGTGCTAATTCTTAATAGCTTGTTTTCTAGTAAATACCTTAGATGCTTTGCTAGGCACTGTCAGACATAGATATAAATCAGTGGTGCATACTAGCTTAGCCAGCTTCTTTAATACGTACATATTTACTTTAATTGAGGGAATAATTTCAAATTAAAAATATAAAAAGGAAAAAGAACAAAAAAGACAGCATTGCAGCAAGGAATTTTGCAACAGCTTTTAGAATGGTTGTGATGAAAACCTCACTTAAAATTCATGTATTCCCAACCTTTTTAAGTCTTGCAAGCAGACTGGCTACATGTTCATGCTGCTCTGCTCTGGCGAGATCTTCTGCTGTTTTCCCATCCTGTTAGAACACAAATTATTAGCAGCAGTTCCTTCATTTTTCTTTTAGAGATGGGCATCTGGATGCCACTGTAACAAGATACTTTGAATTCAGAATCTGAGAGCAAAGTCAACACTCCTCCCCCTGAATTCCATCTCTCTTCTCACCAAGTAGAGGATGATAGTGATTTCTAGATATTGCCCACTGAATAGATTTAAAAGGTCACAAACAAGGGACACATCAGCATATAGACTCACATGAATAGCAGGTGAATGTTTGTTTACCCATGGATAAAGACTGACAGTGGCATATCAGAAAGGATTCCAGAATGCAAGAATCTTGTAAGGCATGCAGTTTAAATTGCATCAGCATGTTTAAAAGGAGAAGCAAAGCTGCCCTCAGGATTCTGGTCTTGCCATACAGTTACCTATGTTTCATAGATCAGCAGTTTAATATCAAAAAGACCAAAAGAAAAATTGCCCACTACTTTGACTCTTACAGCTATCTTATGTTATTGCATTGTTTTAAATTTTGGTAAGAGGTAATTTTTAAGTACTTCGCTTATTTCACTATCTCAGATAAGAGAATTAGAAAATACATCCACAAGAAAAATAGCAAGTTATTTTCCTATTCAAGCTTTCCTGAAAAGTACTGAGTATCTACACACTGGTATAGCAATAGGTAAGCAAAACTGACCTATAAAAAGGGCTTGGTTACAGGATCCATGAAAGTGTATTTTGCACCTACTGGTAAATTTCATTACAATTGCTGACTGGCTCCCTATATTGCAAAACAGACAGCCTGCAAGAGCTGATCCTGAGTTCAAATTGCATTTGCAAACATCTGCATCCAAAACTTTTAATCACTTTGACAATTTTAAAGTCGGTTTAGAAACTTCCATGAGAAGAATCCAACAACACGATGCCAGTTGACATGTGAGCACAACAGATGTTTTGGGGCAATTTTCAAACATTTGAAATGATTGTATACTCCAGGAGCGGAAGGTTTTCTAAGGTCACTTAACACCATCCATGAAATCAAATTAAAAATAGACTAGTTCCAAAATGGACTTTAATGCAGAAAGAAGGCAAGGAATGAATAATACAGCCCAGTTACTTAATGGTGTTGGAAAAGTTAGCTCCTCAGGAACAGCAGACTGAGAGACAAAAAAAGGCCGTTAATTCTACTGCACTGGCTCAGAAAGAGCTGTTAATAAACTTTTCAGAACAGTTTAACAGCCTTCCAACAAACCAGAGCAAAACTGAAATATTAAAATCACAACATGCAAGTTCCTTTGGTACTCTCCTCCTTTTTCCTTCTCTCTGCCACCACTCTGCTGGAATAATGGATGGTTACGTATATTCAGTGTACTGCTCCTGCTAGATTTAGTATCAGCACTATTTATTTTGTTATGGCCTTCAAACTGACCTAAAGTGAAGAGACAAAATGTACTTTTATCTTGGAAGGAGAGTGTCCACACAGGCAATTATACCAACACAGCTGTCATGGCATAAATGAAGTGCAAAACCTCAAGAATTCCCCCATCACCCTTTTATTTTATCTCATCTCTACAGTACGTAGTAGTGCAAATACATATACACAATGGGATGTAACAAACAAACAAAAAAGACAAAAACAGATGACAAAGGAAATCTGTAGAGCATCCTACCAAGTCCACTGCATGCACATTTCATTATTATTAATAGGGGACACAGCAATATACAATTCAATAGTTATCAAAAAGTAATTATTACGTCCTAAACTTGTTTAAGCCACAATTCCAAGTTTATTGGCATTCTCCTCCTACATAAGATCTGTGCTTAAAAGAAAAAACTGCAGTGTTAAGTCTAGAGAAAAAAAACCACAAAAATTAGTATTTTCTACCAAATGAGTAAAGCAAATCATACAGAAGTTTTCTTCTTTTCCTCCTCCATTTCAGCCATCTCAGGAAAAATTTGTTAGGAAAAGAACTCTGAAAAATGTGACCTCAAATCTAATGACAACATGTCTTCCTCATATAGAGCAGTAGTTATTTCTAAGCAGAATACACTGGTTACAGTGAGTAGCAATGTTAAATGATTTGCTGCATCTGAGTACAAAACATGGTTAATTTGTTCACATGTAATGGTGTGTATGATATTTATAATTTATCGTGGATATTATGAAGGACACTTCATTCCTGCTGTGGGTATCTCATTAGGAAGATGTTTCTCACCTTACTGAGAATGAAAAATGCCTTCAGTGTTACTAACTGGAAGCAATGATGCTGGCTGATCTGACATGAATGATTTAGTTTATAAGGATACTCACATGCTGGTTCACTCATCCATGCAACCACACATCTCCCAGCATAAAACTAGAACTTTTTAACTCCTTAAAGCAAGAAAAATATTTAAGATACATACAATGCATTTGTATGTTTCTCAAATGTGAAATGACATACATCTTAATGAAGTTACTTAAAACTTATAGAAAACACAATGATACAAGTAATTCTTAGATGAAGAAATTATTAGGTGTAGACAAAGTGGTAGCTGTACTGTACCAAAATCAGTTCCAAATTCAGTTGCAAGAAGGGAACAAGTAGACAAGAGAGAGATAACAAATACCACTCATGTTGTATAACATACAACAGCCTTTTTTTTTTAAATTTCAATATGTAATGTCCTTTTCCTACACCTGTCTATGAGTTCTCTTTCAACTATCATGCATAAAAGAAGAACAGCATCTCTCAATACTTACAGAGGTTAATGCTTCTACGTTGGCACCGGTCAGGCAAAGGAAGCGGACAACATCAAGAATGCCATTGTTTGCTGCCAGGTGTAAAGGTGTTCTTCCATACTAACATGAGGAAAGATGTGTCACTACATCAGTCAAAGAACTTCACTTCAAATTTTATGAGTAATAATGAGGTATATACAATTATACATACTAACAAGTTTAGCAAAAACTGCAAGAAAATGTACTTTTGATTGCAGCTTAAGCACAAAAGTGCAATTAAAAACAAAGGCTGGATGACTATTTAAAAAATGGGGAAACAATTTTCTAGCTAAATCCCTCACAACTGTGGAGGAATCCTTTAGAGGTTTTTTGGCTCTATTTGATAATGTCTTTTAATTCCAGAAAATGTAATTGCTTTTTTACTTAATTAAATATGAACCACTTAAATAACACTAATTCTATAACCTTTAGAACTCCAGGTTCTACTTCAACCCAAGTATTACTGAAGATTAAATATCTTCCCCTTTCACCCAAAGAAATAAAAGGGATGAATGAAAGAAATCACCATGAAATAATGTATTTTCTTCAGTGAAGAGGGAAAGTGCTGTAAAGTACTGTTTTTCCAATTTTTACTTTTTTTCCATTAATCTCTTCACTGACAACAGGTTCTCATGACACCCACCTGTGGTTTTACATGTTCAGAGCTACTGTTACAAAAACTATCATTTATTCTCTGCTGGTAGCCTACTATTACTTCACATTTTTATGCTTTCAATACTGTTCTTCCTGTCTACAAACAGAAACAAAATCATAATATTTATTGAAAGAAGTATTTGAGATCAAAGCCAGCTTTCTGACAACTGGAATCTGAAAAGATGCTCAGGTTGCTCCAGACCCTACACCTCATCTCAAGTAGCATCCTACTTGTATTACAAAGAGTGTGTCCTGCGAGACCAGGGCAGTGATTGCTCCCCCTGTACTCGGCACTGGTCAGGCCACACCTCAAATCCTGTGTTCAGGTTTTGGCTTCTCATGACAAGAAGGACATTGAGGTGCTGTGGCATAGCCAGAAAAAAGGAATGCAGCTGGTGAAGCATCTGGAGCACAAGTCCTGTGAGGAGCTGCTGACGTAGATGGGGTTGTTTATCCTGGAGAAAAGGAGGCTCAAGGGAGGCCTTGTCACTCTCTACAACAGCCTAAAAGGAGGGTGTAGTGAGGTGGGTGTTGGTTTTCTTGTGCCATGAAACAAGTGACAGGACTTGGCCTCAAGGAAAATGGAAATGGCCTCAAGTTGTGCCAGAGGAGATTTAGATTGTCTGTCAGGAAAAATTTCTTCACTATAAGGGTTGTCCAAGCACTGGAATGGGCTGCTCAGGGAAGTGGTGGAGTCACCATTCCTAGAGGTATTTAAGTCATATAGGTGTGGGACTTAGGGACATGGTTTAGTGGTCGGGTTGGCAGTGCTGGGTTAATGTGCTGGCTAGACTCTGATATTACAGTTATTTTTCAATCTAAATGCTTCTGTGATTCTATGATTCTAAATGCATGTGATGTTCTGCTGCACTGAATCTCTGAAAGAACAAACATTGCCTTCAATCAGTATTATGTACATGTGGGACAAAGCCAAATGTCTGGACCAAGGACAGAAGTTAATTTTGTTAATGCCCTGTTAATACAGGGTTTGCTCCTGAAGAGGAGAAATAGAAATTGAGATTCTCTATTTAATAACACTCAAACTCACCATTTCAAATAAAGAGTACTTTAAAAATCTGTCCAGAATACATTACTCTTAAAAGAATAACAGCAGAAGAATAACTACAACCACAGCTTCTGTAGCCATGATCCTAAGGCCACTGAACATTTGAAGGCTAATTGTTTTTTCCACAGCATGCCAGTGGTGATCCCAGCTCAGCATTCTCCATTAGCAAACAGGACAACAGCCTCGTGGTCCATTAACTTGACCTCTCTAAAATGTGCTCTTATCAGTGGATGTGGATTTAATTGCCTAGTCAATCATATTTGAGCTGAGAAACAGGACTGGGGAGCTCATTGTCTTAACTTTTTTCATTAGACAGCTGATGATTTTAATTGTTGAAACCAAAAATGATTGCAGGGACAATCCTCAAAAAACTTGATTATTTTCTTTGGCTATTATCTGGCCAATACAATGTAAGTGTTTTTTGTAAGCAATAGAAGTGTTAACTAGCAAAGTACTATTGCTAGAGTATGTACTTTTCCAGGAAAAAACATGAAGAAGCTAAAATACCTGAATCAAAGAAATTGCATATAGAAACATAAAGATTCCTGTAAGTAACATTTAAACTTTGTAGCACATACAAAATTTCAATAGGGCAGAGAAAGACATTCAGAGCTAAATATCAAGCCATAAGCACCACAGCCTGTCAGCAGAGTTCAGTGGCTAACCTTGACCTATTCAAACTATATAAAGTTTCCTGAAACAGTTCACTTTTCCCTTAAAACCTCCAGGATAAAAGATATAATATAAACCTGTAAAGCATTATATTTAGTTATCCCATACACTACAGCATGAGCACAACAGAAGTGACAAAAAAGGCACTAGTGTCTCGAAATAAAGAGGCAGGTAATGAAATATTCTTTTTGGAAAGTGCTTACACCAACTACAGATTGTTTGCATTTTTAGCTGGTATTCATCTACCAATAATCATTGCAATCACCATTTTTAGAGTTACCATATTGTAGTAGAAAACATACCAGTCTTCAATTCTGTGTATAACTTAATGTTACCTATGAAATCAAAGCCAGCTGCAATGCATTTTGTCTGTTCTTTTGCACCTAGATGTAATCTGCATAAAGCAAAGCTAAATGGCTAGGAAAAAAGTTTGGCAAAACATACTGTGATAATTCACCTGGCTTTTTTCTTTATTGATGTTTAATGATCTATTCAACTGAAATAAACTTTGATAAATTTGTGAGGTGAGTCATTTAATACTTGCATTCAGCCACTTTCAGAGACATAAAAAACCAAGGAAAAGATGTTTTCATATCAGAGAACTTGAAAAGGTCACCTAATGCAACAGGTGAGCTACTAAACAACGTAGTTCAGTATCCATATTCCCTTTACCTTATTAGTGACATCCAAACTACAATTTGCTTCACAGAGTGCCATCACAATAGGTACATTCCCATCTTTGCAGGCTACATGTAAGGGAGTGTTGCCATGCCTGTCTTGGAAATCTACAAAACATCCTTGACTGATGAGAGTTTTAACTACTTCTATTTGGCATCTTCTTACAGCAAGATGCAGAGCTATATGACCATCCTGAAATAAAGAGACAACTTGTAAGTGAGATCAAATAATACTAAAAATCAAAACATTTAGTAAAGTCACAGCTATCTCAAGTAACAGGGTGCATCTCCTGGCCTCAAGAATCACAGTGGTTTTTGATTTGAAGGTGGAGGCAGGGAGATGCACCATATTTGTCCGAATGAATAAACCATGAGATTAAAGCAAATTTCTCTTAAGCCACTGGTCTTTGCAGTGGAACAGATAAAATAAAAATGCACATTCTCTTCTAACAGCTTTCCTCAGAGGGAGGAGAGTGATCAACAGTAACAACCAGATGAATATTGTAAACTCTAGTGTTTACTAGACATAAGTTACTGATGCAAAAGTCATGCAATCTGCCTTCTGATCAGTAACTTCAAAGACAGAACTTTCTCTCTGTGGACCAACTTAAAGAGATAATGTAACCGGAAAAGACAATTTAATTCTTTTAGAAGCAAAAACTTTCTTCTGAACTTACTTTAATAACTATTTTTAAACATTACTAATAAAGGTAGCTAAAATGCCAGCCATACCAAAAATACAAGCAATTAAATTCCAAATTTATGTATTTGGATTACATCCTGAAATACAAAAATTTATTCTGAAACAAATAGAATCATATTTTTAAATAGTTCTTATTAGAAATGGATGTGATTTTTCCAACCCATAGTAATCAAAGGCCAACAGCAAATCCATCTTTTTCTCTGAAGTTAACAGTTTGTTGCCAATTACAGACCTAATTTTTCAAAGAGTGTTACTCATGAGGTGATAAATGATAAGGAGATGATAGATCAGCAAAATCCCAATCATGGAATAATAATCATCAATGGACAACCTTAAAGACTATTTCAGCCATCAATAGGCCCCTGTGCGAACTGCTACGAAAATTCACTTTGTGGAAACAACACTGACTTGCAGCACTCAAATGAAGCAATTGAGAGACACATCCCTGTGATGTCCAGACATAACTAACCTTGTCTGTTGCATGAAGGTCAGCCCTGTGTTCTGCCAAGCATTCCACAATATCATGGTAACCCCTAGCAGATGCTGTCAGGAGCGGGGTCTCCCCTTCTTTGTTTTTGATGTTCACATTGCAACCTGCTTCACAGAGTGCTTTGGCAACAGAGTAGTAGCCGTGCCAAGCAGCGCAGTGCAGTGGGGTTTCTTCTTCCTATGAACATAGAAAATCAAAAAACAGCACTGAACCAAACTTCAGGAAGAACAACTCCTCAGCTTAAAAATACAAAAAGAGGGTATGAAAAAGAAAAGACAGTCTACTAAGTAAGTCCTATAAAAAACACTGTAATTTCTAATGCTGACATTCTAAAACTAAGAATAACTTCAGCTGACATACAAGTAATTATGGTACCTAGTATGCCAGCAATACTACTTTAAATCTATCCTTGCTCCTGAGGCTAACTATCTTGGTTCTCTCATTTGAAAACAGACCCTTGTTCACAAACAACTTGTATATCCTGTGTGCTGTGACTAATCCAGTGTCTAAAACAGATCGATCACCATGAAGGTGCAAATCCTGCTAGACCTGCAGTTTGAGGTGGGTCACTCTGCATACCATGTTGAGAAAGCACATCCCAGTGTTCTAGGAGCAAAGATACTTAAAAACCCAAGTATTTTAAAGACACATCACAGCATGCCTTTGAAACTGTCTGCATTTGAAATTCAGTTCTGACTGAAGTACTAATTTGCTTTTTGCTTGAACCCACGAAACTTGAAAATATTCAACTTCAATTCATTGTACATTAGAGCAGTTATGTGGTACACCATTAAAAACCTCAAATGTTTCACAAAAATATACTGAAAACAGCCTACTGAAAAAGCAGGGAGAATTAAAACCTACTAAAAGCTCTATCAAATTCTAAGAAATGAGTTAGCCTTTCTCTACCTGGCAAATATCAAAAAAGAGACAATTGAGGCTGATAATAGCAGAGGACTTGGACTGTATTCAAGGTTTCCATAAAAATCTGAGTGTGAAGAAACAGACAAAGAGCATGTCCTGTCCTCCCTCAGCCCAGGGCTCTTTAAACAATGAAAAGGAATCCTAGAGGATGCAGCACTTGGGGAGGCTTGTGAAACTTATACACACAGAGTCAAATCTGGGTGAAATGGATTTTCTTTTTCTATTAAGCCTTTTCTTCCTTGTTTTCTTGCAAGAGTTCAGACCTCTAAAGAAATCCTCCTCTCATTTTCAAAAATGTGTCCTTGACACCGCAGAAAAATCCTATGACTGCTAAAACCAAGCAAAATTCAAGGCAAAAACTAATAAAAATCTTTAGCTGAACTCAAAGAGTACACACCACCACCCACACCTGCACAGAGTTGTTTCTCCGAGGAGCCTTCATTTTTGAGAGAACCTGTGTTTTATAGCACTGGTTGGTTCTCTCAGTTTTTCACATAATCTTTATCTATTTATTAAGAGCTAATCAAAACTTGCATAATTCTGGTTTGCAAACATGCCAGAGGCTAAAAGCGAGACTTGTAGTTTTGACCACTTATATAAAGCCTTATTTGTTGAAAAAAATGCAGACAGTGTTCATGACTCACCTTGTCTTGAAAGTTTGGATTGGATCCAATGCTACAGAGAAACTGAACCACATCCACATGCCCATACCGAGCTGCCACATGGAGAGCGGTCTCCCCAGACTGCAATTACAGGAGAACATGCCAGTGTAATTTCCTGTGTCACACCATGATATACACTCCCTGTACACCATGTACAGTCTGAATGTCCTGAATCCTGCACAGGATACTCCTCCCTCTCTGTTGCCCAGCCACACAGCTCCATCAGCAGAGCTTACAAGCTGGTTGTATGTGACAGATACACCACCACCTGGCAGGCAGGTTATTTCTTCAAAGGATATCTTTTTCCAGAACTTATTTTTCCACTTTATTAGTTCCAGATCACAGCCATGATGGGATTATGAGGAGGAAGCTGTGTGTGCAATTGTGTTGAAACAGATTTTGCACTTCTATTCATAATATTTCCATACACTCCCCCCTGCCCTGTTTATTCAAATGTAAGGAGCTGGTCTAACACATTTGTATACCCTGGTGTGTTTTGGTCACGATCTCTAACTACTTGCAACACTTTCTTTTTGGAAATTATATAAAATAGAAATGGTATTTTTATTAAGAGAGTAACCTCTTTTGTAGTAGCCTTATCAGGAGTCAAACAACAATTTTCCTAATGTACCTTGCCTTGCATTAGCTCCCTCAACAAAGCAAACTGTCTCACAAGTATAATTTGTTCTCTACTGGAGCTTTGGCTAGTATAAAGTCATTGTTATGGTATAAAAATTTAACAGCAACTAGTTTCTAGGGCATATGTTGCTCAAATAACACTGCCAAAGACAAGGTAAGTGCTCATCAGCTATAAATTGTTAGGCTTCCTTAAACTCAACTTAATAACAGTCAAATTTACTTGTCAGACAAAAGTGAATTTCAATCAAGAGGAATGAAAAACCAAATCACGATTTCACTCTAAGTTCCAATGAGAAATCAAGCCTTCAAGTGAAAATTAATTTAGGTTTGTACTTCCCCACCTACCCACCATGTACTCACCACATTTAACATGCACACTTGGCTAACATTTGTCAGAAAAATAATCAGTACATCCAGCTACTTTAAAGCTCTGTTATCACAGCCCTATATGTCAACTTAGAAAACCACACTAAAAGAGCCAGTTAAATTCTAGGAATTATGGCACAGCTGAAAACCATTTCAAATGAAAGACCTCTTTCTTTGCTAAGATAGAGTTATAGGAAAAGGCCTTCTGTGTAAAAAAGGAGTTATTTTCTTACCTTATCCTTAATATCCAAAGGACATTCATTATCACTGAGAAATTTCAGTGTTTCTACATGTCCATGTCGAGAAGCCCAATAGATTGCATTAGATCCAGCCTGTCAAAAAAAAAAATTCAGATGTTATAGATCAAGTTAAAATCCCAATTCTAGACTTTCAACTGAGGTATATGTGCACTTAGGTGTTCACAGACACACTGAAAAGCTATTCAAGCTTATATGAACACATTCACTCAAAAAAAAATCAAATTGATTCTACAACCCTACATACCAACAGTGACAACAATAACCTCTCAATGCAAAGATGATTAACAGGATTACTAACTCTTTGCAAGGATAATCCTCTTCTCCTTTGTTAGGGAGTTCTTTGGAAAGAACAGTCACTAGATAAAAACCTTTCTTCTGCTTGCCTTACCATCTATTAGATGGAGAAGCAGGTAGTTCTTCAAGTTTGCTTTAAATGAAGTATTACAGCATACTGGGGAAAAGACCTTATTGTAATGCATATCCTCCATCAAATATGAATTTTAGTTGCTATATTCCCGATGGCTAAATATTAATTTATCATTCTATATTAAATAAAGTTCACCATTGTGTTTTAGGGAAATCACTAATTTGAGCTAACTGAGGTGGCTTTGTAAGCATGAACTACATTATAAGATTAGTATAATTCAAATTATTTCAGCTAATAAAGTGATGAAAATCACAGGACATGCATTAGTAACAAATGACATTGCTAAAAACTTGGTCTTATGTTTTTTGCTGTGGAAGACAGAAAACAAGATCTATACCTCAGAATTTTTAATTTCCAATACCACTTGGTCTGAAATGCTTGTCTCCTGCTAACTGTACTAAAAAAACTTAAAAAGAGTAGTTGAAAAGCAGAACCCCAACTGTGGTGTTATATTTTAGTTGAACGGTATGCTCTGTCTCACTTCTCGAAAATGTATGGTTTATTCCAAGCCTGTGATCCTCCCCTGCAGTATCCTGTGTCTGTAATCCCATTGGCCCAATCTGTTCCGCGCCCACTTTGAATCTCCCTGTTAAGTGTGCCAGGGGGACGGGGCAGTCTCTCTCTTAGCCGGCTCTCGTGGCTGGTGCTCTCTCAGCTCATTTGATGCATTCTCTCCCCCTCCCCTTTCCCCCCTCACTCCCCTTTCCCCCCCTCTCCCTCAGAAACCATGCTGCCTCCCAGGGGTAGGACCCCCAATAACCCCTCATCTAATGAGCACCCTCAGAAGCCGTGTGGAGTCTCCTTGCCTGCCTGCTGCTACCAGCAAACTCACAGCCTAGGCAGCCCCCACAGGGACACCCCTGGGGGGCCCCCCGAAACACGCCGCCACACCCAACCTTATCTTGAACATCAATACGAGATCCACGCTTTAAAAGCAGCTGAAGCATCTGAATGTTTCCACAGCCAGCAGCAATCAGTAGTGGAGGTGTTCCATGCTAACAATGAAATACAAGCAAGAATGATATAATTAATTATTGAAGGATTAAGGAAACAGTGGAATAGAAGGCATGCATTGAATAGCATTTCTGGATTTCCACTTTCAAATTAAGTCTACAGGAAATATTGTATGGAAATATTGTGTGGAAATAATTTATCCCTTTGTTAAAAAAAATATTGCACAGCAATTCTCCATGTTTTTGAGATGAATTCATGATATATCACACAGTAAATTTATGCTTTTTAAATAAGGGATATCAATGTTAAGCTCTTACTATTAGCCTTTTTTGGTAAGAATATACCCCTTTGCAATTTCTCTACAGCTACCACACCACCTCAGACACAAGTCATCTAGGAAAGTGAAATGGGACTGCCCATTAAAACAACAAAACCTAGTGATTTTTAAATGGTTCAAGATCCATCACACTAATACTTCTATACTGGTCTTCATGAATATTTCTGAAAGTACTTTGTAATGGAGGCCACTATAACCATGCAAAAAAAGTGTGACCTCGTGTTGAACCATTTAAGAAATAATTGTATTTTCGTTTTAATGGGCAGTCGCGTTTCACTTTCCTACATGTTGCTGATGCATTGAAATACTGTAGTGGACAAGCAATTTCACTACTGAAAGCGAACACCAACATCTAACATGTTTACATAACCCAATTGGCTGTTTGCAACTTCTAACAATGCTTTGCAAAGTCGGTTTTAGCAGTCTGGTTATTCTTAGGTATTGTGCCATCTTTGTTGGCCACAAGAAACAGCAACTACCACCAAGAGGGAAGGCAAATATTTGATACACCACAGTTCCTGGCCATAGATTTGAGTTACACTTTTAAAATGCCTAGGCAAAAAAAATTTGGCTCCATTTTAATGTATCTTGAGAAGACTGAACTCAAAGCACATGAAAATTTCTCTTAGAAAAAAGGCAGAATTTTTTCCCATTCCCTTGCCTTTTCATTTCAGGTGTTACATTTCTATTTTACAACCACACTGCTCTATTCAACAGGGTGGTAGCTAGTCCCCCACACACATCACACCTCAAAACAGACCCACACTACCTTGTTGGGTTGATTGATATCGTAATTTGTCAGAGATCCCAGAAGGTGCTGTAATCCGGGAACATTGTCATCATTGATGGCATGAATAATAGCTTTCATCACAAAAGAATCTTCCTCATCCTTGCAATTAAATGTGAAAGAAGAAAAATTGTTAGCTGTAAGAAAAAATCCGTATCTAACCAGCTGCCAAGACATAAAAAAAAATTTAAAACTAAAATTTTTTGAAATATTTTTTTGTTAAAGAGTGCTTCAGCTGCAAGTTGTAATCTTTCATGAAGCATATGGATAGCATGTATGTATGTTATTTGAAAACCCACACCAAATCCCCCCGACATGTTTTCTAGTAAAATATGCTTCCGTCTCTGTCACACACAAACCTGTTACTCACTGACATTCCATACAGGTTTTTTTAATTAGGTGTATTTTTTTTTCCTCATAGGAAAAGTAGATGATAGATTTCAACAGAAGTAATACTTGCATAAAAGGAAATTATTCTATACATACATGTAACAAGTAAAAAACCCAAGAGGTGCATGAATACCAGCTGAAGTATCAGGTTTTGTGCCATCCATAAGAGAGGTGCTTTGGTCCAAGCTCTCATCTATTCAAATGGATCAGATAAAAATCTAGAACCTAAGGAATAAGTTTAGATAGTTCTGCAGGTGTAACTTTATTTTTCTTCTCTGCACTAGAATTTCAAAGAGCTGAAATTCACAGAGCCCATTATTTGGATTGCTCTTACCTCCTTTCTCCTGAGGTTTCAGATTTTTTAGGACACTAACATTGGGCTATAATCCTTTCTGCTGGAACACAGGTTTGAAAAGCTGATCCAGTGTTAAAAGGCATACAGATAGCTGAAGGGAGTGGGGGTTAGGGAAAGGAGAGCAAGAGGAGAACAAAGAGCACAGAAGCCGAAAGATAAGAGGAGAAAAAGTGGAAACATGAGCATGGAGTTGCACAGGAGGGCCATAGAGAAGATAGTATGCATGAAAAAGGCTTTGAAGAATTTTTGAAGTTTGACCCTATTAATGCACAGAAAAGATGATATTCCCCAACTCTAAACATATTAACACACATTCCTTTCTGATCACAGGGAATTTGTGAAGTGTGTATTAAAACTTGTAGAGTAACCTAAGAAGAATGCTTTTGGATTTACAAGCATTTGTAATTAAAAAACATACAACAATTGCTCCTAAATGCAACTCTAGTCTTATCTAATACTACAAACTGAATACTGGCCAATTGTGAAGTTTCCTCCTCAAATAACTGCTCATTGTGACACTGCTATCTAGCATTCATCGGATTTAAAACTGTTTCAATTTTGAATATTCGGTGAAAAAAAAAAAAGGAATATTATTTTAGTCTACAAAATGATGATGCAAATGATGAGTAAAATTCAGATTACACTTTTTCACCATATAATTGTTATGGTACGAAAAATACTCATTAATCAAGTCTCAAAACCAAGAAATTAATTTTTTGACACCAGGTATCAGCCTCAACAAGGTAAGTTAAATGTCAAGGTTTCAAGATGCAGAAGATCAAACTATGGATAACTGACCTTCGTAGCCTGAAAATCTATTTCTTTCTACTTATGAGATTAGTTAATCATGCAAATTTTCAAGAGACTAATACATTTCTGTTAGTTAGAAACTGGCAAAGTTCAAATGTGATAAAGCATTCTAAATATATAAGTACACACTTACCAGAGTATCATCACTTCTAGCGACACTCATGCTACTTCTGGACAAGAAAGATCTTGATAATCTTTGGCACAAGGATATTAAGCGCACTGATTGCTTTATAAAAATAATAAGAAAAAAGCTATATGTAAAAAAATTAGAAAATTCTGATAGGATGCTACTGCAGATATTTTAAAGGACTTAGCAAAACAAACTGAAGTTTAACTTCAACACCCCATCTGCTTTTTATATTGAATTTGAAACCTTAACTTTTGTTATTTATAATCCAGCAGAAGCACAAAGCAAACAATCCACACACAAGCATTTGTATGCAGATCACTGATAAAGATGTCTTCTCCCATACTACCATACTCATCACTTAATTTATTCCTGGTGTTTCTTCTTCCTTCTTTTCCACTCTTAAATGTGCTGACCTTTTCCTGGAACAGGCAATTCTACTGCTTTTGTATGTCACCAACATTTGATGTGTTATTGAACGACTTACTTTCCATTTTCGTCGTGCTGCAAACTTCTTGAATTTCTCCATATTCACTGCAGAAGCTTTTCTACTGAGTGCTTGCTGAGTGTCTTTCGGCTGTGAGCAAAAGGGAAAATAAAGATGTTCTAAAAAATTCCATAATTTCTGCAGGTAAGACTCTGTCCCTCAGTGATGATTTCCACTTACATTATAATAGTACTCCAATCATACTGTAATAATGAAGTAATTGAAAGCAAATAATTTTAATATTCAGAGTCTAGTCTGTCATACAGATGGAATTTCTTAAGAAAATGCTGTAAGGGAAATACAGACCTAAGAATGCAATACTAAAATGTGCTTTTTCATTTTAAACAAAAAAACCCTTCAAACATCAGAACATTCAGCCTTATCCTTCACCTCCTTCTCTGATAGAGGCATTTGATTTCCAAGATAAATCCTGTCTTCTGGGAAGATTTCCTGACTGATTTTAAATGCAATCAATCTTTGTTACAGTCTCAGTGTAATCACCTGGACGCTGCTGAAAAATTACTTCCTCGCCAAACAAAATCACATCCCACCAGTACAGCAAGCTCTAAGCCCTCATCCTTTCAAATTTTTCATGGGCTAATACTAAGCACCAATGACTAGTGGAGTAGACCAAATTTTGCATTTTATGATCCCATTCTTGAAGTCATTTTTACAGAGATATATATATATCAAAGAGTAATGGAAAGGCTTGGGTTGGAAGGGAACTAGTTTCAACCTTCCCTGCCATGGAAATGCATGTAAAGATAGTGGTGGGAAAAGGGAAAAGAGGATACGACCAGTGAACTGGGAATCAAATGCCTGGAAAGTTAAGTTATAAAGCAAAGTAATAGGGTACAAAACAACCTGTCTCTTTGCACGAGTGTGGAACTTGGTCCAAGAGAGACCAACTTGCACAATGTTTGCTTTAGTGGTTTAAAATATCATGTCAATATGTTCCACACATTTCAACTATATCAGATTACCTCAGCAAAAAGTCAGCAAAGCATGATTAAATTTGTATTTTGGCACTTTGGTGTAGAAATGTCTGCCCTTGGATGTTTTTCTGTGAACTGCAGCAGTTGTGGCACAGATAAATATTCTGCTAACTGATTCTCTGGAAAGTCAAATGGGATCAAATACCCACTGTGCATCCTCACATCCTGGGAAATCAATGGCACTGAATGGGTTTACTACCCACAATCAGAATGTGATACAGAGTTAAAACAATAAACTGCCAGGTAGTATTACACACATTAAGAAGAATGATAGGTGCCATTTTCTCCCTCTCAACCTAGCAGCTTCACAACAGCTCAACCCAAACCAAACACTGAAACACTGAAGAAAGAAGTGGGCCACCACATCAACTACTCTCTTCAGTCTAAGGGGAAGGACAGAAGAGAGATTACTAGTTTTTTCCCAGTCTAAATAAGGGCATTAGAAGAAGAAGAATTAGTGTGAATTGGACTGGATTCAGAGACTGTATGTTTGTCAGTGCAATGCTCTCTGAAAATTAGTTTCTCTGTCTGACCACGACTTTAATTTCCATAGGGGGCTACTTCCCTACTGCTAACTCACATAGAGCATACATGAATGAAGCCCATATTCTGAATGTGTTAGCTTTCATATAAGCAGCTTTCCAAAACAGTAAGTTACATTAAACAATTGTGAACATATTCCATGTTAAGGAACTTGAAAAGCATGAAATGAAGAATGTTTAAAAACAGGACAACAGGGATTGAATGGCATGCTAACCTTGATCCAAGGATGCAGCAAACTGTCTTGAATAGTCATTCTCTTCCTTTAAGAGAATAAGGGATAAAACTGTTTCAGATATTAATAAAATACATACTGGTTTATGTTTATTAAACTATCATCTCCAAATATTATGTAATTTAAATACTAGAGATGTAAGTGCCACACAGAAGAAAAACAACTTACTTTGGATCTTTGACTAGAAGTCTTCGTATAAAGTCTTTAGCTAGGGCACTGGTATTACTGAAGAATTCTTCTTCAAATTCATAATTCACAGCAGATACATTAGCCAATGTTTCCTGTTTGGTTTCTCCAAGAAATGGAGATGCACCACTTAGACTGCAAGAGAGACAGAACATTCCTCTCAGTACATGTTGTAACAATGCTGCTTCAGCCCTCTGAGATCAAATAACAGTAGAAAGCAAACATTTTTCTTTTCTGTTTTAAGGCTGCAATCTATTTTCAGGATGATGTGATGTAGCAGGACAAAAAACTTTGCTGTAATTTCAAAGACTACTATTAAAATATAGCTGTAGGAAAGTCACCTGCAGATTTAAAGACAGTTTCCCATGTTAGCTCAATGCTAATTAACAGCAATTCTTTCAATAATTATACTACTGCTTTTAAGATCATACAACTTGAATCATGATGGGCAATCAGAGCAGTTTGATTTGTACAGACACCACCAACACCCCAGAGGATAGAATAAGAATTAAAAAACAACAGCATTTGCAAGAAACACCCATAGATTTTGGTACTTACAGAATATAAGTTATTACACCAATGCTCCTGGATTGAAGGAAAAATAAACAAAGAAAGGATGAGGGAGAGGAGAGAAAAATAGATGGAAAGAGAGAGAGGAGAAAAAAAAAAGGTTAGAACATAAGTATAATCATGAGAGATTTATTTCAAGTAAGATCCAATCACTTACCACATATCTGCTTCAAGACCAAGAGGCTCATAATTTACTATTTCAGGAGCTAAAGGAAAAAGCAGCAAGGTAAGTACCTAGTCAAAGAACAGGTATAAGTCTCACTCTGAGTCCATGTATGTCAGAGATAGTAAGCTAAGATGCTGATAGATTAAAATATCTTAATGTAAGTCTAATTTGAAATCAAATGCTACAAATTGCTTATTTAAATTTCAAAATGTCACGAATTACACACAAATTTCATAATCTGTAAATCAGCCAAGCCAAGATAAGCCACAAATACTGTTTCACAGACTGAAAAAGAATAGTTTGAAGAAACAACAGTTTTCTTACCAACAAACTCTGGCGTTCCAAAGATATTTTTGAATTCATTTCCAAAGTCAATTTTGTGTGCTAAACCAAAGTCAATAATCTTGATTCGAGGCTTTGGTACATTCCTGTCCAACAACATTATGTTTTCAGGCTTTGAGAAGGAGGAAGGGGGAGAGAAAGAGAGATTACATATAGGTACAAACTGTGAACCAGTGTTCTTCACCACTGAACATTCCTTTTTACCTCCGTTAGACACTTGAATTGTATTTTAGGCAGCAAAATCCTGTCTTTTCCTATTATGATCTAACATATGCTTAAAGTAACTACAGTACATTAGGATTTCATGTTGCTGTTGAAGCACTATGATTTCCACAAGGCCAAGATTTTACTTCTTGTAGATACCACAGTTGCAGTTTTCATGTGGACTAACCCTAAGTGAAACACACTGTCCCCCAGTAAAAATCACAGGCCCTGTGCTACAGCCATTCCAGCACTGCTGGGAGCTTGCAGGAAACAAAACCCTATAAACTAGTTACTGGGTTTGGTTTACATTAGTCCCAGAAAGAGGTTTCTTTCATACCATGTAAGCAATTAGGGAGGTGTATCTTGTTGCCTTTGGATCTTCCAGGGAAACTTCTGGAGTGGTCCAGCTCCCAGATTTTAAGGCTCAACATATTTAAAAAAAAAAGGAAAAAGAGCAGGTTCTCCTGTCTTTTCTAGCTTATTTTGAAATATGGACTTCACATTACTTTACACCAAAGATCTGCAAAGCCAGAACAAAGAAGATGAAATGCCAGGATTATCAGCAAAGGGGGCTGTTTCAACACTGCATCACTTTAATGAGCATACAGAATCAGCTACTTAGTCTCCATGTCCTGTTATGTCCATAAGCTGGTGTGCTCTGAAAGGTCCTGTAGCTACCTTTATCCTGTTCAGAGTGTTAAGGGCTTTTGGAGGCATTAAGGACAGCTCTTCATTGTCACCCTTCTTTTTCCTTTTTTTCCCAATCACAAGACCTGATATGTGCAAAAGTAATTTTCTTTTATTTCTTCCCTGCATTTCTATTGCATACTTTTATTGGTCTACACCTTGCTGCCTACTTTAATGCACAAATTTTTGGTATCCAAGGAAGACCTATTCAACTACAAACACATTGGCGAAAATTCACATTTCACACTCTTTGAAATAGATTCCTTTCTAACTTTACAATTTTTTTCTCTTGCTGACTGTCATACAAAGACCAAATATATTACTGAGGTAACGATGATGAAACTGGAAAAGGTATGCTTACACTGAAATTCATTCCCTTCTCTACCTCATCCCCCTTTCAGAACTACATTTCAATTGTAATTAAATAATCATGCCTCCTTTCTCTCTTACAGACATAGCTGCCCACTTCAGGAGACTTCAGGGAATGTTTAGTTGTCTACCTCTGAAAAATAAAATCTTATGGGGGAAAATATGCTGAAATTGAAACATTGAAAAGCAGTTGCTGACTTTAGATATAAAAAGCTCTGCTTTCATTATCAAAAGGATGCAATTAACAACTTTTCTGAAAACAAACAAAAAAGCCACAAAAAGAGAAAAAGACAGAAGTGGAAATCTGCTGCCTGCTCCACAAAAATTCTTGTACTTAGTACAGTTTCAATTAAGGACCTAAAAAAACCCACAGTTGAAAAAAGCATCTAGGTCAGAATGTTTCACCCAGATCCCATTCACATAAAAAAAAAAAAAAAAAATCATAGCCCTCATTTTTATTTCAGGTTTGTTTTCTCAGAATGGTTTAATTTTGTCAGAAGGTGCCATTTCCCCTGAAGAAACATTTCCCAGACAGGAACTATTTACAGTTCAGTAACTTCTTTCCAATGACTGAGCTTTCCCCTGTCTACATAAGCTAGCAAAACAAAACTGTGGCCAAGATCTGCATGATGACTGATTTGTGGCTAGAATTACAAAGGACTTCAATGGATGTTGATTACAGTTTAAGTTTTTATCTGTTCAACACACCTTAAGATCAAAGTGGGCAATTTGCAGAGAGTGGAGATACTGAACACCATTAAGGATCTGTTTTAGAAATTCTGTGGCTTCCTCCTCCGTGAGAGATTCTTTTTCAGCCAAGAAGTCAAAGAGCTCCCCACCTGCAACACTTGGAGAGGAGAAGCAGTTATTGACAAGCTTGGTTTAACCAGTGGGTTCCTTTTAGTATAGCTGTCCTCAAACCTTGAAAAGCCTTGAAAAGGATCCAGATGCTTTAAATGTTTCAAATATCAGAAAAAATTATGAAAATGACTTAATTTAATACCCAAAAGAAATAAGTAACTCCCTCCTTTCCCCTGAAAAGAACACAGTAAAAAGAGTTACTTTCAGACAAAATAAGTTTAGGAAACCCAAACAAACATAGTTAGCGGCATTTAAATTTAAATGAAGCAAAAGCCTCCTACTCTCTGTATGCACATTTAAAAGAATATAATTAAATATGACGTAAAAAGACTCAAAACATACTAACACAATGGGACATGATATTATCTAGGAAATAAAACATGAATTGGCTCATATCAGTAAAACACCAGATTTCTACACCCTCATTGAAAAATAAAAAATTTAAATCTTATTTTGAAATATTTATTGGCAGCTGTCCCGTTATTTAGTTTCTAAACTCCCCAGAGCATTCAACTTTTGAAAACAGATTCTGTTTGTGAAATATTGTATTACATGCAGAACCTATATTATATTTGTACTCTAACATGATGAAACCTTTTCTACAATGAAATATCCTTAAGACTGTTTCCAGCAAGTGTTCTAGCCCCACAGCAGAAAGAAAACAGGTAAGAGAGAGTACATAAGCACATCTGGATTTTTGCATTTGTGAGAGAGAGAGAGCAGTAAAGAGATTATCCTCTTCTCAGCTCAGTTAAGCAGCTCTTAACCCAGTCAACAGCATGAAGAGATACTGAAGTGATAGAACTACAGCTATTCCCACATAACAGACAAACACATTTCAGCTGAAGGACACCTGACTGGCCACTGTGGCAAACTACTTTTCCCATCTGTGAAAGCAGGGGTATTACTTACAAAAGTCTAAGAGATTGCAAAAATGGTCATAATACCTCCTGTGTTTTTCACTGTAATGACACTAACACAAATTCAAAAAGTGCACCCTAATTTTTATTGCTTTTCTGCAGGAAAAGAAAATAAACTGTTCGTGATTTAAAGCTCTGATTATGAAACATAAGGTGGTGATTAACATATAACAACAGGTAAATAATTTGGGCAAATTTCTTGAAATACATTTGACTTCTTTATCATGTCTACTTTTTCAGGGACTTAATTTGCATCATTGTAATGCAAATTGCATGAAAAGTGTATTTTAATGAGTTCTTGGAGCTTTCATTGAGCTGCCTAGACAATAATGAGAGTATTGTTTTGGGTATTATTTGTGTTGTAATATTTTCTGCATGAAAGCAATTATTGAAACAAAGTGCCATTAAAATATAAGAATTATAGACTGTAAGGATGAGAGGTCATTTTAATGATTTTTTTTGTTGTTATAGAGACATTAAAATGGAATTCCTAATGATTAAATCCAACTTGTTATTTTACAGAGACTGGTCAGAAGTGTCTTCCAAAGGGACACGCATGCATATTCTCTCATTGTTTGCTTCTGACAAAAAAAAAAAAAAAATTCTGGCTAATGTCTGTATCTCTGCAGCACTGCACTGAATGGTGACATTAATTTCCAATTATTGGGCTAAAGGCCTTAACATCACCTGAAGCTTGCTTCCACATGTTTAAAAGTCGAAGTTGGCTGCAGTTGTTGAGTGACTGTAAACTAGAACACAGCCTTGCCACATGGAGCAGGCAGACTCACTGTGGCTACTGCCCCAGCCCATGCCTGACTGGGGCTACTGCCCCAGCTGTGGCAGCAGCCACAGTAAAACCCATCAAATGTAGGCACTCAGCATGGTTTGGCACTGGGCTAGCTGTCACAGTTTGGGGAACCAGAGAAGATGGATCCTCAGCTGAGGAAGAGCTTGTAAGACTGCACCATAAGACTGCATCTGGTCCCACTTTTCAAGCAGCTGGAAACCCTGTAAAACAGCAAAAGCTCCTGCTGGTGCTTAAACCATTCATTGGCCATCACAAATACAAGAGAAGTGCTCAGGCAGGCATTTGCGGCAATGCCCTCTCTAAGCGCTGTGCTGTCCACCCTGCAGTCTCAGACTGTGACAGTGTCACACAGGTGGTGTTATGCTTCGTGGCTGGCAAAGCTTGCTCTTAACTCCTCTTGGCATTTTAAAGACATGCAGTCTGTGAAACTCAATAGTCATCTATGATTATCACTTATTATACACATTCCTTATAGACCCCCCAAAAAAGATTTAATTCCTAAAATTTGCAATTTTTTGAGATATCTGCATTTGTGTAAAATGGAAAAAGCCATTAGATACAAAATGGCTCTTATCTGCAATTATTCTGATTCTGTACTGCTGAGTACTATTCTTCTGTCTTTACCACAGATTAATTGTAGTGACCTTTCTTTAATGACACACCATGACATTATAATTGTGTGCAATAAAACACTGTGTTTCTCCTAGTGCTTGCAAATCTCAAAACTGAGGGACAGAGAAGGTAAAAGGCTTGAAATGTGGTTTTTTCTTTTGTAAAACTGAAAGTTCATTAGCAAAACTGGTAGATTTCCCCAATCTGTTGTGTGCTTCTTTGATGCTTAAGTACTGTTACCCTAAGTGACTTGGCAGCCCTTGCTGAACGAGTAGGCGAGTAAGGAGGGACAAGCTGTAATGCACTCAACGTGTTATTTCAGAAGCAGCTGTACTCCTGGTCTGTGGGACTTTGGTGTGCCCCCTCATGTTACACATCTCACTCATGATGTCTAGGAGGAGATCCTGTGTGGGTTCACCTCAGAGAGGGAGCTGTTGTGAATTCTCCTGCTGGTAACTCCTCAGCTGTGGGGGCGAGCTTCAGAAGCCGTGCTCTCCCCTGGGGTGCTGCCATAGCTGGCAAGCACAGTGCCCATCTAGCTGCTCTTGCTGCTTACTTATGGTAGAGACATAAAGCATAAGAGAAAAGGGTTTTTACAGCAATGATGAGTAAAAGGTTATAATAGCATGCATAAGGAACTTCACCTGAAAGCTCAGAAATGCCTGACTTCCCAGAAAGGTCCCTGTGAGCTGGGCAACCTTCAAGGGAGGCCCTTCTCACATGTGTAAGGCAGTCACCCATGTCCCCATGGGAGGTTGTATTTTTCAGCTTCCTCTTCATGCTTGTCAGGAGACTGCTTATTCCTTACCCTTTTGCTGACTCAGGAAGATCTGATATTAAGATATTAGGCATACAAAAACCCATGGTATCACTTCAAGGCAATCTTCAAGTGAGTCATGGAGGGTTAATACAGGTCTACACTCAACACACCTTACAAGTTTGCCTTCCACAGTTAATTGACTGAATTACAATGTCCTCATATTTATCAGCAGAGCTAAGTTTCACAGATTCTGTAATTGGATTATATGTGTAGAATAACTAGATGATCTTGACTAGGTTTCCAGATATCACAGATGAAGAAATGGGTTAGAAGAAGCCAGTAAAGAGACTGGCTGTGTAAGCTATTGCAGCCTTCACAAGTCTCCTAAAATGCTGTTGGTTTGTTGAGTCTAGTCCTGTGCCTCAGCCAGTGTAAAAGAGTTCCACAAAGAATAAACACTGCATGTCTTAGTAAACCAGAGTCACCTTCAAAAGTGGAGCCAGAAAGCAAGGAGAGATTCCAGCAATGTGGATATCCCATCTCACACAGAGAAGCGGTGTTAATCTAAAGAAGAAAGCACGGGTAATTTCATACACCAGCCCTTCTGACTGGTCTTTATGAACATCATCATCTACCAAGAAGTACACTGTTTCCACCTCCATTACCATGGGCCCCTGTTTCTAAATTGGCTTTGGGGATGCTGATGCACAAACAGTCTGCTGAAATTTGACTGAAACCAGACCACTGTGTGGGTTTCCCAAGCCACACAAACTGGCTCCCAGCCTGCCTTTGGGCCTCTACAGAGGGGCCCACACAACCAACATGTAAAAGACTGCTGCCCCCAACCACCAACTGGATAAAGATGCTTCCTGAAGGGAGCAGAGGCAAGAAGTTCACCAAGCACTAGTGCATCTTCCTGTAGAGGACTTCGGAGTATCTCTACCTGGTATCCACAAGAAATGCAGGGCTTCTCTCTATTCAGTTTCTCAATTTGCTGGTAGGAATTACCAGAGAGCTTCCTGATCAGTTAGTTCTGTGCCCCAAGACAACTCTAAATGCCAAAATGCCAGTATGTAAAGGATGGACAGCAACCTAATGACAGTGAAACGTGATTACAAGTGAAGTCACAGCTATATTCCTTTATAGCTGCAAAGCCTCCTTGTTAAACTTCACATAATGTTTCCCTCTAAAGCTTTAATTAATTAATGTTCCTGTATAAAACCTTTTTGTTTACATTTAAATTTAGTAATAATTTTGAAGTCATAATATGCTGTTCAAACATCATGTTCAATAAAATAAGAGCTTGTGCTTTGTGGCAGTCACATCTTAATTCCACCTAATTCTAATGCATTATTGACCATGTTATAACACAGAAAGTCACAAGGGCTGGGAAAATCTATTTCATCATTATAACACAACTTTTAATATTGTTTTAAAGTAGTAGAGCACATGTGTTTAGAAGTATTTTGTATAAATATTTTCACTAAGAGAAAAGCTGGTATGTGTTATTTCACTGATACTTCTAGGCAGAAGTGAAATGAGAGAAGTAAATTAAAGCTTTCAGCTGACTGCGTTCTTTCTTACAAAATGCAATAGTGGTAAAAGCATGTGCCAGCCTTCCCAAAGGAAGGTTGACAGATGTGATTGCAACCCACACACCTCCCTCTGGGAAATAAAATACATCACACCCATGGAAAACGGATTTCTGTACAGTGCTTTTGCAAGTTGCCAGGCTTTCTTAACTACGAAACAGAACTGTCGCCAGATCTCAGAGGAAGTTATTATGGGAACCTACTCAGGGAACTTAGAATCAATTAACCTTCAAAGTCAGCATGGTCACCTCATAATGACTCAGTCATATGCTATGATCACACTGCTTATTATGCAATAGCACCTAAATGATAATTAATGATTACCTAAGGATTTCTAATGAATTTTAAAATCTATAAATGAGCCCTAAAATCTAGGCTTACCAAAGGATTTCTAATGAATTTTAAAAGCTATAAATGAGCCCTAAAATCTAGGCCCAAACCCCTTGAAGAAACATTTATCTTGCTTAGATTTCAAAACAACATAAACTGAGTTAAAGAAGCATGCCATCAATTTATTCCAATTTTAAAACAGATGCAATTTGATAAATTATCTAATTCTTCTCTAGTCCAAACATTTATTCTGTCAATTTGTAAAAAAAATGTTTTCCCTAGGGATTCTGTGGTCAAATGCATCTTGTAGGACATCCAGTCATGCAGTTTTAAGCCCAAGACTAGACTCATATATTATTACTTCTGTTTCATGAAAGAGTAAGGGGGTTTGCATCCACTTCATTTCACTGCCTTAATGAATCGTGGAGTTACCAACCCAATCCTCAGAAGCACAAACTGTACCAAACATTTTGAAACAGCAGAACAGGGCTGCTAGCTTATTAAATTACCTACTGGCTGAACAACATTGCACTTCAACTTGTCCTTATCTAGCTACCGAAAAATGACCACGCCTTTTCATTTTCAATTGTCCAGCTTCTATTAGAGACATCAACTATCATGAAATCTTCTCCTTAGTGTGCCTAAATTCTTCAGTTATACTGAACAAGAAGCATTGGCCTCAATGGCCAGCTAGAACACATGCACCAAAACCTGGACTATAATTTAAGCAGTTAAGTCCCACTAAGGGGGGGTGGGTGGGAGGGGGCACAAACACTCCTGTGAATCTTTTTTGTGCTCAAATACCATTGGTATTTAGGTTTTCATGACTGAAGTTCCTGAAGTGCCCAGAGTCTGGATACAGCAGGTGGTTACCTTGGCCCTTAGTATTTTGATCTCATCTACAACCTTCAAATTTAATATATGAGGAGCATTCAGGTTTAATAAACTAAAGAGGCAATGATTTTGCTCAGGGACTGCAGCACATGGAAACCAATTCTCCCTTTAAGACCTGTTCACTGTGTGGCAAGAGTCATACCAGCTCTAGAGCCTGTACTGTCAGCCTTGTCAAGCCTTTGTTCTAACCTGTCTACATATTCTCTGTGCATCTCTCTGTGGGCATGGATTTTAGGATTTTGAAATCCAAAGGTGGCACAAGAGCTACAAATTAGTGTCACCGGGTTTGCTAACTGCCTGCTACTTGCCAGAAGCACCAAATATTTAATCCTTCTCTCAAATTTCAGTGCAAAGCCACTTGATAATAACTTTCTTATTTACTTATGTGTAAAATTAACAAAAATCTCAGAGGTATTTCTACCAAAAGACAACTCAAAATTAAGGAAGCCCTCTGAAGACTTCAAGCTTCTCTGGAAGATAGGCTTTAACTCTCTTCCAGAGAATAACTGTAAAAAGTTAAATTAAAGCCCCAATAAGATAGAAGAGGAATTTAAAGAGTTCATAGTTACTTGCTCTTAATTGGTCTTCAATGATCAACTAATGAAATTGTTATAAATTTTTATACAAGGATGTATCATCCTCTTCTTGTACTGTTCTGTTTTGATTAATAATATGAAGCTACCACCAAAGTAGAAAGTCAGAGACAGTGTGAGGCACAGGACTAAGTCTAAAAGAAAGTTTATGCATTCAAATGAAGCATAAATCCTAGTATTTAACACACAAATGCTTCTAATGCTTTCAAAGCTTTTTATTTTTAAAAAATTTATAAAACAGAAAATCGTCACTCAGAACCATGCTACAAAAGCTAACCATCTTAAATTAAGATTTCAAATTCAGAAATTAAGTTATGTTTAATGCAGAGAAATGTATGAATACCTAACTCCATCCACAGCTGCCAAGTTAGAGTCAGGTATTGCTATCAAGCCATTTTTAAAAAAGAGACCACCTGTATTGCTTTTGTGAATTCTAAGGAATTACTGTACAATATAGGATGAAAATACTTATTTTTTTGTGTTGCAGCAAGAAATCATAACCAAGGCTCCACAAAGAACCACAAACGAAATATATTTTATGTCTGCAGTCTAAATAAAGACATAATAAAGTGAAAGAGAAAATAAAATGGAAGAGAGAAATTATGCATCCAAGGCCAGAAAAAGGGGAACCAAGTAGGTACAAAACATGCTTGAAGAAAGAAAATAATTATCACTGTGCAGAGACATCTGTGTTTTCTAGTCTGTGAAGTCTAAAAAAATGATGGCTTCAGCAGAGCTCACTAGAAATAGCTTAATATAGCTAACATATAACAGACTCTAATAGCTGCAGCTGGATAGAGAAATATACTATGAAATTATGAGTAATTCAATTATTTGTGTGATAAAAGCAAAAAAAAGTAAAATAATTAAGGTTTTAAGTTAGACGAGGAAAAGACAGTGGCTTCCACTTTGTGTGTAATATGCATAACATTCCTTTCAAGATAATGAAAGAGTCCACAGAGTGGAAATTTAAAAGGTTATTTCCAAGCCAAGAAAGGAGATATTTGTCACTAAGACCTAGAGTTATGAAAATACATCTGAATGTTCTAAATATACCAAAAGATTACAACAAAATAAAGTTCTTCAAGGATATTTCATGCTTGTGCATCGCTGCTGAATCTTTTAAGGACAGATTTGGTTTTAAAAGTTTCATAAATTAAGTTTCATAGAACTTTGGTTTTTTTTGGTAAATCAGTTTCCTTATATAAGGTTGTTCAAAGAAAAATTCCCAAACATCTATGTGGATAAAGTAGCTCTGGTTTGTACTCAGTGTTGTGAGGACCTACTTGGCCAGTGCCATAATTAACCAACTGCCCACATATTCCTGCATAAAAATCATGACCTTGAATAGAATCAGAGAATGGTTAATGTTGGAAGGGACATTAAAGATCACCAAGCTCCAACTACCCTGCCGTGGGCAGGGTCACCTACCACTAGACCAAGTTGCTCAGAGACCCATCCAACCTGGCTTTGAGCTCTTCCAGGAATGGAGATCCAGAACTTCTCTGGGCAACCTGTTCCAGTGCCTCACTACCCTCACAGTTAAGAATTTCTTAGTAATATCAAATCTGAGTCTACTATCTTTCAATTTAATGTCCTTCCCCCTTGTTCAGTCAATTGCTCACCTCTGAGAAACTGCCAATATGTACGGCAGAAAAATGTTTAGGAGGCTCTATGCAATACAGCAACCCTCTTGCTGAAGCAGAAAATAAAAATCAATAGTGAACAGGCTGTAGACCCTGTTGCCCTGGGACTGTGCATGTTGACATATGGCAACAAAAGGGCAGCTGCTGTTACTCAATTATACAAAATTGCGTCTCTGTGTGCTATACTGCCTCATTATTGTAGTCAGAACAGAATGCAAGTGCCAGGAAATATATTATGTTCTAATCAAAATGGAAAATGGACACTTAGGGTAGGTTCTGAAGATAGAAAACAGGTTATTTAATGTGATTTCAGCTTTATTTCTGTTTGTATTAAATTGTTCTGTAAGAAAAAAGACTGTCAAGAGGGTAGGTCCCTAGGCAAAATGTGAATATCAGAATGTTAGAGAAAAGGATAACATATTTAATGTCTAAGCATTCAATTAAAATGACAATCCTGTCTATTCAATAGCTTTATGTAACATCACAGTGATTTTGAGAACTACAAAACTCTGTAGCAATTAGCATATTCAAGTTTACAAAGGGATTGCCAGCATCATCTTTTCCTCTTTGACTGTCTAAATAAGTAAATGCATTACCTTTGTGATATCCAAAATAGCACTACTTCAATTGAAAGATTCACAAAGCAGTTTGGAAAAGTGAAAAAAAAAAAAATTCCGATTGAAACTATATAGGGATTGCTCACCTCACAAAATAATTACCTAAATTGCAATACAAATAATTTGCTGAGCTTCATGCCATCAAGCTTATGAAATATGCAGATTGTGATTCTTCTGCTCAATGGACAGTGGTGGTTACACACTGACACACACAGAGCAACCTTGCTGCCAAAAGAGCTCCTAGTCCATGTGCAAAGCGGGGGTGGGTGGAGTAGTCCCATTCCTCCTACCACTGCCATGATTACCAAGTCTCTCTCACAGCTTTCAAGTGTAGACACTAGCCTGAATTCAATTGGACAGATTCCAGAGCAGAAGGAGCTGCAGAAGCAACAATATCCTGACAGTAAGGTTGTAGAGCAAGAGAACATGAGAGTTAGCAAGTGGGGAGAGGAGGAAGCATCACACTAATTTTGCTGCTTATTCACATCACACTTCAAAGAATTCTGAACAAAACCCAGAAATAGTAAGGATATAAAGAACTTTTGCTTTATACAGGATGATGATTTAGTTTGGAAAATTACCCACACTTGGCAAACTAATGCAAGCATATACAACTGGAACTAAAAAACCAAGCCAGACTACAGCTATTATAATAAAATATCACATGTTGGACTAGAAGTGTAAAAATATGTTTGCATAAACATAAGAAAGTAGTATCATGCATATATAGAACATAGAAAAAAATGGAACTTCAAAAAGCTACTTCTCAGTTTTCTTTTTAAATCTATACTGTAAATCTACATGTTACTGAAACCATGCAACACTGAAGTATCTTTATAAAGTGGAAATACCATTTATCAAAGCTAGTAAACAGGAAGACAAACCTACATAGAAAAACCACAGGAACAGCCAATACAAAGAAAATACAAAGTGCTGCCCAAGATTCTGGTATACCAAGTCTTCTGCATGCATTAATTTCTTACTGTAGAGTATGGTTAACTGATCCCGATCAGGTATGGCAATAAAAAGTGCCAGGCATGCCATCTATGTAAAGATATGCACATTCCAGCAGCACCACTGACAAACTGACAAATTCTTAACAGGTGACTAATGCTTAACTCCTACACTTGCAGTCTTTGAGGAAATGGAAGCCAGACTTCAAAAAATGCAGAAGTAGTTTCTGCTGACATATTTAGCTCAATTAGCAATGATATTGGATGAAAAATTGGGAACTAAACCAGTATGAAACAGTGTGGAAGTTCAGTTTTCATTTCAATAAGAGAGAACTGGGAAAATTCAGTTCTTTTTTATGTGGGTTAGAAAATGACAAAAAGCATTCACTGAGGCCACTTTACACTAACACAAAACACAGTAAAAATTGCTAACCTAATCTCCCACTTAGAATCTCTATTTTCTTGTGCTCTGATCTTCAAATCAGTATATTTAGTTCCAGGCTCTTCATTTGGATTCATAACATCAACAGAGATTGAAGTAAAAAAGCAGAAAAAAGAAATCCTAAATATGCTGATAAAAAAAAACAAACTTTGTAGTGCATTCAGAGTGAAAAATATGTGTGGAAATCAGGAAACTATAATACTGACTAAGAAATGAAAATTTTTAAGGCTATTACCTATTTTCTTTTGGGGTGATAAGGAACTTCCATTAAATCACTGCAATTCTCAAAGTGTCTGTTTTTAAAAAACAAAGAAACAAATATTCTCCCACTGGTCCATGGGTCTATAGAGTTACTTACAGCTCCAGAATAAGAATAACATCTGTTTTGTTCTCATAGACATCATGAAGCGTAATCACATTAGGATGCCGAATCTCTTTCAGTATGCCAACTTCTCGTTCGATATCTTCTCGGCTCACTCCACGGCGGCTGGATTTCGTTCTCCTTTTCTTGATGAATTTTGCTGCAAACTGCTGACCAGTACTTTTCTCACGGCATTTTTTCACTACAGCAAACTGCCCACTAAAAAACAAAGAGAGAACAAGGGTTCAGTTCAAGACAATTCAGAGCTAAGAGTTGCCTGGTTACTGTGGTGGGAGAAATCAGCTTTTAACTCTACTTGACCTAAGTATGTAACTGCTTCTTATGCCATCTAGAATAACACCTGAAGAAAACCCAGAAGAGGCAGAAAAAGTAATTTAAGATATAGCTTCTGCATCACACAAATGTACACATTTCAGCACATCAGTAAGTAAAAGGTAATACCTTATCAGTGAGGACCACTGGATTTTTGACAAATATGTGCACTGGGGATTACTGGGCAAAAGTAGTGGTTTCTGGATTTCTCCTCTCATATTCTTGTTGAATATTTTTTCTTTGTTCTGCAGTTGGGACAATTTGTAGTTTCTTACAATCTACACGTTTTGTCAATATTCACTTTATTCTATATATATTCTATCCTCAAGTTTGTTTTTAAAAAAGTTTTTAAAACAAAATTCGGTTTCATGACACTGCTTTGGATTTTTAAAGTGCTGACTAAATACAGTAGTATCAAGAATTACTCATCTTGTTAAGTACAAGTTTGAAGATGAGAAAAGTACCAAGGCACTGAGAAACAAAACCTGTGTTTGTATTACAAACCAGAAGGAACTCCAGGTAGCTGCTGATGGTAGCACACAATCATTGATGTACAAGCCTGCTGCTGCTAGATGTACACACCGATCCAGATCAGAAATCTCCAGGAGTCTAATGTTGATTCAAAGAAAGAATAGGATCTCTAGAAGTGTTTTTCTTTTAGTTTCCCTAATTTCTTGTTGAGGATTCTCCGGAAATTTTCACTGCTTTTTTCACTATATGATGGAATCATAGAATTACAGAATGATACTAAAGAGAAGATTTTTTGAAGTTAGCCTACCCTGTTAACTGAAGATCTGTTCTCTAAAGCAGATTTAGAACAGCAATTAAATCAGAGCTAGCCCTCATAGGTTTCACTACTTGAACAGCCATATAGCACTCAGAGCTACACATTTCATGCCACAATTACTATGCTGATCCCACATAGCACCCTGAGTGACACACTGTCTTGACCTGGGACATGCAGTTGGGCAAGACTAAATGACTGTCACTCTTGGAAGGGCAGGGCAAAGACAGGACCTCTCATGTGAACTCTTAGAAAGACACTCTAGAGTAGCCACCACCATCTGGGAAATCTTTGAATGTAGCCACAGGTAGTGAGAGAAGTAAACTTTGAGAGAAATCTTAAGACAACAGTTCTTAAGTTGAGGTTTTGATTTGTTTCAGTATTATGATCACCATTCAAGTTTCATTCTTCATTGTTCAATGAAATCAATTCATGAACTTGTGAGAAGATGTTATATTGCTTGAAAAATGACTTTGCCTTAAATGCCACCATCCCCAATTCTGCACAAAGTTTTCAAGGATCAGATTTCCATACAAGGACCTCCACATTATTATTATAAACTGCAGTGGACAGAGCAGTGCTTCAGACCACATCATATCCTCTTCTTCATCACACACAGGCTGGAAGACCTGCTTCACTTGCCTGGACTTGGCCTGCTAGTGTTATCCGAGATGCTCTTTGACATGTAAGACTTTCATGTGCGACTGAAAGAGAAAGCATAGACCTCTGGAATACCTGTGTCATCCTAAACTGACAGCAGAGAGCTAGACAGACATCCTAACATCATCAGCCTTCTCTGCCCAGTTCAGTCCAATTTCACAAAAACTGAGTTTGCTCTCCAAGGTCTGAGCAATATGCACTGCCAGAGTAGAGGTATTTGCACTGTTGAATTGAAAACACAGCCTTTCTGGCTCTTGCTTCCAGTGAATAAAGCGAGTGATTGTCTCACACTCTCCCCCACAGCATGCACATCTCCACAGAGATACAAATATTTATTTAAAAAGCAGTCAGTTTTGCAGAAAATTCACAGTTTCAGAGAAACAATAAAGTGGAGTAGAAGACAGATGCAGACATCATCACAACTCCAAACAGTTACTTAAGCTCATGGATCACAAGGAAGTCAAAAGCTGCTGTTTTTCTTTTGACCACCTGGCTGGCTTTCAGGCTAGAAGTCTAAAATGCCTGATAGAGGAAGAAAAATATTTCTGCTTATCATCCACAGGCTTGAATGCTGCATGGCTAACCACTTTCTTATCAATGCTCAGCCTATAGGTTTAGCAAAAGCTATTGCTTCACTATGGAAAATCAACAAAACTAACAAAAAAAAAAGAAACAACCCTCCCCTCTACCCACCCTCACCCCAACCCCCCTGCAATCCCTACACAATCCCTACAATGCAAATTAAACAAACCCAGAAACAACAACTCCCAAAATATAATATTAAAACCAAAATTACATCTAACATTAGCTCTGGAGTAAAAAAGGAAAAACATAAATCTGAACTACAAAGACATACAATATATTCTGATATCCAAGAAGATTTAATTATAAAAGTTGGTGGGGATTAGGAGTTGTTTGTGCTTTACTGACATAATGATTTTTACATAGTATTATGCATATTTGAATTACATCATTCCCCAAAGCTACTTCATGTTTCCAATGCCTTTAAGGCTAAGACTGTTTAATCTTATTTTGGCAATGGGTCAACTATGATGTTACAGCATGAGGTTGACATCCTGGAACAAAGGGGGCTAAATGAGACAAGTAGATCTCCTCTCTCCTGAGATATGCTATTTATTTTTTCAGTCGTTCACTATTTTCTCTGTCCACAACAACCTCTTGGAAGGATGCCCTGATCTATTACTATTCAATATAAAAGTGTTATCAGAAGTCCAATACATTGTTTAAAACACATGACTTTAAAGATTGGTCTCATCCACATTTTAATAGGAGGTGAACTTCCAAAAATCCTTGACAATGCTCAAGCCTGTAAGAAGGTTATCAACTAATAAGTATCTTGAATAAGTGCCGGTTATACACCAAGTAACCTTCTTATTGTTGCCGTTGTGGTATTTATTCAGCACACAACTGCACAATTAGCTGTTTGTAATTAAACGCTGTACATGCAGATCACACTTTAGCTGCAATCAAAGGGGCTGTTTCATGCCTGGGATCCCTAAGCCACACCATTTTAAAACTCTCTCTAAACTCCTGTTTTAAAAGCAGAGGAGATGTGTAAATCAAAAGGTATTTACTGGGCTTCCCCTTGCAGAACTGCAGAGACAAGCTGATATAAATCAGCTTTGCAAACATAACATTCATAGAATATCCAGCAATATCTTCCCACAGACCCTACATTTTCAGATTCAGCATTCATACAGCATCTTCAAAGCCAGAAAAGTCCTTTAGTTTTTTTAAGTTTCCTTGCTTTTGTAGGTTTGATTCAAAGTGCATGGAGTAAAAAAAATGACTACTATTTAAGAAGAAAATTACACTAATCACCCTGCACCCTCTCCCTGAAGTAAATCACAAATTCACACTTAATAAAGCATCCGACATAATCTTTTTCTACGTAGCAGGATCAGGTTAAACAGCAAGGCAGGATGACAGCTTGATGTAAGAACAAATAGTTCTGCTAATAATAGTAATTTGTTTTTTGATCTTGTAATCCTTAACTCCACCAGCCCTTAATTACTACCCTAAACCTACTCTTTGTGGGACACTTGGCATACACCCACATCCAGTGATTTTTCAGACTCACTTCAGAACAACCCATTACCTAATCATGACATTTCTGCATCCTTTTTACATCATGAGACACGCTGCCCTTTACAATAAATATACGTATAAGCAAAAGTTATGCAGATAGGGGATGGAAGCACCAGTAAAGTCCCTATATGTCAACCTTTATTGCTCCTTGTTTAGTGAGATCACAAAAGAGCTACTCATCAGCATGAATTAAGGCAAGTTTTGAATACAAAGACATTTAGTTTAGAATCAAAGGGAAAACTCAAGAGTACTTTCATTTTTTTCCACAAGGATGATGACAGTGATTAGAGGCAGCAGATACCCTGTATTCTTTCCCACTTCCAGCCATCTGCACCAGCTCTTCCCAGGTAGTATGTTCTCTGAGGAGTGAAACTCTTGCTCCAAGAACCTGGTAAAAGAGTTCTAAGCTGGACACAGAGTTGGTCAAGTAACTCCCAGGGACAAATTTTCTAGCAGTTATTGCCATAATAGGTCAAGAATGGGGCAATTTTCCATGCCATCTTCTGAAGACTGCATTCCAAAATTTAATGGGAGCAGGAAATAGGAGTAAGGAAAAGGAATTAAATTGCCATCAGAGTAATAAGATGCCTTGGTATGTTTCTGACATGCAGGTATTTTTCTTCTATTTAAAATTTTGATATTCAGTACACAACTCTGAAAACACATTGTACTGAGATTCAACTACTTTTACTATTTGTTTGACTACTTCCCTTTTTAAAATTACACTAATCCAACAGAAAGAGATTAACATAATACTATTAGATTAGCTTGTGAAAGAAACTGCAACTCTATCATGGGGCCTCTTGTTTCCTCCAACAGAACACTATCAGCATACTGTACACAATTCTGTCTTTCCTCAGAGATCTGCTGCAGGAAAGGCCAATGGACCAGGGGATGTGCAGACCCAGGAGCATCCTAGCACCAGTCAGCCCCATCAGCAACCACAGCTATCCATTATTGTCTGTCACCAAAGGCATCTGACCCGCTTCTGCTAATAAGATTAGCTCTCACAAAACTTGCTGGTGAGGCAGCAGTGCCCAAGTCTTTTCCAAAGAAAAGGAACACTTGTCCACAAACTTGACCACTTGGCAACATGAAGGAACAGCATCTGTATACATCTGATAGGAGAAGCAGCTGGAAGCACCTGAAGCCTATTCACCATAAACTTGTTTCAGGCTGCACATAAACAGTTGTTATAGGAAAGGGCACAGTGGCCATAGCGTAACAGAAGAAGTAATTTTGGGAGTCACATGAAAAAAAGCAGTACTAAAGAAAAGAAAAAAAGAGAAGTTAAACATAATACAGTATTTAAGCTAAAGGGAAAAACTCTTCCAATGATATGTAAGTGACTAAGCAGAAGAATAAACCAGCTGGAAACTGATAGTGGACCAAAGAGATCACTGTTAAAAGCTGGCTCTTTCACGTACTCCTAATACAGAGAAGCAAACATAAGGGTTTAACAATGTACAGAAGAGAGTGAGAGTGAGAGAGGAATAAAACCCAAGAGAGAAAAGCAATGCATAATAAAGTTGCTCAGTACACACTGATGTCCAAATCCATCCCCCAGCAATGACTGCCTCTCTCTTATGATAAACTCCCCATGGATTATATATTGGGTATGATTTTCATGGTACAGTATAACATGGCCCAAAATTGGCCAGTTTGGGTCAGCTGTCCTGGCTGAGCAGACTCTCCCAGCTTCTTGTGCACCTGCTGGCTGGCAGAGCACGGGAAGATGAAAAGTCCTTGCTTAAGGTAGGCACTACTGAGGAGCAACGAAAACCTCAGCGGGTTACCAACATTATTCTCATGCTAAATCCAAACCACAGCACTCTACGAGCAACTAAGAAGAAAAATAACTCTATTAAAGCTGAAATCAAACACAGAAGTAGAGAATTTGTCCAATCTAATAATTTCCCCAACATTTTAAAGTTTGTGCCTCATATTTTTGTGGTTTGGTTATTTTAAAAATAAATCATCATGCCCTTTAGCTATGTATTTATATCCTGCAGAAATAGTCTTGTGCTGTCAACCTCAGCACATAATACTGATGAAATTGGAGGTTTCTGTTGCTGTGCTGATTTCTGTATTTTCATTAGGTTCTCTAGATGTTTTCTAAGCTTACAGAAAAGTGATTTTCTTTACTGTTTTCTCAGATAGCCAGAAGAGCCACTAGTCCTAAGGGATGACATAAAGCATGACAAAAAAAATTATGACAGACCTAAATAAGGTATCTCAGAAAAAAATATATTGTTTCCTGGTTTTTATTATTATTTTGTAAATGTTTTGTATTATTCCAAATAGTGTTGGAAAAAATTTAGAGGAATAGTTATATTAGAGATGTGGAGGAAGAGAAAAAGTGATTAAAAGATAAGAGACTATTACTTTGTCCGTGTACAGATATGCATGTGTATGCAGTACTGAGTGCTACAAAGTATTTTAATTCCTGATTGTGAGGGTGGTTTATCATAGAATTAAACTGCTTTGTGTGCCACACATTAAAAAAGGCAAGTGCCTGCCATTGCCAAGGCTCCCTATGGAGCCCGTTTATGAATTTGGTCAAGATCACATCTCACTGAACACAGCTCCTCAGTACAGTAATTAGCTAAGCCTGAGCCGATTAATCAGATGGCTCTGGCTGGCCCAGAGAGAAGGGGATGAAGACAGCTACATACTGTGCCTTGATGTCGAAAATAAGACTAAGCATGCCTGTACAACTTTCTATGTCCCTTCCCCAGCAGCCTCATCTGAAGGATCAGCATCTGCTCGGGATTTTCTGATTCCACTGAGAGAGCCATGATAAAGTTTTTCCAAAATACTTAATGTCAATCAAGTTAAACAGTTGGAGCATGAGTACATGCACACACCTGTGCATACATTTGCTGAGCTGAAGAGCACTTATTAACTAGTACAGG
This sequence comes from Anomalospiza imberbis, assembly GCF_031753505.1. Taxonomy (NCBI): domain Eukaryota; kingdom Metazoa; phylum Chordata; class Aves; order Passeriformes; family Viduidae; genus Anomalospiza; species Anomalospiza imberbis. The sequence continues at coordinate 25,570,197 of NC_089721.1, forward strand.
CCATGAGGTAGAGATGAGGCTCCTGTATCAGCAATTTGACAGTAAACATCAGCTGCAGATGACTGAAGAATTCTTTGCATTTACAAACAAGAAGCTATATGAAAGCTATAAGAAATAATGCAATCTCGCAATTAGGCTGAACTTCATAATAATATATATAAAGCACAAGTTTCAGCCATTCTCTGTGCACATATAAATATGCACAGTATCTTTATATACATTAATATGAGGATTTTAAACACAGGATAAAAAATACGACTGGATGATATTTTGGGATTATATTTTGTTTACTGTTTATTTTATACACACTATATTGTGAAGCGAATAGATATTTTATACACTCTGTCATAAGAAGTAACTGAGTTTCTGTCCTTGAAAAGGGTTTTAATTAGATATATAGCACATTGAAAAAGAAATTTAAAGTCAAAATGCCTGCAATATTTTCATCCTGCTGCTATAGTTTGTCTGAAGGCTAATGCATAGCCCTTGCCAAGTATGGCTGCTATGTTACCAGAGCAGAATGCAGTCCTATCTTTTATCCAAGAAGAGCGCCTTCACAATTTTTTCCTTTTAAAAATGGCTTCATTTCAATTCACAGCTCAAAACTGAACAAGATTTCAGAGAAATCCTGTGTTCTGACTGGGTTATACCCATGGAGCTACAAGTAGATCAGCTCAGTGTGATTCCCAAGTGTTGGCAGGTGACCTTGAAGGGGGGAGAAGAGTGGAAGGAATTATGAAGAGTAGAGTCAGAGATGTTTTATTATGTGATTCAAAATGAAAACAGCTATGAAAACACTTGAACAAAAAGTGATATAAGTTCTGTTTGTGTTCAGAAGAAAGGGTTAAAAGGGGAAGAACTACAAGGAAGATGGTGGATTCAGTCAAGCTGGGAATGCCAAGGCCTAGAGAATAAACTGTGTGGGAAACCATATATTAAATCTACTGTTGTTTATCCTCTGTTTGGAGAAGAAGAATTTCTGTGTAGAGATAACATAAGTTTTTTCAGAGACTTGTAGGCCGTATCCCAGACATGCTTCAGCTCCCAGCTGGGAGAGAGATCAAAGCAGGGACCATAAAGAGCACAGGGAGATCACAGCATGGTGCTAAACTACGTGTGCTCAGGCCCTGGATAAACGGGCACAGCAGCAGCCCCGCTGCCTGCTAGGATTGGACTGAGCCTGATGGTGCTCGTGCCCTCACTCGTGTCTCTGCTGCCTGGCCTTGTTTCAGGATCCTCCACTTAGTGAGGTAATGAATAAATTTATTCTTTGCATTTCAGCTGCGGTTTTTCTGTGGTTGCTTTCAGTCACCTGCGTGCATTGATTAACAGTTCAAAACAGAAGTTATTTGTAAGGAAAGTTCCTTACATAGTCCAACCCCTTGATATTTAATTAGATGTGGCTGAACTGTGGTTTGCTTCACCTCTTTAAAGGAATGTTTATGTGAGTCATGGTGCATCACACAATTATAGAACCATAGAATAGCTTGGGTTGGAAGGGACTTTAAACATCAAGTTCCAACTCCCCTGCAATAGGCAGGGACACTTCCCACTAAACAAGATTGCTCAAAACTCCATCCAACTTGGCATTGAACACTTTGAGGGATGGGGCATCCACAGCTTCTCTGGGTAACCAGTTCCTCCAGTGCCTCACCACCCTCACAGTAAGGAATTTCTTCCTAATATCTACTCTAAGAATTCCTTCTTTCATTTTAAAGCCATTCCTCTTGTTTTATCACTACATGCCCTTGTGAAAAATCCCTCTCCAGCTTTCCTCTAAACCCCCTTCAGGTATTGAAAGGCTGCTGTAAGGTCCCTGCAGAACCTTCTCTTTTCCAGTCTGAACAGCCCCAACTCTCTCCGTCTGTCAGTATATAGTCTGGCATTGCAGTATAGGAACAAGAAAATGATGTTCAATCACAATATAAGAACGACATTCAGCTACTAGAGATCATCCAAAGGAGGGCCACGAGGATGGAGAAGGGCCTTGAGGGGGAGCTGAATGATGAGCAGCTGAGGCCACTTGATCTGTTCAGCCTGGAGAAGAGGAGACTGAGGACAGACCTCACTGCAGTTACAATTTCCTCAGGAAGGAAAGAGGAGGGGCAGGCACAGATCTCTCCTTTGTGGTGACCAGTGACAGCACCTTCAGGCCTGAAGCTGTGTCTGGGGAGATTGCATATCAGGAGGGTGGTTGGGGACTGAAACAGGCTCCCCAGGGCCACAGTCACAGCACCAGCCTGACAGAGTTCCAGAAGCTTTTGGACAACACTCAGGCACATATCGCGTTTCTTGCAGGTGCCCTGTGCAGGGCCAGGAGCGGGACTCAATGATCCTGATAGGTCATTTCCAACTCAGCATGTTCATGAATCCATGAACATTATTAATGTTCAAGACCCTTTCGATTGCCAAAATAAAGATAAAGATATTAAATTACAACAAAGCATTAAAACAGAAACATGTATCACAAATTAATATAAACAAACCTTAAGAACATCACCTCAGAAAAGTTTATTTGCATTGAACTCAAATTTATCTTTATTTAAAGATACCACTGCTCGAAAGAATGAGGAAGAAGAATATGGGAACTACAGGAAAGACTAAAAAGCTCTGTTTTCCAATACGTACAGTATTTTAACAAATATTTATTATATGAACTGCCACACAAAACATGTAATTGTGAGACAGTCAAGGCTTATGAAGCCATTCCATAATTGTTCAAAAATATTAGACAATGAAGTTTACCTAGGACTTAACATAAGAGTTAATATGCATGAACTCAAATTGGCAGGTAACAACTCAATAATGTACTAGAAATTTCACTAAGTCCTTCGGAAACCACCTGCTCAGAAGAAAATGCTGTGCAAGAAAGATGTATCTTTAAGCCTCTGACCAGTCCTTAAGCTTAACCACGGATGCTGCCTAAATTCTGTATTTCCATATGCCTCAATAGTTAGTCCTAAATTCAGGTTAACATTTTTATTTAATTTTAATCTTTTTTAAGGGCAAGAAGAACTTCCAATGACTCAGTTTCCCTCAATTTAGATAACTGTAAAATTAATTTGATTTGATTGATAATCAAATAATAAAAATTGATTTGATTAATTTGATTTTGATTAATTGTTTTGTCTTCAAATTTCTTACGGCATTAAAAATAACCTTTATAATTTTCTTTGTCATATTCAATGAAAGAGGGATCTGTAAAACTCATGTGCAAAGCAAATGAAATAAAACCCACACATGAAATCATTACCTTATGATCAAGACATGACAGAACTTCATACAAAATGCTATCTAAAAGTGTAAAACTTAATGCCAGTGAATACACAGGAAGATTTAAGAAATCACACAGAATTCTTCAAACTATTTCTCTGGGTAGATTTCTCTTTTCAACACTGATACAATGGAATCATTCTGGGAAGCACTTGAAGATTCATAGAAATAGCTCCCATCTGTTAAACGTAACGCTGTGTCTGCTTTCAAATGAAGGCCTTTGAATAAAGTGTTTTGTTACTTTTAACACACAGCTGCAACTGTTCCATGTGTTTATTCCACCTCCTGATTAGAAATAATGGTAGGGGCAACAAACCTGACAAGCCCAAGATTTAAAAGAGTTTGGAGCATAGCACCTCCTAGTATTCACTCTCCTGTCCTTTCTCCCCCCACGGTGGTGATTGGGTTCCTTGGTTACAATACACTATCCTTGTTCTCTCTCACCACTGTGACAACGGATGCAGCACTGTGCAATGTGCGGCATTTCTTCTGCTCTATGGTTTGTAGTCTTTCGTGGTCAAAATTCTGCAATACTAATGAAACACCACTTGCTTGCCTTTCACTTTTTATTAAAACTAACTTTTAAACAAGTTGTATGGTTTCATAGGCTGTTTATCTCTGGTGTTTACCAGCTTCAATCCTCTTCATCCCATTCACTGTGCTCTTTTAATAAAACAGAAAGGTTTGGTTACAATACACTATCCTTGTTCTCTCTCACCACTGTGACAACGGATGCAGCACTGTGCAATGTGCGGCATTTCTTCTGCTCTATGGTTTGTAGTCTTTCGTGGTCAAAATTCTGCAATACTAATGAAACACCACTTGCTTGCCTTTCACTTTTTATTAAAACTAACTTTTAAACAAGTTGTATGGTTTCATAGGCTGTTTATCTCTGGTGTTTACCAGCTTCAATCCTCTTCATCCCATTCACTGTGCTCTTTTAATAAAACAGAAAGGTTTCTTTCCAATGATTTTCACCACTGTCAGTCCCCTGTATTTATCTTCCTCACTCAGCTGTCTAAATTCTAGATTTTTAAGACCTCCACCTTCATGTGCAACTTCAGCACTTGCAAGTCCACGTTCTCTAGTATCTCAATAAATCTCGGTCTTCAAGCCACTGTTGTCCAAAACGAGGGAAAATTACAAATTTCTTCTCATTCCTTTTAGCTCTGCTCTCATTGTTACTGCTCTTTCCTGTCCTTACACATTCACCTGACTCCAGCACGGTGGTCAGGTATTCAGATCTCTTCCTGAAGCTCAATTAAAACAATAAATCAGTACTCCCCACAAAGTCTCTCCTAATGAGAGATGAATGAGTGAGATTTGGAGAGATGCCCTTCTCCAAATCACCCTCTTGTTGCCTATACTATGTTCTCTGCTTGACACTTGCTTTCCTCCCAACTTACCTAGCTCACCTTCACAATAAAATGGCAAAGCACTCCACAAACATAACTGAAAAGAAAAACCAACCAAACTCAAACCATCCTGACAATTCTTTTCTGTATTAAACAGAGTGCTGAATCCCAAACATGATGTTCAAACTCACCCAGTACTTTTAACACTCAGTAGGGCTTTTTCAGTATGTAGACAGAAACAGATCTTCAGAACCTATTATTTTCTCAACTATGGATGTATGAAATGGATGGAGTCATTGCATGTTCAAGTTAACACACAGTTTTAAACAAATATTTTAATCTACCTAAAAAAGGAATCAAGCAGTAATCTAAGTCATTAATTCGAATCTTCTACATACCTCATTAAAAATACAATTCTGCTGCTTTCAAGGTTATTTACTCCCTTTTATTTAGATAGCTTAATTACTTGTTAGAAGTCTTTTAATGAATAAATAGAAAGTAAGAGCATTTATGAACAAAAACCAAGTTTAATTTAACAGTTAAACAGATGTTAAACACTTAAGCAGATGGCACATCACACAGTTACCCATCAATCTGCAACATGGGTAAAAGGATTACTCGACAAATCTTGCTGTATAACCCGCATCAATATAGAAACTATCTATCTCCCCCTTCCCTACATCCTCCCCTTCTCACATGTATTAAAAAAAAATCTGTTCCTTAAGCAATAGTATTTCAGTGGGAAATCCTTAGACATTTACCTACCCACCTGCTTTTGGATCCAACTCAGTTAATTTTAAGTACTGCCGCATTTAAAGTACAAACCTTCTGAAGTTCCTGCATTTGCCAAGATATTTCACTCACAGAAATTCTGTTATGTAGGAAGTTTCACATTTCTTTTCTAATTTCAATCCACTATTCTTCCAAAGATGGAACTATAACTCCTTCAGGTTAGCTTTAGGTTTTTTTACTTCCTCTCTTTATCAACAGTCTCACCATAACTGAACTAAATAGCACAATTATCCAAAAATACACTAAAATAACTTTTCTTTGGCTTACTGCATGCATACAGCTCTAACTCTGAAGACAGAGAAGACTGCAGCACCTGTATGCTGTCCAGTCTGAGAGCACAGTAAGGATTCAATTGCTGGAGCCGGGAGAAAAGACAGTGACAAGCATTTTATTTTTATTTTCATTTTTATTTTTATTTTTATTTTTATTTTTATTTTTATTTTTATTTTTATTTTTATATAGCTAACTTCTAGCCAAATGCCTGTAAGTGTCTCCAATCCCCTTCCTTAAAGGAAAAATGAAGCCTATGACCTAGCAATTGAATCTACACAGCTTTTACGTTAAAATATGCTGAACTGAAGATTGCTGCTTGTTATTACTTTGGTAGCAATTTTGTTTAACATGGAAATACATTCTAATAAAACTTTGTACTACAGCAACAATCACAGCATTCTTGTGAAAGTAATGGATGAAAATCACCAGTGCCAAAACCAGCTCACTTCATTAAAAACACAGTGTTCTCTTCCTTTGGTAGGATCTGGAAGTGCTGTTGTACAGCACTGGAGAGACAGCAAATTTGGAGCACGACTGCTGAATAATTACATGAGCCCAGGTTAAGCACGCATTTTATTTGCATAAGTGCTCCTTTTGGAACAAGAATGAGGTTTCCAGTTAGACTCCTAAAGGGAATTTGAGAATACAGGAAAACATCCAATTTTTGGACATCTCATTATCTAACTTTTTCAGAAGTTAAATGAGAAATAAGAACAGATCAGTGAAAATTAAAAAGCTTGTATCAAATTCATGTGAGAAATAGATGCATCATCACCTTATTCATCTATTGGATCTCTTTCATTGCATGAAAAAAAATAGCAAGACATACACTTTCTCTCAAAAAACATCAAATATTCCTTGCATGTTTTTTAAAATTATTTCTGCCTATAAGAACTTACTTTGACTCATCATAAAAAAAACTAGCAGCATGCATTTAGTCAAGAAAAGAGTATTGAATGTTTCATTTTTCAGTGGTATGAAAAGAATACCATTAACCTTTCTTTATATTTACAGGTAGCTGAGTTGATCTTCTTTTAAAGCAGAGAAATGGATTAAGTGATTTCTAGAGACAGTTTTATAGAACATGAAGCTAGAGCATGAAGGCATCCCACTTCTGAAACTGGATGCTGTGCACAGAAGCTCTCTCCTGTTAGATTTGACCTAACACCACCTCCATTTCTGACTTCAGCAGTCAGTGTTTTGGAGCAGTCAGAAGTCCACATGCTTACTTCAATGATCTTTATGAACACAAGAAAAACTATTACACTGAAGGAAAGGCTGGAGACTGTTGTAACCAATGCTGATACTTTTACTAATGCAAGGAATATGGCCAACAAATATTAGCAGTGATAATTAATACAACTGAAAAAAAGGAAAAAAAAAGTTGCAAGTCCATATTAGCATTACTAAAAATAAGTGGTTTTCTAAAATTCAGCTTCTTTATCAAAATAGAGATATTTTTTTCTAGGTTTGGTTTTGACTAAGGAGATTTGTTATCCAAACAGTTGCATATTTAGAATTGCTATCATTACTGATAAGTTTCACTTTCTACAGTAATACAGTCAGTCTCCAAGAGATTCTAATGCATCAGTTCCAGCTCTCAGTGCTTCAGCTCTTCCTACTCAGATTAAGAGGTAGGCATCAGAATAAAAACACATTCACATGGACTTCACCTTAACAGTCACTGCAGGCTGCAGCTGAAAAGTTTTCTTCCCATTACAAGGGCTGAGAGAAAAGGACTCCACAAACTACAAGGAAGCACTGTAGAAATTATGGTCTTAATTAAGATGTACTTCTGTAGAATTTTGCAGTGTCGAATTGTAGCTGACCTACACAACCTAGCTTTGCCACCCTCCACCCTTGTGCTTCATAAGCTATGGCTAAGCAATACTGCACCAGAGATAAAGCAAGTGCAGTGACTTGGAGACATTTGGAGGAGGGATAAAATGTGTTCATATAAAATTCCAAAATAAAGCAATGATTTTTAAATTAATAAATTACTTTGTAAATGGAGCTGCAACAAGTGTATTTTTCGAGAAAGCTGGTCTTTTCATTACGGCTTTCAAACAAAAGCGTAGTACCCTTGTAGAGAGCAGTGGTCAAATCCATCCTGCCTAAGCGATAGGTATAAGGTAGAAGTTGTGAGCTTCTTTCCTACTGCTATCACCAGCAGTGAGTCTCTAGATTCAGTTCCTCATCTTGCTTCTACTCAGGAGCCCCCTGCATGCAAACTGAAGATAAGCAAGGCCCTGGGAAAAAAGCAGAACCAGTCACCCAGAGGCATTTCAGTACTTCCAATGTACTTTCTCTGCACATCAGTTCCCTCTCCATCCTTCTAGAGGTATTAACTGCATTCTCTTTGCTATTATAACTTCCTCAAAAATTAACTATAAATTCTCTTCCTGAAAGCGTTAACTATTTTAAAGATTTCAGAGGCTTGGGGATGAGTACTGTAGACATGCTGGAAAGGAATAAAGGGCTTTTAGGTGATTTTAACCCTGCAATAAAGCTGTACAGTCCAGAAAAAAAGTCTGCAAAGTTTTGATCAGATGTTCCTGCAGTGTATGGTATTCTAAATAAAAAAAAAGTTGTCCTCAATTGACAGTTTGCTTTGCGGATTTGTTGTAGTTACTACATAGTTTTGCACATAGAAATTAGAGGCAAACAATCCTGAAATATTTCACTTTTCAAACCACAGCCTACTTTGATCTTTGATTTTCTAGAGACAGAGTTTTCAAGTTAAGATTTCAAATATTAAACAGCACAAATTCCTGAAATTTTCTTGTATCTGTTGCCTTCTTGATAAAGGAAACAGACAGAAGCTCCACTAGTGCAAAGAAAGGTGCAATTAATTTTTGCTGAATTTTTTGTTGCAAATGCAGTTCACAAAGGCATTTTATTTTGGCCTCAAGAACACAAATTCTATTTATGCATTTCCTTCCTTTTTCTGTCATTAAGCAGCATTTATCTGTGTAAATTTCACCTACTTGAAACATTACCTTGAGCAAGGTTTCCCTTAGCAGAGACTGCTATTGCTTCTTTCACAGAAGCCCAACTCTAATAAAAACACTGTGTCAGAGCACAATGTGCCTCGTGACTGCTTTCTGCACAGACCTCCTGTGCCAGTAGTGTAAGCAGTCTGCCTTTCCTTCTGCCAGCCACCAGCTTTCCAGTCCAATAAAAACTGTCTCAGGGAGGCCAGCCCAATGTGCTCTCCCCTGGTGACAAGCTTCATTTTTTCCTTTTTCACGTTAAAATGTCAAAGAAAAATTGCTCTGATTGGGGGTTTCTCTTAGCTCTTTACATAGGGAAATGTCAATGAGGAGCTGCCAGAAAGAGACCAGTGTGGTAGTACATTTACCACAAATGGCCTTGCAAAACAGTGTGATGAAGGACAGTAAGTTTTAATAGTCCTTTTTTATTCTAGGGAAACATATCTTTTAAGAAGGATTTATTATACTGGGTAAGAAAACCTGTGCTGCCAGAGATAAGAGTGTGTGAAGTAGCATTTTCTTGTTTCACCTCCCATAAGATCTCATGCCCAGCTAGAGAAGGCAGCAGTAGCTCCTTGTCAGGAAGTCAGCACTCAAATGTAGCTCCATGAAGCCGGGAGACAACCCAGTGTTTTGTAGGATGGCTCCCTTTCCTATTAATGGTGTGGCAGTAACCTGCCTTTGTACTTTGTACAAAGGCCACTTTATACTACTTCTCAGTTATTCAGCATGCAAAACTCAAACCAGAATCCTGCTATCCCTTTACACTACCATGTTTTTGAAACTATTCTGGCTGCTTGGTCAATTTCACCAAGTTCCAAGATGCTGGATGCAGAAATGGTTGCTTCTTCCCTGCACTGATCAGGAGCTGTTGAAGCAGCATCCCCCTAGCAGAGCCAGGGGTCCTGAGGCAGGCCCTGCTACTGGTGGAAGGGAGATATGGTACAGATGGGGACAGTATCACCTCTGGATCACTCCCTTCTGCTGGGACTACTGCTGAGAGTCCAGCATGCTCCATGGAATGCAACGAAGAATTTGACAGGCAAGAGCCAAGGGTACAGCAGGCAGCCCTCCACAGGTACTGCTGCCCCACAGAGACCACTGCCATCGATGCCAGATGACACACTCCTGCCACAACAGGGGATCATCTTTATTGTTATGTAGTTTCGGAGTTTGGAGCCAGAAAACCAATCCCCATTTGTCCAAAGAAAGTAAGATTGGGCTCCCAGGATATCTTGGTTTCTTAACTGCCCTTGACTGTCTTGCACTTGGAAGCAAAGTGCCTCATAACATGTCAGGAAGGCGAGTGTGCTGGTGTGCAATTCAGGATTCAGGATGGACTGCAGAAAATACTGTTTTGTTATGGCAACCTGTGCAGTACATGTACTCTGTCCAGCTATGAGCAACCATGTGGCTACTCCTTGGCAGCCACAAAAAAACTCATGGAAGACACTCATGAGTTTGATAGCACATCCAGAAAACCTAGGGGCACCCAAGTTTGCATCTGCAGCGCAACAATTGCATGTTAAAGTCTTCCTTCCCCTCACAGGTCAGGTGTTTCTCTGGCAGCAAGAGCTGCTTTGGCCTCAAAGCTTTCTCATGGCTGAATGCCAACAATGTGCCAGAAGGAAAATCGGTTTTCGGAGGTAAAACCAAAAAAGATTGCTAGAAAATACAGACTGCTCTCTTCCTGTTTCCTAGAGTGACATCAGTGAATTTTTTCTAGTAATTAATGAGTTTGCACAGGTGTTATTCCAAGTGTAATCATAAGACTGTCTAGCTGGCAGAAGTGATAGTGTGCTGGTGGTGACAGGCAGAGAGCTGAGCTCTGCTGCTGCAAGAACACTACTGCAGGGTTGGCAGTCAAAAATGAGCTTGTAGGCTTGACATTAGAATTTGTCAAATAGAATAGGGAATCCTCCAACACCTTCCTTTCTGAAATTGTACAATCACACAAAAAGTCAGAAAAGCTTCTGAATTAATTTTTATTGTCTTGGCAACACCACCAGTGAGTCTCAGCTGTTTTAAAAACAACTTTTAGGCTTAAATTTACTGCCATTCTCAACGCATTCACCATGTACAACTGAAGATACTTATTGCCCTTTTTGAAAGCTTTCTCAAAGCATGGAAATAAAAAAAAAAAAAAAAAAAAAAAAAAAAAAACCAAAAAAAAAAAAAAACCAAACCAACCAAACCAAACTTCATCATCAGAGAACATTTATCTCAAACTGTGAATCAAAGAACATTTGAGTAAACAAGCTGAAATCCCAGTATGTGTGTAAGTCTAGGCTTCCCCTTGAGAGTGAAAAGGTAAGCACAGGCATTGCTGCAAACAACCAGACACAACCTTTGTGAGGGATACAAATATAAATTGACTTCACAGTGAGTATCAACATCTCCCAACAAAGGAAGGGACCTCCCAGGTCCCTTTGGAAGATGCAATCCAGTAGCAGCTGCATGGGACAAGTTAACACGCAGCTGTAAGACATCCCTGCACACAACCATTTCAGCATGGTGCTAAAAGAATAAGTTTATCAGAGATGGGAACATAATAAGATTAAACTAGATGACAGAATGGTTTGAAGCAGCACCTACATGAAAGATGGTGGCACACAGTGAGCACGCTGCAGAAGTGAACCACGCGCATTACCTAGGCATAAACACAGTGTTCTCACAAGTACAGGGTCACTGGAATCACAGCAAGCACAAGGAACATATTCTGCAGATGCTACATGAAACTGACAATCACATGGAAACCAGGCAGTCACCACAAAACAGTCACTTTTTCTGGCCTCACATGATTTTGTGTGCTATAGTGCTGAGACTCTTTTCCTCATTAGCCATATGACTAGTAGAAGGAATAAAGTTCGGTCAATACCACCAGGGTAGTACAAAAAAAGATACTACCAGAACTCCAAAAAATGAAAGCAGGGGTGATCATAGCTCTATTGAATTTTAAGCTCTGCTCCAAAATTAGAGCCTTTGTAGGCCATACATTAAACAAATATCTAAAGTAAATTAGGAGAGTGCATAAAATTAGTGTAAAAAGTCTATTGGTCTATTGAGACCAATATGAGACTTCTCTATGCAATTTATTATCAATTTATAATTTTTTCCACTCATAGTCATCCCAAAGTAGCATTTTTCCACAATTCAGTTTAACTAATTTCCTATTAACACCATACAGTGTATAAACATTTGTTCGGCTGGCCTGCTAGCATGACAATTCTGCAGCACATGGCTGTGTGGAAAGGGCCTCTAATATGTTTCTTGTCTGCCTAGAAGCGAAGCTGGTACCAAAATATCTGTGCATACCCTCCTTAGCCCCTGCATGCCCAGCTACTTCTTCCTGTTATCATATCTCTTCTTAAACCGATCTCAAAAAACCAAGATTTACTTCTAAACATTAATGCTCAATGATCCCGCTTAAAAGATAATTAAAAAAACCCCAAACCCTGTTCACACAAGGCATGGCAGAAAGTGCTGTCGCATGTCCTGGGATGAAATAGCAATAAGTTAAAGTTCTTCATGCCAGTGTTGCTTTGTATTCTTCCTAAAATCGCAGAATCATAGAATTGCCTTGATTGGAAGGGACTTTAAAGATAATTTAGTTTCAACCCCCACCCCCTACCATGGGCAGGCACAACTCCCACTAGACCAGGTTGCTCACAGCCTCATCGAACCTGGCCTTGAACACTTCCACGGATGGGGCATCCCCATCGTCTCTGGGCAACCTGTGCCAGTGTCTCACCACCCTCACAGCAAAGAGTTTTCGTCTAGTATCTAATCTAAACCAACCCTCTTTCAATTTGAAGACATTCTCCCTTGTCCTGCTATTATCTGTTCTTGTAAAATCTCTCTCTCTGTCTTTATTGTAGGCTCCCTTCAGGTACAGGGACTGAGATTAAGTCACCCCAAAGCCTTCTTTCAGCCCAGGCTGAAAAACCCCAATTCTCTCAGCTTTTCCTCCCTCCTCTGGATTCACTGCAATGGACTGATGTCCTTCCTGTGCTGGGACCCCAGAGCTGGATGCAGGGTTCCAGGTGGGGTCTCATCAGAACAGAGCAGAGGGGCAGAATCCCCTCCCTTCCCTGCTGTCCACACTGCTTTGGATGCAGCCCAGGACACATTTGGTTTTCTGGGTTGGGAGTGCCCATGGCTGGGTCATGTCCAGCTTCTCACCCACCAGCACCCCCAAGTCCTTCTGGGCAGGGCTGCTCTCCATCTGCTCATCCGCCAGCCTGAGCCAGTACTGTGGTTCGCCTTGACCCAGGTGCAGCACCTTGGTCTTGGTCTAGTTAAACCTCATGAGATTCCCATGGGCCCAGCTCTGCAGCTTGTCCAGGTCCCTCTGGATGGCATCCTGTCCTTCAGGTGTGTCAACAGCACCAACAGCTTTGTGTCATATTTCCTGAGGGTGCTCTTGATCCCTTTATGTCATTAATGAAAATAATAAATAACACTGGTCCCAGTACAAACCCCAGGGGACACACCACTTGTCAGTGATACTCACTGGGACTCTGACCCATTTACCACAACCCTCTGGATGAGCAATTCCAAACAGTTTTTAATCAACTTCTTTCCAATTTACAAAGAAGGATGTTGTGGGGGACTGTGTCAAAGGCTTTACGGAAGTCCAGATAAATTTTATCTGTAGTCGTTCCCTTGTACATTGACTTAGTCACTTCATCATAGAAGGCCACTGAGTTGGTCAGGCAGAACTTGCTCTTGGTGAAGCCATGCTAGCTTGAGTTACTTCCCTGTCCCCCATGTGCTTAGCACAGCTTTCAGAAGGATCTCTTCCATGATCTTTCCAGGCACAGAGAAAACGCTGACAGGTCAGTAGTTCCCAGAGTCCAACTTTCTACCCTTTTTAAACATGAGTATAATGCTTCCCCTTTTCCATTTCCCCTGACTGCCATGACTTTTCAAATATCATGAAGAGTGTCTTTGCAACTACATCAGCCAATTTCCTCAGGAGTCTAAGGTGCATCTCATCAGGTCCCATGAATTTATGTAAGTTTAAGTTCTTCAGGTGGTCCCGAACCATATCCGTTATTCATAGTGGGAACAACTTTGTTCCCCCAGTCCCCATCCTGCTGTCCATACACTCAAGAGGTGTGGGAAGGAAGGTTGCCATTGAAGAATGAAGCAAAAAAATTAAATACCTTAAATACCTCATCATTAAGTAACAAAACTGAAATTAATTACAGCTTGTTCACTACATTTGGGATAATATTCTGGAAGCATCAAATTTGATTTTTTATATAGGACAGAGATGGATCACCTAAAATCAAATATAAGCTTGTGATTTTAAATTAAAACTGACAGAATATGCAAAATGGGTCAGAAAATTTTCCCTGTAGATTATTTTCTCCCTGAATTATGAAACTGAGGACAGAACTGAAAATATGACACTTTGTTACATTAACTTTACAGCAGTAGCACCAAACCATCTATGTTAAAAAGTACAAAGTCAACTCCAAATAATTTTTGTCAGCTTTCACTGTTGACAAGTCATACCCTAATTCCAAAGAAAACAAGCTAAGGGGCCATCATGCAATGGTTGTGAAGGCCTTTTCAAGTGAGAAGAATAGTCAAACTGCATAACTGTCCCTGTAACTTGATACTCAACAGAAATGCATAATAGAATAAAGATACTCCTTTACTATGTAATCTTCCAATCCCAGAAGAGTATTGATGTGCAGCTTAAATGCTTGGGAACTTCAGCAGGAAGTCTTGTACAGACAATAGTTACGTCATATGCAGGACCAACTTTGGTGTCTCCAAAGGAAAAAAGTGATTAATTCAACAGTTGCTTCATTATGATCAGATCAAAAGGCCATAGCTCTGTCTCTGAAATAGTTCTTCAGACAGAATCAGAATAACCTCCTCCAACCAAAAACACAATGTAATGCTCATCCCAAACACCTAAAACTGCATTGCAACAACTGCAAATGGCAAAGAAGAGACTGCAACTCGACCTTTAGAGACCTCTCAAAAGCTTGTAAAAATATGAAATGCAGATGAATCTGAAAAATGTTAAGATATTGACACTAATTCTTTTCTCAGCGTCTTCCTACCCTGTACAAAAACAGTTACTGTCCAATTTTCAGAACAAAAATTCTAAATTTCTACAGAGAAATGAAATTTTCCACCACTTACTTATGAATAACCAAGATAAATACTAATAATTAGCAATTTTAAGTTAATATACGTAAGATTTACCTGTAATATTTCTTCTGATGACAACGATCACAGCTTCACTATTGTCTTGTGACTGATTTTTAAGTTGAGGTGTTGGGGAGGTTGGATTTTTCTTTTTTTAATATTCCAATAACTTTTGGTTAAAACAGCTATATCAACTTTAAGAAAACAGCAACCACAAAACTCAGCTGACAGGAATTCACTGTGTACCAAGGTGAGCTTGTTACTGAACAAGTCAGCTTTCGAAGGAAGAAAATAATAGGCTAAAAGCACAGCAGATGCAGAGGAGATGCTTTCAGACTAGACCTGAAGATGTTTTCAACCTTTCAACATCCTGGAAAATCTCAACTCCTGTCTGTTTATTGAGTAATTAAGGATAGCATGGTGCATTTTGACACTTGGGAGATAAAGTCAAGGAAAATATCCAACAGGCAGCAGGAAGTGAATATCATGTTGACATTGAATATCTGCCAAAGTGCAGAGGACAAAAAGCAAATGTAAGCAAAGATAACATCCGAGGCAGACCAGAAGGCAGTGAGGTGTTGCTTCTGGTGGTGTACAGAAACAACTGAACCTTAATACAAGCAGGAAGAAAGAGAAGGAAGAACAAAGGGTAGAACACAATTGATTTTTAAAAAGCTACGCACAAACAAGCTGTCAAATGTGCTTAACAACCTAGTCTGAGCTTTACAAAGGTTAACCAGTTTCTTCCCTGTGCAATCTTGAAATACAGGAATCTACTGAAAAGATAAGGTGGATACCACCACTCCAGGCAGCACACCTGAAACTTGCAGCTCTTTGATTTTGTTAAATCAAGCCCCCTGTTCCACACTACACAAGGACAAGCCATTATAAATACCTACAGTAAAACTAGAGTAAACCTGCTCTCATGCCATCATAAGGCTACATCGTGTATCTGAGAAATGTGCAGTAACTACCTCCATGCAGGTACATGCAACCCAAACATCCTCATGCACATTTGATAACTACCAACAAAGTGATAGTAACCATATCTATAAAGCTCGTCCCTTTCCCTACAGGGTGGATTCAATTGTCAGTTCAACAGATATCACATTATGTTATCTTACTTTTTCCAGTGTTTCAGGTCTAAATGAGCAAGGAAACTGCTTCAAAAGATCCTTACTTTTTCTTTATGCCAGCTACTTGTCATTCTTGAGAAGGTATGACAAACCACCACCCATAAACAGTATTAAAGATAACACTACTTAGCAGATAGAAGAAAGTTGTGTTTAAATGTTAAAAGTAGTTTAAAAATTCATAGTCCTTCCAAATGAACAAGAGAATTGAGTGAAGGAACAGGACTTCATTATTAAGTAATTTTGTGCAGCTGACTAAACACTAGAACCCCCAAAACATACCAATAACACTACATGTATGGTAAAAATGTAAGAAAAACCAAGCACAGAAACACAACTACCATACATCTGGCATGTCTCTACAAACAGGCACAAAGTCCTCTTCCCCTCCACCTGTATTTTTAAGAAAAAAAGGGAGTCATCTCCCTTACAAATATATTCCCACTTGCCCTTACCCTATCATTGCTTCTAAAAGACCTGCTACATATCTGTTGTATGCTCAAAGACCATGGGCTGCAAACTTTACGGCATAAATTACAGACCAACAGAATTGTATAAAATGAATAGTATTAATTTGAAAAGACACCCTTGGCAACACACAGCATGCAGCACACATGTGACACTTAAACTGTGTCACCCTATTGTACCTAACTTTTAAAAAAGAAGTTACAAAAAAGACAGAAAAACTGTCTAAAAATATAGTTTGCTTACTATATATATATAGTTTGCTTACTTTTCAAATAAAAGCAACAGTCAGAAGGGCTCTTCTGCCTCAGCTTTCTTTTTCCCTGCAAATAACAGTCATGATAACAGCATAAAGGATACTATTTAGTGCTACAAGTCAAATACAATTCAATATACTTCAAAGCTCCTGTTTTGAATTCTGCATGATTCAAGCAATGAAATCTCATACAGAGGCACAATAATTCCTGCAAGAAAAGATAAAAATTAATATCTCACAATTATTTTATTTAACAAATTAATCCAATAGCAGCTAGGAAACTATGATGTTCTTCCTTGCACCGTACTTTGTAGATCATCAACTTTAATGATCCTAAAACACTTCCTACTTGACAGTGAAGGTCTTATTTTAGCAAGTGAATTTTCCTGTCACTAGGCTACTCCATAAGCTTGCAAAACTCCTGTGCCTCCACTTAATCTGTAGCTTGCTTTAGCAAAGATAGACATACACAAGGAACATGAAAGTAATTTCCATCTACCTTACAAAGGAGGCAGAGAAAATATTCCTTCACTTGCCTCTGTCATTTATGTTAACATTACACAAACCTTAAACCAGAAGTGCATTAAGAGACTCTTCACAGGGCAGCCCCACATTCATCAACACAGTGAGCAAGGACAGACAACACAGGTTTCAATAGATGAAAGCTTCACTCTGCAGCAGAATACACCTTCAAGTTTTTTTAGAGATGGCCCTGATGAGCCAGACACAAAGTACCACCAGTATTGAAAAAGGCATCAGAAGGTTTGCAGCGAGGTGCAGCTACGGATGGCACTGCTGATGTGAGGCAATCATGCTCCCTTACTCCCTCCAGCATTTGATTGCTGCTGTGCTTTGAGCCTTTTCAGAACATGACATAGCTGTCATTCCATCTCTTGTTCTACTCTGACTTATGACCTCTTATTAGTTACCTGCTTCCAAATCATGACAGCATTTAAAATTTACATTATGCCTGCACATAAGCCTTATAAAAAACAATGTGCAGAAACACAGACACAGATTCAAGACTTTGTCTTTCTGAAGTGCTGTGCAGCATGAAGGATAGGGTTTTTCCAGAAGAAAAGGTGGCATGGCAATAGTATTTCAGACTATGAAAGAAAGAGAAAGGAAAGATCTTGCAGCTACTAAATCCTCCATGGACAGTACCAGCACACAGCCCTCCCTGCAAACAATGTGGTCTTCTTCTTTCAAAGGAGCACATGACTTTAAAGAAGTAATGACCACAGTGTTATCAGACAATATATGGGTTTCTCTATGATCATACTCTGCTAAGCAATTAGGTCAAACCGTGCTCTTGAAAATTAGTTTAGTGCAACTGAAGGTCAAGAAATGAAAGCACGTGGGGGAGATGAAGCAGAAAAGAAGTAGAAGGATTTAACTCTCAAGCACATACAAAGCCCTTGCCAGAAAGAGGAGTTGCACAGTTGCTAGAACTTTGTAGCGTATGAAAGGAACATTCTTGGCACTGAAAAACTGGCATCTGTGTACAAATAGAAAAAGTGCTTCACATCAATGTGCTCACCAGTACTGTCTTGTTCATTCTAAATTACACTTTTGTCAATGGATTGATGTGGCTTAGTTGTCAGGCAAGTAAGTAGATTTTTGTTACTTTTAACCAGAACAAAGAGATATTACATGCTTTTACAAACTTCTGTAATTCTTAGGAAAAAAAAACAGAATCTTTTGCATAAGCAGGAATTCTGATGTCAGATTCTTTTTCTTATATTCACATTTGGGTTTTGGAATGCAAATTTGAATGAGTAAAGTGCTCTGGGTCTATGTTGGCAGCAGATGTTCAGAAGAAAAGGCATACTGAAAAAGCTGGAAGCATTACTGAAGGTTTGATGATTCTGTTCTCCTGGAAACCCATGGATTACTGCAGATACAAAATAGAGGCACACTAACAGCTTTACACATGGCTGCAAGAAATTGACAGAATTATTCTTCTGGAAGTTGTCAAAGATTAAATTCTCTTTCCTGCTTTTTCTAGCACTTTGAACAAACAACATGTTGAATAGGTGAGGGAGAGGCAAACATTAGACAGGCAGAAACAAAACCTTCCCTCCTTCCACTATGTATATAAACAATTCACCTCTGTCTCCAGTTTCATATTGTCTATCCAGCAATCACTTGTACAGTCTGGGTAACACCAAACATGCATACTTGTCACTATGCTAGTAGACAAGACAAGAAATGCAAGTTATCAACATTACTGAAACTTCATACAAAAGACTTAGTAATGGTCAGACACTATTTTTATGCTGTCCAATCCAGTTACTGCCTGGTAGGAACAGCAATAACATTATCAAGGGAAAGAAGGGTTAAAAAAAAACCAAAACAAAACAAAAAGAAAGCAAAGCAGCTGTTAGCTATTCCTTTGTAATCAAAAGCATAATATAATATCTAAAGGCTGTAGCTTCCACACTTCAGATGCAGTAAAACCTTTCACTGCTCAGGAGATAAACATTTTTTCCTGGTTCCTTCCTGAGAATTCATTTTACCATAGGATAATACTTCACTTCAAAGTTTCATCTAATATAGTTCAATGTGACATAAATGCAGAGGCATTATACAGACAAAGAGAGAGAAGCTG
Organism: Anomalospiza imberbis; assembly: GCF_031753505.1. Lineage (NCBI taxonomy): Eukaryota > Metazoa > Chordata > Aves > Passeriformes > Viduidae > Anomalospiza > Anomalospiza imberbis. The sequence continues at coordinate 25,589,519 of NC_089721.1, forward strand.
AGAGTTAGTTTATACATTCTTCTCTGTGGTATGTTCAATTTTTTTTAAATTTTTTTTTAATATGAGACTAAACAATACTGCAAAGTTCAAGAGCTCTTAGCTTTCTCCTATGCAGACTAAAGTAGGGCTAAGGGCTACACCACACTTTCACAGCTGCATTGTCTCTCCCATTTTCACAAAAAGAAATGTCATGTGAGATTGAATGAATTTTGGTATTCTGTGGTTCTCTCTCAAGTGACACTTCTGAGTCACTAACCTTTGATACATGCATTCTAGAGGAATTCGAAGCTGCTCCTTTCCAGTTACAGTGGGAACAATAATAATTCACTGAGTGTGGTGACATGACAAATGTAAAATGAACACAACCAGTATGAGAGCAAACTCAGTCTAAACACATGTATGATTCTGGGTAAAACCTGGGGATGGTAAAAATAACACAGAAGTGAAAATGTGAGATGTTCCCATGCCTCAAATGCCTTAACAAAATACTTAAGTAATTATCAAACTACAGAATGTGAAGAGCTAGATAGTACTAGAGAAAATACTCTTGACCAAAGTCTACTCATAGACAAAGGAGTTTAAAATACCAATGTGACGTCCAAGTCAAAATGTAGTGGTATTTAGTGTATAAGCTGGAAGAATGTGTATGGCTGTAAAATTTCCAAGGCAGCTGTATATCAGCCATTTCCTATTAATGATGCCTGGGCTGGAGCTTGAAGAAGCCCATTTGGTCTGAATACATGCACATCTGCTAAAGCCTTTTCAGAAATCATCTTATACTATGAAAAGTGGAGTACTCACACTTGTAAGCAGTTGAAGTAATAACTACATAATGCCAAAAAAAAAAAAAATTAATGTTAAATCGTAAGTTAATCTAGCTAAATGTTTAAAGACACATCTGACATAAATCCGACTCTAAACTCTTCATAAAAGCTCAGTTATCACTAGCTCAGAAAATCTTAAATATGCAATATATCTTAAATCTTAATATGCACACCAGTCTCCTGGTGTGCATATTAAAACGTATGAGCAGAACAAACATTTGATTTTGGTGATGCTAAAGACTGTTCTTGCTGCTATTTCATAACTAGTGTTTTGAATTACATGCTTCTCTCTTCAGCAATGAGTTCTGAAGCATGCCTGAATTGGTGTTTGTCCTTCAGCTTGGGGAAGAAAAGTCTAGTGATAATTCTTATCAGACCTCACTTGTGTGATCCACTCTTTCGTCACAATGAACAGCCTTTCTTCCTTTCACCTTTTCAGAAATTCCCTATTTAGTAGTGTATGACCTATCATCTTAATGAACAGTAACACTGTGCCTATAAGCAGCATTCCTATGGAGATTGTGACCCTGGAAGGTATCTATGTTGAATGGCCACAAATAAAAACAGAGAAATTCACCACCTTTACAGCACAGCTGCACCTGTTAAATACATTAAACAATGCTAATGTAAGAAAATGTTTTTTTCTTACTTATCCTGTAAGTCTAAGTAAGAAAGTATATCGTCTTACTGTATACTTTCTTCAAGTATACTTGAAAAAAATCACTTAATACAGTCATAGAGTATGGGTCATTCAAACACTTGCTAGAAAAATGATGAAATCTAATCACTAAGAGCAGAAGTGAGGATGGACTGCAAAGCCCCAAGCAGGTTATGACTCAGCTTTCTCTAGAAATTATACAAATTGAGAGTGTAGAAAAAATTTAAAGTTTGGTTACTTTCTACTTCTAACAGGTATGAAGAATCACTAAAATACACAGGTGTACTACTAACCTTTTAGTGTTAGAGCATAAGGAGAAATAACCTCCTTATGGTCCACAGAAGATGGCAGAGTAATTTTTTTGTGTGGAAAAATTCTGGATTTTCTCCTCCAGTTATTAACTTGATATTAACTAAATATGTAAGAAGCTCACTGAGCTATAAACACATCACTTAAGCCAGTGATAAAAATACTGCTTTTCTGTGACTTAAAGGCAGCTTTTTAAGATCATATGGCATTACAAACAAAGCAGTTAGTGTCACAAACACAATGCTCTTATGCAAAGTGTCTTAGTAACTTCCAAATACATTATGGTTTTATGAGTCACTATTTAAAACCAAGTAATTGTCTGCTTCCCCAGATCTTCAGCTTTTATTCACAGATTCACAGCTATTCACATTTGTAGACAAGCTTGGGCACTTCAGAATTTAGAACATAAAACAAAACAAAACAAAATTTAAAAATTCCAAGTTGTCCTTTCTGACCCCTGTGCAAACTGGGGCTTGTCTGGCTACCCTATGGCTGCTGCCACAGGAAAACATACTCAGACTGTGCCGTCACCAGTCTCATTGTCCAGGGTTAATCACAGTCAGGTTTTGTTTCCCAGTTCAGAGTGGCTCTTCTATGTGGTCCTAGCTGGCCAGACCTGCACAGCACTGATGCACAGCACACTCAGTGCAGGCTTTTCAGCGTGGTTTAATAGGCTGAGCCAGTACCTGTCACAAACAGAGGCTTCCCCATTCCATGGGCCCTACACTCCTATGCTGTGCTGGTGGCTGGCACTGATCCTTGTCTGACATGCCCATGCTGACCCAGTTCAGGGAGCTCAATCTGTAATCCCCTCCTGCTTCCAGGCTGTGCTCACGATGGTGCCAGTGCTAGCACAGGAGAGTACTGCTCAGTGGGTGAGGAACAGGACCATCCCATCCTCTGACCCTTGAGCTAGGCTGGCTTAGCCACTCCGGGTGGGGTTGCAGGCAGGCAGAACAGCACCAACTGGGAACTAACACACCCTTGGGAGGAACAGTAATGTAAAGGTTTCTTTCTAGAGGAACAAACGAGGCAGAAGAAGTAGACCAGCTTTGCAAGATAGAATCTGGAATGGTTTGTTTGTTGCTCAGCTAATGTTAGTACTGGCAGCAAAGCCAGGAAAAGAGATATCCTCCTTTCAGGCAAGAATGTGAAGTAAATAGTATCAGAAGGCCCTTTCAAACAAAAAGCGATGAGAAAAGATGAGACATAAGGAACTGAGCCATTCCCTGACGTGCTTTGCTTTACCAGGAATCAATGGCAATTCTACACAGATGGCCCTGTTCATGAAGATAAGAAAATATTGTCAGACAGATAATACACTAACAAAGTCAACACTCCTATACCAAAATGTTTGAAGTCTGTGTTTGCAAGAAGTAAAAACCACATCAAAACAAAAACACATACACACCAACCCAAAGCAAACAAAACTAAATCCCTAAAAGAAAGAGAAAGCTGAAGGAGAGAAGTCGAAGTATCTATCTCTAGGAATACATCTGCATCACTTTACTTAAAGGTAAGGTGACGCAGATGTCAACTTGGCTCCTGTTGTGTGTCACAACAGAAGCCAAGTGCCCCAACAAAGGAGTCCAAGTCAGCAAGAAGAGAGGTATTGAAAGATAAAATTTGTTACCATTCAAGACTTCATTTTTTCCTTATGCAATAATAAACTCCCACCCTTGTTGGCAGAGTTATTCATTGCTGAGTTCTTGGCCTCAAAGTTGTAGGACCCAAGTAAGACCCACACTAGTATTATTTTCCCTTGTAAACAAAGGGTTTGACACTGGCCAAACACCAGGCACCCACAAAAGTCACTTGCTCACCCTCCCCTGCCACAGCTGGGCAGAGGAGAGAAAAATATTAACAAAGGGTTTGTGAGATAACATAAGAACCATAAAAAAACTCTCCAAGGGAAAAACTTAGAGGTACAAAGTGAATTCATTACTAACAAAATCAGAGAAGGATAATGAGAAGGAATATAGGTACTTAAAACACTTTTTCTTCCCCCAACCCGTCCCTCCTTTCCACCAACAGTGCAGAGAGACAGTGTGTGGGGGCTTTGGTCAATTCATCAGCTAAGGTTTTCTTCCATTGCTCTGGGAGAGAAGTCTCCTGTGAGACCATGGGCTTCCTCCCATGGGAGACAATTCTCCATAAACTAGTCCAGTATGGGTTCACTCTCATGAGCAGCAGTCCTCCCAAAACTGCAGCAATGTTAGTCTCTCCTATGGGCACACAGTCCTCCCAAAACTGCTGCGACGTGGGCCTCTCTTTCCACAGGGTGCAGTCCTCCAAGGACAGGCTGCTCCAGCCTGGAAGCAGGGCCCCCCCATCTCTTCCAGGTCTCCTACTGGATCACAGCCTCTTCCAGGCATCCACCCACTCCGGGATGGGCACCTCCCCCACGGGCTGTGGATGGATTTCTGCATTCCCCATGGATCCCCATGGGCTGCGGGTGGATCTCTGCATCCCCCGTGGATCCCCATGGGCTGTGGGTGGATCTCTGCATCCCTTGTGGATCCCCACGGGCTGTGGGTGGATCTCTGCATCCCCTGTGGATCCCCACGGGCTGTGGGTGGATCTGTGCAACCCTGTGGATCCCCACGGGCTGCGGGTGGATCTCTGCACCCCCTGTGGATCCCCAAGGGATGCAGGGGCACAGCTGCAGCTGCAGGGGCACAGCTGCTTCACCAAGATCTCGCCATGGCCTGCAGAGGAATCTCGGCTCTGGTGCCTGGAGCACCTCCTGCCCCTCCTTCTCCACGGACCTTGGCGTCTCCATGTTTTTTCCCTTGCATGTTCTGAGCTCCTCCTCTTCTCTGGTGAGGAGCAAAAACTTGTGACTTTGTTTTGATTTTGTTCTTAAATGTGTCATCACAGAGGCATTACTACCATCTCTCATTGCCCCAGTTTTGGCCAGCAGCATGTCCATCTTCAGAGCCATCAGGGATTGGCTCTGCTGGATGTGGTGGGAAACTTCCAGCAGCTTCTCACAGAAGCCACCTCTGTGGCTCCTCTGCTACCAAAAATCAGGCTGAGCAAAACCAACACAAGGGGGAAAACTCCACACCTTGTCACCCACTAAAACTGCCACAATGATTTAATGTAGCAGAATAACTTAATTGTAAACTATGTCAGAATAAAACATTATTACTTGGCACTGAATTTAGCTGCATTCAGGTATACCTACATAGCTAGGCAAAGTAAGCACAGTGCCAAATAACAGACACCACAAAGGATATACATGATTTGAAGCTTTATGCATTGGCTTTCTTAGTCTCCTTTAGAAATACATAATTACAATATACCGCATCACCAGTGAAGTTCTCTAAAAATTTTAGCAACAGAAAGAATAGGAGAGAAGACAGGGGAGTCTCCACACCACTTCTCTATAAGCACAAGACAGTTAAGTCACCAGTTTCCAGAAACTGAACAGCCTTTCTCTGTCCCTTAAGTGTTAACAACTTCAGAGCACTAGTCCAACAGACTGTGATCTGGGGAAAATGTCCCTCTGCTATCAGTTCCCATGGCATGAAAGCAGGTACTCTAAGCGCATACTTCTACAGGCACACATAGCCAGTATCTGAAAGCTAGAACAACCATTGACACTTAAGAGAAAACTGAGGAAACGTACAAGAGTCGAGAAGCCAATTTACATACCAGGAAGAAGGCAGAACTCCAAGTAACTCATGAAAACTTAGAAGCATACCATTAATAGCTCACAAATAAAGACAGAGTGGAAATAAAATATTTCCAGTACATTGGTTCAGTTACAGGTTCTTAGCCTCCTGTTTAAGCAAGAAATGCTATTGCCCCAAATAATTTTTATCCTTTCCAAAAGCTCACTCCTCTGCATAATTCAGAAAAAAAACCCCTCAAACTGTAATTTCAATCAGTATGTAAAAACAGTTATAATTTACATTATGAAGTCTCCAGCTTTGGACAAAGCCTACAGATCCCCATAAGTTCATGACCATCCAGTAATGTATTTTGCCTTCTGTTAAATACATGCAAGACCATCTGAGCTTCATAACAAACAAAGATTTGCACCTGCAAGCAGATGGCACTGGGGGATGGCACTCTTGCTCTAGAAGAGTGGCACACCACTCTAGTAGAGCGGCACACCAGGGTCCCTGCTGCTGGTGGTCAAGGCACCCGTGTGGTCTGAACAGCTACACAGCAATGCTTCCTCCTCAGCACCACTGCCTCTGGAAGCAGAAATGGTTTGGCACATCAGCTTGCACAAACAGGAAGGAATAAGGGGAAGTAAATTAAACTTCTCAAACCAAGAGAATAAGGCTGCAGGCCACTGCGTGTATTACTCACCGTAGCATCTTACAGCACTGCTGTAAACCATGTAAGTTAGTCTGGGTCTGTGTGAAATGTACCTATTACAAGATATTCCCTCCAACATCAGCGTATGCCACAACCAAAAAAACCCACAGAACCTTAAAATGCCAACATCACACTTTTAATACAACAGGACTACATCCTCAAGGACTACAATATGCCGGGAAACTTTGAAACACAGTGTTTAAACTGATTCAAAACATCAAAAATGACTGTAGCCTTATTAGCTTTCTCCTTTTCCAGAAGAGAATCATACAATTCTTTCTTTTAATTTTACAAGCTCAATCTTAATACAATTTATATTCCTTGTTCATACTGGTCTCATTTCAACAGGTCCCATAAGGTAATTTTCCTTGACGCAGGAAGCCTTTCAATTCCAGACTGCATAACCATCTGTGAAAATTGCAAATGTAAATATAGTTTCTAAAGTTTGTTTCACCAACCATTTTAATTTTTCCAGTGTATTAATAATATCATACCACTCCAAGCATAGTGGTACAAGGCTAAATGTACTGAAGTCTTAAATCTTCTTTCTCAAGAAGCTTCATCTCACAGCTTCACCACCTTAGCACCTGTCATTCACTTTAGAAGAGTACAGCAACAATCTCTTTGAAATGGAGGGGACAAGACCTGCAAGTAACATGTGAAGGACATACCGAGGTCTGCAAGGATATGGAGAGATTCCTGCCCCTACAATTAATCTCTGTCATTAGTCTGTACCATAACTGTACCAAAACTAACAGAAATGTCACCCAAAAACAATTGACCTAAATGTGCAGGCTCCACTCATCCTGTATCACCTCCTAGACAAGATCTCAGAGTTTAGCAACATCACCTCTATTAAACTTCTGGACACTGGCCTTTGTACCCAGTTCTGCAAAATTTCACATTATGTCAAAATTCACTGCATAAAGTAAACAAGCAACAAAATAGTAAAGGCTTGAAGATCTTTAGGCTTTGTCTACGCTTTTCTCAGCTTCAGCCATCTCAGCCACGAACTCATCATAGTTAAGTAGGACCTATTATACTGCATGGCAAGTCAATGAATGCTGTTCAGGTTTAGTGGATAATCCTCCTTTGTGTCACCTATCTTCATGCAAGGGGGACAAAACACAGTTTGAGAAACAGTTTTATTTGAAACCGAGCTCCTGCAAAGTCACTGCCATCCTGGAAACAAGCTGCTGAGCCAGTGCTTTAACTGGCATAACTTCTTCAGAATATAAAATTGTATCAACAAGTTGCACAGGTTTTCTAACCAAGCCAGTTAAAAACAGAAAGACAACTGGACATTAAGCCAGGATCTCACAAAAACACACCATCTCCTCCAAAAACTGGTACAGCTTTGAGTACCTCTGACTAACTGCAACAACACTTTGTGAAGATTAATTCAATTACTATTGCAACTCCCATAGTTCTCCTAATTTCCAGCTTATACTTCCTTGTTGTCAGTTTATGCTCTTCTGTCTTTGTGGTAAAGTGACTCTTTATCTCTGTCCCTCCTGCATATTTAACTCAAAGTAGATTTATGGAGGCAATCACAACTCCATGCAGGCTGAGATTCCACAGTGCTTTCAGCTGATCTGAGAGTGTACACCTGACATAAATTAGATATAAGGTAAGGTATTTTTCCCCTTTGGCAGCAGCACTACATTAAAAAAAAAACAACAAAAAACAAACAACCCTGAAACAAAACAACCTACAGAGAAACACAGCAGAGGAAAGAGATACTGATCCTTTCAATCAACACTGTAGCCTGAGCTTTGAACAAAGCTCTCATGAAACGGCAGTGTCAGCCACCCCTTTCTAGGCTAAAGGGGCCAACTTCTGTTCAGTACACATAATTCCAGCAGAGAAAATTACATGCTCAACATCTGTAAAGAGAGAAAATAGGGAGGAAAAAAAATCAAACACCTAAAAACCCCCACGAACACAGAAGGACTAATCTGGAAAGCTAGAAGGACATATTGAAGTTTCAGCACACCCCTAACATGCTTGCTCTGGTACTAGTCATGCCTCACTGAGCCTGGCTAGAAGAAAAATCAGACAAGCATTTTTATCTTCTTCCTGATGAGTTTAGATTTATAAAGATTTGTGCATTTAAACTGAAAGCACAGAATAATCAGCAAGCTCTAGCTTTTACGACAATGTATTTTAAAGGACATACAAAGCAGACATTATTCTTCTGCAGAGAAAGAAATAAAGTAAGCAGGACCAAGTTATACCCAAAAAAGCATCAGCACTTCTTGTGCTTTTCACGAAGCAAACCTCTCAGCACATTTTATACAGCAGCAATTGTCACCAGTGGCATTGTATGGTGACAGCTCTTGCAGCCTGCGCAATCAGCAGTTTGCAGGTAATTGTGCATTTGTGAAAAGGAAACATTTTGAGGCATGTCTGGGAGGCAAAGTGACTTGAGATGCATAATTTTTGCAACCATGCTTTTCAGTTAAGAAACCTTTCTTTTCAGTATCCATGCGACCATCAAAGCCAGGACTTACAGAAAAGCATGGAACAACCAACTTCTCCTCCAAGGGTTGATAAGACTGATAAAACATGTACATGGCTCACAAACAGCACAAAAAGGGTTATTTGATGTAATTTGAATTACACAACGTTCGATTCTTCAAACAAAAACAAAAGAGCACACAAAGACGCCAAACAACCAAGTTTCCTGGTCAAACAGGGACTTTGTCATCCACATTTTGAGTTCCTTCTAAGGTCCTTTTCCCTGAAAAACTTGTATAGTCCACTCAATTTAATTAATTATCATGTACTACTAAAATGCAAATAACGTAGTTATGAAACCAGTGAATTACACACTTGCAGTATTTATCACTATGCCTGTAAGAAAAACACAGGAAATGGGACCGCAGAGGTCTGCACCTTCTGCTTCTTCAGTTTAACCATTTTACTGCTGCAGGAGTAGGAAGGTTAACACATGCCTTACAATGGAGAAATGTTACTTTCTTTCTTATAGCAAGAAAACACAAGGAAACTGAAACTGGAAATTTCAATGTACCATAGTTAAAAATTTTGTTGTTCACATGCAACAGTTTTGGCCTTACAAAACCATCTTTCACATTTCTCTTTCCCCTCCCCCATATGTCAGAGCAGTGTCAGAGCAGTCTCCAAAAACTGGCAAGATTCAGTGTATCTTTCCTTTGACAAGTTACAAGTGTTTCCCTAGTGAGTCCAACAGGTCCAAACAAGCCTGACATTTAAAACAGTTAGATACCTCTTCCTACTTTCTGAATCAACAAGAATCTAAAAATTGAGAACCACAGTGCAATGCAAATACCATTCTTCAATTCCAAAACTTTACCTTAACACCCTGCATCTCTTTTAGAAAGCACATGAAAGCTTGAAGGAAAATAAAACAACCAAAAATACCAAATGTGGGTGTTGGGGGTGAAGGAAGAAGTTGTCGTCTATATAATCAGGAACTCACACAGACACAGTATGTATTTATAACACAGCTTTGGATAGCTCTCCCTAAAATTATTTAAACAACACCACATTTCTCACACTACTGTATGAATTCCCAAGAAAGGCCAGTCATGGGAGGTAAAAAACATATCTTGAAAGCTTCAGTATACTTTGAAGGTCTTTACTTGCTTGCTCACCATAGTGACGTTTTTAATACTGCTGAACTTGAATTCCTGACTTTTGGGAAGACTGAAGTAAAAGCACTGAAGCAGGGTATTTAAAATGCACAGTCACACCACCTGCAACTGCAGGCAGAATTAAAATGACAAAATTGCTTTTAGCGAATTTGTTGCTCTTCCATGATAATGTTTACCACCTCTTGAAACTTCATTAGGTAAGATGGTTAGATGATTACTTAACACATCTGTAGGTAGCCTGCGTGTGAACAGGTAACACGTGTAATTTCATATTTGTAAGAAAGATGGAAGACAAAAAAAGTGTATGCAACACACCATACATTAATCAAGAGCAATCATCTTATATGTTCCAAAGGCAGCATTAGATTCATAAGTCTCCCAAGACTGCATTGGTACAAAAGCTTAAGATAAACCATCCTTAACAGCCATGAACTTGTCAGGAGAAATCTCACAACTGCAAATTTATTTTTTCTTATTCTCCCCAGGCATAAGTGAAAACAAACTAAAGACTAGAAGAAAACTCAGACTGTTTGGTAACGGTACTATGATTGTTTATTGCTTTTTCTGCAAAAGCATGGTAAAATACCAGAAAACTAGAGAACACAATTTTTTTTAGCCCAGGCACACCATCATCCCTTCTTATTTCCAACAACGCTAGGTTTTATTATAAGAAATACTTAAACCTCCTTTATTGCTTTCTATCAAAAATTTAATTCTTACAGCCTATTTGCTTTCTTCAACACACCTTTCTTATTTAAATGATTTTTTACTCTAGTTACTGTCAGAAGTATTATAATGTAACAAAGACTTAAATAATTTACAAGGGAAAACAGTGTAGATTATTCAAATTAAAATTCACTGAGCTCTCTCAAAAGGCAGGTTGGCCTAGGAACTTGGGGATCTTTTCATTGAAACACAAGTCTGTCAATAAAAACTCTCCTGTTAATTTATTCACCTTCTTTGCTTCATGCCTGCGGCTAAGTAAGAGGAAATAAAAGCATTCTTCCAAGAGAAGGGGGAAAATCAGATGATTTTGCAAAATGGAACCTTTCATCACTGCTTAGTTGAAGTATTAACTCACAATTTGGGTTCCCAAATAAATACAAGAAATTTTGAAGTCAAAGATGTTTTTAATATTCACTGTTTTTTCAGTTTTGAGCCTCAGGGTAACTACATTTATATGCAAACCTAATAGTCAGAAACCTGCTATGGGGTAAATGAGGAATGGAAAGTGACAGATTTACAAAAAAGTATTTTGTGCAACCTTAGAAATTTAAGTTCAAAAGAAGTCAAAACCACCACTATTTCAGTGTTTTAACGCTGAAATAAACCATAAAACAATTATCCTGAGGTTTGTTTACTCTCATGGTTTTATGATAACATTTCACACTGGAATAATCCTGGTTTCTTAAAATGATACTGAAGTGAAAGCTTTGGCCCTTTTAAATAACTATATTCAGTTTTTAAAGGAAAATCTTGCCAAACATTTCATAATGTTTTACCATCCACTGGTATTTTCTCACATATGTAGATAAAATTGAAGAGGTTCTTAGATTTGTTTCCTTTTTTTCAAGTGAAAACTAGAGCAGGTTTTAAGATTCTTTAAAATTCATAAAATATTATAGGTTTAGAATGCATGCCAAGCTTCCATAACATTAGGATGGATAAAACCCCCAGTGCTGTAATAACCTGTTGGTAAATGATCAGAATGAATATACCATTTTTAAACTGAATGCCATTACCTAACACTCTGCCAGTTTGAAACCCTCCATTTGTTCTGGCTTTTTTTTTTTTTTTTTTTTTTGTTGTTTACTACCTAATGTTTTCAGTGCTTGCACTTCCCATACTGTAAAAACAAAATGCCAGCTCTCCAGTGCTGTGTTCTGGAGCTTGTGACTTTCGACTCCCAAAGTACATTTATTTGAAACGTATGTATGCATGTATTTAAACACTTCTTACTTGCTTGGCCTAAGGGCAATTGTTCTATTTCATAAATATGTATTAGGGAACAAACACTGCACTGACACTTCCTCTTAAAAAAAAACCCAGGAGAAATTACATAAACCTTAACACCTTTTAAATTTGAATATTGACATTGTCTTCTCCCTGAAGAATCTTAAAAACCCCACAATATATGCATGTCTTTATTGTGTTCCATGAAGTCAGTAATTTATCAGTATCTGTAAGTGCAACGATGGTTTTTAAGAGTCCAGAAACCTAAACCTGAATTTTGGAACACCGTGTAACCCCGTCAAAAAAACTGGAAATCAAATAGAACAATTTTAGGAGCCAAAATAATTGTTTAGACCACAAAATCCAAACTTATGCTTCAGCATGATAATATGTCTTCCTATCAAGTTATCCAGCAAGTTAATATTACTTCACAGTCTAACACAGTTCTAGAATGTTACTCTAGATGTATGAAAAATGTCAACCCAGAACACTATGTGGAAATAAAAGTACATATTTATTGTCAAAGTCACATCAACAAACTTGTATATAAATCGGATGAAGTTTACTAGAAATACAGTGCAATTAACTTTCTTATAATATGGGGGCATCTTGGTTGGTTAGTTGTTTGGGTGGGGTTTTGGGGTTTTTTTGTTTAGTTGGTTGTTTTTTTGTTGTTGTTTGGTTTTTTTGTTTTAGTTTATGCTTATTTTTATTTATTTTTAAGAAATCACAAAATATTTCTAAGTTCCTGTCTATTCAAGTAACTTGTTCACATTTGCTGTGATTGGACCCTTCACTGGAAAGGTGCGTAGAGGCAGATATGGGGGCATATACTGAATGCCCTATGCTAACTGAACACTGATCCTATGCTTTGAAATCACCAGGATGAGCACTAGAGAAGGATTCTGCCATACTGGTTTGCTAGAATGCCATTGGATTCCTCCTTAAAGAAGGGGGAAAGAACATGAAAAGGACTCTCATGTAACACAATTCAGTGTTTTAACTGTCTGAAAACATGGAAAGCACTGAAAAAACAGCGCATTACTAATATCGTGAGCTCGGAGAAGCTCACGACTACACAGCATTCAAGAATCAAGGTTCAAGTAGGAGCTCTGCATCTGCAGTGCTCTGCTCACATCCCTTAATCTGACTTCCAGCTCCAGCAGCGATGCCCAGACAGACATCTTCACCACAGATATAGATGGAATATAGAGGTTCTCTCACTTTTTTAACAACGTTCTCAAAGAAAAATCCAACACGCAATACAAACGTAGTCCTTTACCCTGTGAACAATGCAAACTTCCCTCCTCCAAGCCCAGCCCGTTTCCAGTTCCCCGCCCGGCGAACAGCAGCGAGCCTCGCACAGCCACAGCCGCGCCGCCGACAGCAGGTTTGCCCCTACGAGTCGCATAGCACCCGGGAGGGCGTCGAGCTGAGCAGGTACCACTTAGGAACTGTTCCTGTCCAAAAATCTCATCAGATCCGTGTTAAAAAGGCAAAGACGCGGTAACTTCAAATCCAACTCCCTTTTCTATCTTCGGGCACCTAAGACATGGTAGAAAGGCAACGCGGGTATAAGCCTGCCCTCGCCCCTTGCTCCATCGCGTTCAGAGGCCACGGCTCCATCCGCCCGCACCCACCTGCCAAGGTCCTCGCCTGTCTCGTAGTGCTCCTCCAGGTTCTCCTGCCGGAACACCGTCATGGTCGCCGCCCGCCGCCGGCTTCAGCCCCTGCTCGGCGCCCTCATCACCAGCGCCCCAGAGCCGCCCCGCGCTCGGCTGCGCGCCCTGCGGAGGAGCGCGGAGGTGAACGCCCCTGCCCGCGGTCCCTCCCGGCGCCGGGGGCGCTCCCCGTCCTCCTCACCCGCCAGGGAAGCGGCACCCGCGGGCCGAAGAGCGCCTCCCCTGTCCCTGCCCGAGCGCAGGCAGAAGAAAGCGGCGCCGCGCGTCACCGCCCCTTCCCCGGCAGCGGCAGCCGCCCAGCTTCCCCGGCGGCCACCGGAGCCTGGCCATCGGAGCCCAGCCGCCGGCCCGCCGCATTCCTCAGTGGCTCCGTTGCCCTGTCAACCGGGACGTGCCGCCAGGCCTGCGGCAGGATCCACCCCCCGGACATCTTCGCAACCTGACCCCGAGCGAGGCGGGGGATCCCCTTCACGCCGCCGGACCACGGCGAACGGCACCGGTTCTCCCCTCCGCGTCGCAACCTGCTTACCCGCTCACCCTCCCGCCGCTCCGCGACCTGGGAAGCGGCGACAGCGCCGCGGCCGCTCCCGGCCGGCGCTCAGGCACTCGCGGTGTGGCCGCGCGGCCAATGAGGAGCGGCCCGCCCGGCGCGCCGCCCTCCGCCCCTCGCCGCGGTCTCCCGCCACTGCCCCGCCGCCGCCTCCGGTCGCTTCGGCCAGGTGCGCCCACCCTGCTCCGCTCGACACGGCACGGCGAGCCCGCGGCAGCTGGACCCGCCCAGCGCGGCACTGCGGGCGTCTCCCGGCACGGCCATTGTGTGCGCGCCCGCCGGCCGCGCCCTCCCGCTGCCCGCGCCTCCGCCCGCCCCGCGCCTCGGGCAGGGTGAGCGGGGGCCAGGGCAGCCGAGAGACTGGCGGCTGCTGCCCTGCGCCCACCCGCTGCTGGCATCCTGCTCTACCAAATTGAGGTCCCACCCCAGCGCCCGACTAGTCCGGAGCCCCCGGCCGCACCAGCAGCAGCAGCGAGCTCAGGAGGGCAGCTGTAGTTTGGCACACGAGCCCGCCCCGGACACACCGAATGCTCTCGGCCCCCACGAAGAAGAGAGCCTCAGCCACTGGCAGCGCTCTTGGGCACCTCAGAAAGCAAATGCTTACGTGCTGCTTGCAGGTATTCTCTCTCCAGGACACAATAATCACCCTTTTTCAAAATACAAGATGTAGTCTACTCCCTCTACAGGGTGTTGCACCTTATATTTGGCGTTTTCGTGTCATCTTATGTGCTTCTGTTGCTTCTCTCCCTCAGATTTCCCAGCACTTCATGTTTTCTGTACTGTATTGGTCCCATGCCAAGTTGACTACTGATTACATCCTAGAGACAAATGTTTTTCCTAGTAGCTCTATTTTCCTCCCATCCATTTTATTCAGCCTTTGAAAAGTACATGACATCACATAACTGAGCAATTTTTAAGTTCCATCTGAACTTTAGAGGTGTTCAGAGAGAGAATTGCTCATCAAAGGTAACGGGAAGTTCAACACACTCATATGATTTCACACCTACTTGATTTAGTACTTGAAAGAGCCTAGCCTTCAGATAGAGGTCAACAAGTACAGAATCCCTGGTATTTTCTGAGTGAGCTACAGCATGACCTTGTGCAAGTATCAAAAATGTTTTTCACCTCCACTAAAGTAATCTGTAAATTGAAGGGAGGTAATTTGGTTGGATTGCTGGATGTGAAGTTACACAAAACCACCTGCACAGAGTTTAGGTCAAGAACTATGCACCCCTCTTTCATTTATAGCCAAAGATGCAGGAGTATGGATGCTCTGCCTTTTCTTCAGCCCATCTTCTACACGTTTAACAGGTTTTCAAAGTCATGACTCGCACAGTTTAGGCTGTCAGATTTTCAACACAGCTCCAGGCTTTTAACAAACATGTCATACAGGTTCAAAAGTTCATTTTGGTTTTGGAGATTGTTCCTTTGCTGAAAATAAGGACAACCAGTGTAGCCAGGCCATGTAATTTCCAACAGTCCAACCTTGCTTGATCTTCAGGGTTTTTTAACTTCTTTACTTTGGTGTGTTTTATGGGGGCCCTGAGCTCATACAAGAGTAACATTTATTGTACCTTGTATGTATTTTGCATTGCAAGCAGTGCTCAAACATGCAATTCAATATTAGTCTTTATGTCCCAACCCTGCTTCAACTGAAGGCGATGGAATTTTGTTATTGATTCAAGTAAAGCAGATGCACATTGGAATCAATACACAATAACTGACATAATGACCAAGATGCAAAGGAACAACAGAAAAATTGATTGCTTAAATGTTTCTCTTTCCCCTTTCATTAAATAACCCTATTAGAAGGTAGAAATCTTGCAACTGCCACCTGTCCATCTAGGTCTGAGGTGCCTGAATTCTGTTGTCCAAGCCCCCTAGTAACCACAGGGCTGTGTTTGAATCTGTTAAGGCAGCAGCAACAGCACAGGTTACTATGTTGTATGCATGAGGAGGAGTCATACTCCACTTGAGTGAAGTCAGCCAAAATGGCATATCCATGCCATGATATACACAGGTACAAAAGAAGGGGGTTGCCAACAGAAGCACTGTTCCGGTTTCTTCAGAGAAGTACTCACCTGGTTTTGTCTGATGCAGTTCACTTTTAAAGGGCTTGCCAGTTCCTGGTGGGACTCATCTGGCAATCTGGGAACAGTTAGTCTAGGTGAAAACCCAGTTCCATTGCTGTGCCTTCAAAATGCTCATCGATGTTCATGAGCATTATTGGATTGTACATGTAGTAAATGGAATAAGTAATTCTAAATTGCTGTCAAATATAATTCAGCAGTTGTGATTGCGGTTTATGCTTACAGGTTTAATAGCATATTGGATGAAATCCAGCCCTAAAAACTTGGTGGCAGAATCTCCATGATTTCATAGTTCCATGATTTCAAGCCAGTGTGATTTTTTTACTTGTTGTAATATAACAAAATGAATAAAGTGAGATTAACTCCTTATTAACACCGTTGTAAATCAGAAGTGATAGCGATTATTTCCGTGTGAAAGAGGCTCGGGAGCAAGATTAGTTACAACCAATGTGTTTTCAATGATTTGTGCCTGCCAGATTACTATATGAAGTGTCTCGAACATTTTGTTGCATTGAAAAGCAAGTGTTCTGTTTCTCTGTAAATATTACAACGAATCAAATTTGCAGAGTATGTGTATCCCCCAGCAATGTTAAGTGAAAAGAAAGCTACATTGTTTCTGCAAGTCAAATGATTTATAGCACTCTTTAGCCACTTGGCTCCTGAACATACACAGCCTTTTCTAGGTGAAGTTAACAGACAAGGAAGCATATTAAGTGTATTGTTTCAGGATAAATATTTTCAAAATCAGTGTCAGATTATTTTCTGACATCCAGGTAGCATGTCTCTCATGAAAGATCCCAATTATGGCAAAGAACATAAATTACTTAGGCTAGCTATTACTTCTTCTATGTATAGTTTTCTTTTTAAGAGATCAGCATTTGTTTTCAGCATGACTACAGAAGCAATTTCCTGTTTTATGTGTGATAACTTCTGCTGATTTATAGGGATTCCATCCCTATTTTAATTTCTCACAAAGCAGTCTAGTTACTGCTCCCAAAAATTGAGCATCCTTATCCATCATAATCATGATGATAAGGATGCTCAATTTTTATCAGGGATGATAACATAATTGAAAGGTGACAATTGTTATCACAGAGCCACTGAGTTTTAGTAAACCCAAAGCACTTTTCCTAGAAAAGTTGCTCCAGGTGTGCCAGTGCATTTTGTGATTAGATCTTGCATCACTCAGAAAGTAGACAGAAAACACTGATTCACAAAGGCCTAAAGCTGCTGACAAGGTAGGACCTCTAGCCATACAATGCAGTACTTTTAGTACAGTAACTAGACTCAACTAAGTGGTGCAGAGTAAATTTTTCTAGGTGGGAAAGTAATTCCTTAGCCTTTCAATCAGTGAACAAAACACTATGTTGTTCAAAATTGCAAAAAAATCATTTAATTGCTGTATTTTGGAAGACATGTAGAAATAAAGTTCATAGAAAACTATCAGCACCACTGTTCTGGAAGCATCTCAGAATGATTAGTGCCTCTTTTATTCTCTTGGTATTTATATCAGTTCCTCAGGATAAAGAAAAAGAAAAAGAAAAGGTTTTTCATCTCCCAAGAGACTTACAGCTAACCTAGCACCTGTCAACTCATGTGTTTATTCACCATGGACCCATACCATGTACATACCCCAACACATGCTCTTCTCTACTGAAAAATGCAAGTGGTTGATGGAAACAGGAAGACTCACATCTGTAGTAGAGGGATCATTTTCCCTGAAGCTGAACTGTGATCATGAAAGCCTCCTTTGACAAATGACACAAGAAAAATCACTAATCAAAATCAGGGCTAAATAGTAATTACATTCCTTTGAATTATAATAATTCTCACTTGCAGGTTTGGTCTCTGTGATATTGTATGTTTCTTCAATAGAAAATAATCGGCAAATGCTTGATTGTTTGGGCAGAACTATTTTTTTCTGAAAAGAATGTTTACTCCAAGTCAAAACATTTTGAAAAAGATTGTGTTAATGTATAATTTCAGTAAGGTAGATGTGTATTTTCTTACATTTAGTTAAAATATAACTTTTAATAGTATACCTTTTTGTTGCATATTGGAAAAAGTATTCTGTGGGGCAAAAATATATATGTTCTAAAGTAGCACAACTAAATCCTTTGGTTATTTGACTTTTTAGTTCTGAGCTCAAATAGTTGGTTTCCTACAAAAACAAAACAAATCAAATATGTAGCTGCATTTTTCATAAATTTTCTTTAGTCAGGCCAAAGGATATTCTAAATCTACATTTGAATGAAAAAGTCAACTAAGTACTTGCTGGAAATCCCTAAAGAAATTTACAGGGACCATGAGGGACTTACTTGTACTGTATATTGCACTATAAACCTTGAACTTGATTGGCATCTCAGTATTGTGATATGCATGTTTAATAATAAATTTTATAACATTTGCTGTTATAAAGCCATGAGCTTTGCATCAGCTTTTATGCAATAGGCATTAGATTTCCTGCCACTCCATTTTGAAATATAAAAGTTCATCAGACCTATCAGTAATATATGGTACAACAAAAACATAATTACACAGATTAGTGAGTTTCATGAAGTAATGAATGGCAGGATGAGGTAGCATTTCCTGTTCTGAATTTATGCCTATTTTTTCTCTTTTCTTTTTTAAAGGAATCTGGTCAATATAGAAACAAAGAAATGAAAGTATACATATGTACAAAAGAAAAAAAATAATAAGGGAACTTAAATTTATACAATGATTTTCATTCAATGCTCCTGAAATACTTTGCAAACATTGGTTCCTTTAATTATCCTTTCCGACACCTCTGTAACAGTTAGGTGTAAAGTAATTTTACTTGTAGATACTGAACAGGTACTCCATGCATTCACCATACACGAGAACCAGCTTTATGGAAACCCATGTGAAGTGTAGAAGAGATTGGCAGGATAATGCCTGTGGTGGATTATTTTGGCTCTGTAACCCACCAAACTTCCCACATCACTTTCCCTGCTGATGTCAGGTGTTAGAAGGTAGATGTGCTTGCTGACATGTGGCCTTGGCTCGTTGCCTGCCAAAGCCACCTGTGGGTTCAAATTCCTTTGGCACGGTACGGTAATGTGGCAGTCATAACCTCATCCTTAGAAATAAATGCTGAGTAATGTTTAATGTATCATTTTACAGATAAGGCATGGGAAGTGCAGGCTGGAGTTTAATCCCCAAACCATTAATGTATATTTAGTTGCTGAAAATATTTTTTCTTTTTCAGCTAAACATGACTAAACTGTACATGAAGAACGTCTGTAGGATCTGC
Source organism: Anomalospiza imberbis (assembly GCF_031753505.1). Classification (NCBI taxonomy): domain Eukaryota; kingdom Metazoa; phylum Chordata; class Aves; order Passeriformes; family Viduidae; genus Anomalospiza; species Anomalospiza imberbis. Next base: position 25,608,832 of record NC_089721.1, read on the forward strand.
ATGATTTGCACAGTAAAAGACTTGAAATAAGTGATGATAATTGAGAAAAGGTGCTATCCTAGCACTCAACTCCTTATTCCAGTTAGACTCTAAGATTGTCTCTGTCAGATACCGTGAGACAAGACATCTATACAGTAGTGTTTCCTTCAAGGATGCACTGTGAAAATCTGGATTTAAAGTCATTAATCCTTTTAAATGCTGTCCCAGATTTTTCCTGTCTCAGCAGGTCTGGCATGACAGATATACTACTGTGGAGTCCACAAAAAATACCTTGTTACTACAGCAAGTGTTACTATCTCTTTGGTTTTGAAAGCACATTTACCAGAGGAATCTCAGATCTGTACACTCATCAAAAACTCAGTCTTCACACTGGTGCTTGCATGTGCCTGTCACAATTTTTGTTGGAGAAAAGCTGATAATTCAAGACTAGTGCTAAACCAGAAAAGATTTAGCAGGTGATATTAAAAGGTAGAAATGTGGGAGACTTCTTTTGTGGGATTAGTACATGATCCAGGTTGCTCAAAATACTGGGGAATCAAGGGCAGCAGTTTGAAAATCATGAACTGGGATGAACGCATCAGCTGCCAGGCACCCTGACAAGCTATAGGTGGAGTGTTAAAGGAATAGCACTCTCCAGCTATTTGTGAAATGCTTATGTGTGAAATCATCAGCATATGAAAAAAAAAGCTATTAGACTGTTTTGCAGCATCAGCTCTGTGTATTTGGGCATTTCTGAAGACAAAACAACCCTAAGCATGAATCTACAACAAACAGAAATTGTATAGAATTGCAATCTAGGTGTTAGGGATCTAAAGTAATCATCTTAGGCATGTTTCATGCCCATACATTACATGTGCCTATCTTGCTTACATGTACAGCAGACAATGAAATAATTGTGCTTAATTTCTGAAGAGAGAAATTGGAATTTGTGTTCAGTTTCCTTTGTGTGTGATTCCTTTGCCCAGATATTGCCCACAACACACTCTGATTGTGCCAAGTGGTTCTCTGTGTGTGTGTATGCCATGTGGAGAGCTAGGCAGAAGCACAACTAAACTTCTGCAAACTGGCAGACTCATCTGAAAAAGGAAAAAAGCAAAAGGAAAAGCAAAAGGAAAAAAAATACACAAGAGGCTTCTGTTATGTAAATGATACATAATCTTGGAGAGCTGATTAAGGGATGCTGTATAATTTTCAAATACTTTAATCAAGTCAGTTGAAGTTTCCTGTGGTATAGAAAAAAGTCTGTCCTGATGAAATTCCTGTTTCTGAGTTTAACCTTTAAGTTTGTTTCCCCAGACCCTCCCCCTCCACTTTATTTTACCTAGTTGCATTGTTAGTTCAAGGTAACACAACCTAATATGTCCAGCCTTGCTGTGGATAGTTACAAAAGCCTGATGAGGATCAGAGAGTCTGACAGTTTGCCTCATAGCACATCTTTGCTGGTGTAGCTGGGAGTAAAAGTAGTGGAGGAAGGACTCTGGGACAAAGTAATAATTTCCAAATTAACACAGGGTGTATGTGTAACATTGAGGGCCTGTACTGAGCATTTCCCATTATATATGGTTCAGAGTGTTTTAAAAGGAGAGTTAAAACCATTTTTCTCAGCTGAATGAACCCTTTCCAGCATGCCTTAAATTAATTTTGTATTTCATCCCTTAAATTGATTTATTATTGTATCACAAACAAAGCTGAACAAATTATTTAATGACTTCAGGTACTACAATGGATGGGTTACTGTTGTATATTTTGGAGATTATCTTCTTTCTGTACAATTTTCAAAGGAAAAGCAGCAACCATATAACTATATACTCAACTGTCCCAGTAGGATTTTACATCCTGAGTCCCTGAAGGATTTTCCTTCTCCATATACCGTAAAGGCTTCTCAGCTACAAACAGAACAGGTGTGACAAGTGGGGGTACTGCTGTATTGCAAAAAACAATACATATTTTATTATATATTAGTGATTGTCTGAGCCCCCTATTATTATGGAAACTTCTTGCAGGAATCTGAAGCTGAGATTCACCAAAGTAGATCTGGAGGTCTAGATGGTAGACATAACAACATGAACTGTTAATCTGGTGGAGTAAACCACTGCTTACATAAGTAGAGGCTGGAGAGTTTGTAATCACTCTACTGGGTGAGTACCTCAGTGTGCAGTATCCTGTAGAATGAAGAGTGAAAGTCAAACTTATATGCTTAATTAAAGGGATTGCTTTTCAAATCCAGAATCTCACCCTGACTTCAAGACATAAGGAGCAGCATGGGTCCACCATTAAAATACATAATATCATTCTAGTATTCTCATAAGAAAAGTAGCATCATGATTCATTCCTATTCACATTACAAAAATTATACATTATTTATATGCATATTGCTCAAATAGATACCATTGTATCCACAAAGAATTATTAAATGTGAAGTAAGCATTCAGAACATCTTATTCTTGTATTAACAAAGACATGCATTAACAATGATGGGTCTTGTACCTGAAACCATATTTAGCAACTAATTTAACTGACAGGCAAGGAGAAAGAGTTCTGTCATGCAGACATGACCTTCAGCTATCAGGCTGCTGCAAAAACCTAATGCATAATACTATGTGAAGCACTTTCAAAGCTCCGTTTTCTTTCTCTCTCTCTCTCTCTCTCTTTATTTTTTTTTAACATTACATACCAGTATTTAAACAATCAAAGATGTTTTACAATCTGGCCAATGAGGAAAAAATCTAGTAAGGATACATGAAAGAATAACAAAGACATATGAGTAAATTCAAATTAAATACTAGAAATTACTATTTAAAATCTGGTGAATATTGTTCAAGGGGAGAGATTGCCTTGAATCCAAGTGAAGGAGATGGGTGGGTTGGTGACTCAGCTGCACAACCAAGACCTCTGACTCTGGAGCAAAAGCAGTGGTAATGGAAAAGGACTGGGACCAAAGGAGGAGGAATGAGGAAGCTCATATCTCTGCCATGGTCTTGGAAAATCTGCAGCTGCATTGCCTTTCATGAGTGGTGAGAACATGAAGAAACACCAGAAAACACTAATGTCTATTCCAAATGTAGTGAAAACTATTATGTAATATTAAATGCCAGAAAGTTATCCAGGGCTAGTTCTTCAGCTGTTGTTAATCAGTATGATAAATTGGTTTGGTTCTGTAAAGTGATGGAACCAGGATAATTTAAACAAGGTCAGTATTCAACAGGAATTAACTGTTTAACTTAACCACTTGACTTAGGAGGATTTAGTGCTCAAGAAAAGGCATATGTGAATCCAGGCTTGGAGAAATATCCAGTTAGGATACAGTTATAGCCTACTGAAATACAGTTCAAATGCTGGACTAGATATTGAGTGTGAGAGTGGAAATGGTACATTGTTTCAGAATAATTACATGGAAGCCAGGAGTTGTGGGTGTTTTTTTTTTTTTTTTCCTAGTGCAAGCCTGTTAAAATTAGATTACATTGTGTTCCAGTGTTCGGACTTTGGAGTGTGTTCTGCAAGCTCTTCTTGGCCTGTTGGTCTGCTATGGAGGTGTTAATTTTGAAGTTGCTGTGGTGCAAAGGAAAGGTGACACACTGAATTAATGCAACAGCACTTTACCTGAGAAAATTGGGGTTGTACTTCAAATTTGATATTGTTTTGGCAATGCAGAGCTAGTGTAGGTGCTTATTCCCATCTCTCCCAAGAGACAGAGAGCAGTGCTGTAGAGCTGACACCAGCACTTAGTGCATGTCTAGAAGAGATATAAGACTGCGGATGGACGGCTGCTCACAGGCGTTGTCAAAGGGGACTGAACTGGAAACATTTCAGGCAGCACATCCTGTGCTCTCTCAGCACACTGAGAATTAACTTCTCTTCTCTACACCTGTCAAAACAATAACTATTGCATCCTCCACCCCAAAACATGCAGATGAATAAAGGCTGGGGGTGGGGAGGTTTTGCTGATTATTCACTGTAATGAAGGAGAGTGGGTGGTGATAGCACATAGCAGAAACCTAGAAGAAAGGCAGTATGATATAATTTCACCCTGGGAATCTATTGCTATGGCAACAAAGAACAGATTATTTTTTTCTTTTTTTTTCCTTTCTTTTTTTTTTTATAGGGTTCAACACAAAAGTATCACAAAAGGAGAAATCACATTTTTGACAAATCTTCCTCTTCTTTACTTGTATTTTGTTCATTTGTATTTGTATTCATTTGTACAGAAATATTTGTAAACATGAAAAATAAACGTTTTTGGCCACTAACATTTCTCTTAAAATAAATAAAGTATGGTTGTATTAGATTTATTGACTTGGTTTGAAGTGACAGCAAATTTCCTATTTATGTTTTCAATGTTCAGGTTATAGACCACTTAAGAGTTTACATTTCTTTTACAGCTATTGAAGTGTTCCTCGAGATTTAATAAGATATAACTGAGGTCAGAATTTGGCCTGCACCAGTTTCTATTCTATACAGATAAAAAATTAATCAAAATAATTACTTCTGGTTAAAGCTACTGAAGTAGCTTTGGTGGCCATTACAAGACAGCAGCAACATTTCTCTTTAGGAACTGCAGCAGCTTGGGATGGTAAATAGGTGCTTGGGGCGCCAATTTTCTATATTTTCTGTGTGAGAAAGGTTAAAGCTTTGCAACAACATTAAATGAAGGAACAGTGCTAATCATGCCTCTTCAGGAAAAAGTAAAGCCTTTTAACAGAATGCCAGATTAATATTGTATGGCTCTGTGCCAGCAATGCCTGCCAAAGCCCTGGGATCACCGCTCTGTCTGCTGGAGACAAGCTGCTGATACAAAGAAGACTGACCAATTCTGGGTTTCTTTCCCTCTTCAGGGTTTAAATGAGCATTGTGATCTACTACCTAGATGAGCTAAGGATTAGTCTGTACTGGAGATCTGCTCGTTTCCCCTTTGAGCTATCTTCATTTCATGACTTTAAGCTTTATCTCACCCTGTTCTCCTAATGACTGCACCATGGGAAAAATAAAAAAACAAACATTTGCTATTTCTTTGCTCGGGAATGATGTTAATTTCAATTGTGTACTCATGTTTATACTACTTTAGTTCTACACCAGGTGTAATTCTGTTTTTTTACTATATTGATTGTGTATTTTGAAATATCTGCAAGCTTTTTTGTATGATATTAAAATGATCTTTTTCCATACCTTTTTTCTGACACAGATCTTCCAAAAGAGGTATCTGCTGCTGTGAGATACCCTGAGTTCCATGAACAAAAAACTCCTGGGAGCACCAAAGTATTGATAGCTAAAATACAAATTTAGTGAAGAAAGGCAGCACACTTATGGCAAGAGACATTGATTCAAACAAAGCAATTTCTCTGTATGACTAATTTGTATGAAACACAAACAAACCAGACCCAAAACTGGAACAAGAACAGAGAAGAACAAATAAGAACCAGGCACTCAATTGACAGAAGACAAAACTAAACACAGATATAGGACCATAAGGAGTTTTTCTCTCCAATATGCTGATGAGACAAGGATGCCGTTCTGTTAAAAACTCTGTTTAGAAGCACCTACCAGGCTGGAAGGTGCAGAAATATTGATTTATATTTACATGCATTTATAGCATACATTTATAGCAGATTAGATTGGAAGGCATTGCTCACCTTTGGACCATTTCAGAAAGCTTTTGGGACCTGAGTCGCATACAGGGATCTGTGGTTGTTGAGTATAGGAATCTTTGGTTGGCATTGACCTTACTCATACAGCTCTGGAGCACACACTTCCTCATCTTTGTTGGCAATCAAGGCTGCAAACAAACCTTAGCATGTGTTAGGTGTCCTGAGCTGAAAATCTCTGGCAAAGAGGGAAGTCTCCTTAGGGCATATTGTGCTATGTCAGCCTTTGTCCAGAAAAAACATCTGCAAGGACCAGTGCTGCTGAGAAATTTTCGGAGACCAATTTTCAGTCTCTCTTCAAGTGTCTTGCCTATAAATTACAAATTTTCAATCAAAGGACTCTGTCCAGCAGACAAAGATTCTGCCTCAGAATTACTACTCACAGAAACTGTGATACTTGTATCTGGATGGAAAGGCACCAAATTACATGTCCATGACACTGAAGAAATAAAACTTGGTCTCAGAGTTCTTGCTGCATAAAGAACAGGGACAACCTTATGTGCTTTTTGGCCTGGTATCTGCTTTTAATGTTTATGTGCTCTTGTTCTCACAACATCACTACCAGTTTTCCTGCTGGCAGGCCCTCTGGCAGGAAGCCCAGGCCCTCTGATGTGAGTGAGCCTTGGCACTGCTGCTAGTGTCAAGTGCAGCATCAGCTTCTTCTATTCCTTTGTGCTGCTAATGGAGCTTTAAATGAGCATGGCTTTCCTATGTGATTGTACAGAACTTCACATTGTTTTTTTCAGAGTTGTACTTGACTTTTTTTTTTAAGCACTAACCACGAGCACCTAAATTCACCTATGCTATTTAGTATACCCTAGCAATAATACATGGCAGGCACAAATCCACTCTTTTTCTTCTTCTAAGGCTGATAATCATTAGAGAGACCTCTGTGAATTCTATGGAGTACTTTGAGGTTGCTGTTAGTTAAGCCTAAGTTATAATATTTTTGAAACAAAGTATGTTTAGTATGAACTGATTTTTGTTGAATATCAAATGCTTGGAATTTATGCAGCAGAGACCTCCCACCTTGTATGTAACAGAACAGTAGCAATTTTACTGCCTATTAAACAATACAGATATATTCTGCCTTGTATCTGTGTAGGCTGCAGTAAGTGTGCATGTTTTTTCTATGGAAAAGTCTTATTGAATTGAGCAAGAAAGAAATCAGTAAGATTCCATAGAAATTTAGTGCAGCTAACAATGGAGAATTACATCCCTGTTACAGTGTTTTCTAGGTAGTTCTAACCATTCGATAGAAAGCTTGTAATTCCTTATTAAACTCCATAGAAATTTCCCCTAAATGCTGTTTTTTGAGCTATTGGGACTGGAAGTAGATGCTAAGCATAGTCTGTCTTACATAGGTGTCATTCTTCTGGGACTAAAAGACAATCCAAAATCTAAATTCCATTATAGTGGTGCACTATAGCAGCGCCAGTGTAATAGGGGGTGAAAAGGTGGAATGCATGGGATGTCATCACAGCTTTAACCTGGTAGAAAGAAGAGAAATAGGTTGGTCATTCTTGTATTTAACTCCAAAACAATGACATAACCCACATTGTACTGTACAGCTACATTACTTCAGCATTGATTATTGTTTAGGGTTCAGCAAATGAACATATTGTTAGATTGGTAGGTTTTAATAAATACTGCAGTATGAGAGCTGGAATTGTGTCTGCCTGTGAGCTGCAGAAAACCCTAGTGTACATTCAGGGATTGCACTTCCCTGAATGACACTGAGCCTATGTGATTCTGGTATCATAGCAACATCCATGAGTGATGATCTTTTTTTCTGAGATATGTTTATATAAAAAACACTGTCAGTATGAGTCCTGCCCTTCTACTGTTCACCACAGTGAACAGAAGGACTGCAAAGTGGTCCTACCGGCTTCAGTGTGAGTCACGGGGGAGTTCTCTGTGGTGGGAACCACTTTGTGCTCAGTGCTTGTACAGACATGAGCACACACTGAGATTTAATCACAAAAAAGCTTGGTTTTGCAATGGCATAGAAAACAAAGAAATAACACTTAAAACAATACTTTCCAAATGTGCTTTCCTAAGAATAAGAAGGAATTTAAGGAATTTTTAAACTCCTTAAATTGACTGAACAATGTAAAGCCATATGGCTAGCCTTTTTTCTTTGTGCTCACCAGGCCACACTGTGTACACTGCTCAGGAGAACTCAACTCCAGAGAAGGAAAATTTTTGTAGCAGCTGAGAGTAAGTGATTTGCTTTGTCTATGCTCTTCTCAGGTTAGAGAATGGAACCTCAGGTCTACACACTCCTCACCAATCTCCACTTCTTCCTTCACAAATGCAATAGGATTAGTGAACAGAGACTTTACTTTAAATCAGGTCTACCAAGAAAGCAAAGGGGTGAAATTGGTGTACTGAGGCTTTTGCTATCCTCTGTTTGGCAGGTAAACACATAGAAGGTGGTGCTGGAATTTGCTCATGCAACACAGAAAGACAACGCTGTCTGTGTAGAAGAGTAACTGTAGCATGAGTCCCTGGTCTTACAACTTTTGGTCAAGCTACTGTTTCCATTTGGCCCTGAAACTTCTGTGCAAGAGGAAACGCTTTCATTAAGAGTTTTCCTATGAAATTATAATCTACCACAGTGTCAACTATTGCACTGGGAGGAGACCAAGCAGGAAAAGACAGGGTAATCATAGATATCTATTTATTTCATTTTGTCTGCTGTCAGTGGTATTAGTTCATGAATTTGTTCAAAGTGTAAAATAACCAGTTGCCATGACCTAGGAATAGTACTCCTCAATTCAGGGTCCCCCACTAATACTTTCTCAAATGAGACACCGCTTATTTGCTTACCCCACTTCCCCTCCCCTTCTCTCTTGGAGGATGAAGTTGAGAATTGGAGGCACAAAAATATGAAAATTGCAGGTTGAGATAGGAACAATTTGTGGGAAACAGCAATAAGAAAAGAAAATGAACAGTTACAGCAACAATATTAATAACTAAAGTGTGCAAAGAGAAGGTGATATACATGGAAATTGCTCACCAAACCCAGGAACATGGACAACAATGGTGGAAGGACCCTTGCCACAGCCATGGCCATGCTTGCTCTCCTGACTGGAAAGGACCACTGTTTCTCAGAAGAGTGAGAGTGCCTTTCCCTCTGCCCTGGTAATGATGTAAGATGGTATTTAATACCATGGTCTTGGTCATGCCTGCTGTCACTGATCTGGACAGGAACCAGGACACCACTTCTTAAAGCCACTGCAATTAGATGGTATTGGCTGAAAAGGAAGAACACACATTCAAATCTTCAAGCTATGTAGAGGGCAACAAAAACATACTGACCTTGTGCAATAAAACAGAGGGAATATTACATTAAATACATTATAAATTTTTATAAAATGGAAGAGACGTTTTAAATTTAAATTACTGATTCTGGCATATGGCAACATAGATACTACTGCAAAGACAAAGCTAGTACTAAGTTAAAAGCTCAACCTTGCCAGACAAAGAGTGCTGTAGACACAAAAAAGCCTCAGGGTTCTTCATCCTTCAAATAAAAATTGGTTTTGCTGGGAACACAAACATTTTTGATCCTAATTCAAAATGTGGCCTTTGACAATAAACTAATTTTGATACAACAGACAGTAAAGCTAAACTACAAGGGATCAGAAATTAACAGTAAAGATGAAGATCAGGCATATAATATCATTCTAGGTGAAAAAAAAAACTAACTTCAGATCATAACTAAAGAACCTGTAAAGAAATGTAAGTTCTTGTCAGTGCTACAAGAAAGAATTTCCATGCACTCTTGTGCAGAGATAGGTGGTGGCTGCACATGTGCATACAGTAACCTCCAGAATTTCAGGAGGTTTGGGCTATGGGTAATTAAAAATTAGTCCTGGCATTATACAGTGGTCAAGTCACATCCACACTTCACACTTTCATTTGGGCTCTTAACAGAGATGTAAAAGATATGAGTGATGCTGTGCTTCTGCCTGAACCAAGTGTTTTGCTTCCAGGGAAATACTAACATAGTTTACTGCTGAGCAGTTCAGTATGGTCAAAGCTCTAAATTTTTAGCAGTTCTTTCTTCCTTACCCCAGTGGTAAAAGAAATATTTTTTTTCACATGGTTTATCTACATGGAGGTGTCTATTATATCTACTGCATCAGTTATGTTTATGAAATGTAGAGAGCTCTGACAGGTAAGCCACAGTTCCTTACAGCCTGAACTATTTCAATCGTTTCTCAACAAGGTGGGGGCATCCTGAGGAAATGATAGAGATTATAGAAGTCTTCCAGGGAAGAACGTGTACCCTTGCCGACTCTCCTGGGATTTCTTCTTTGTGGAATTACTGGTGACTATCTAGAAGAGCCTAACACTGTGTAACCCTCCTTTATTTTGAAATTTATTCATTTATTTCTATAGTAAGTTTGTTCTTATATCCATTTCACCCAGTTTATTCTCCATCTATCTCTTCATCTGACTTGGTTTCCTATCCTGTACTTTGGTTGCTTTTTCTGGTTGCTAGAGGCTCTTTCTGCCTTGAACACTTCCTAGCACCTGGGCACTGTCTTAGGCAGCTGAGACTCGGTGCACTACCTGATCGCACAGACCAGGGCCAGAGCTGCACCCGAGTACAGCCCTGTGCTTCTATGGCCTTAGACCATCAGTTATCAGCTGCTCTTGGTCTATCAAATCTGGGACCAGGGAACTTTGAGCCTTGGTCTGCGATCCTCTTCCTCTTTTCAGTGATTCAAGAAATCATAAAGCTGTCAGCATCTGTCTGAATTTTCTGTGAAAAACCTAGTAGAAAGGATGTTGACACCTCTCCTATTTTAATTCTACTTTGTAGTCATTATTTTTCAAAGACAATAATGAATTCCTGGCCTCTGATTTCCTCTGTTAACAGGGCTCATTAACATGACCTTGCAGTGCTTGGCAGCACCAGACACCAGACCTTGTTTCTTCCTGACATTTATCAGTCACTCTGAGGGTGGTAATCTGTTTCCATCTCCTGAAAACATATGTGCCTTATATGATGCTGCTGTCCTTGATCACAAAATAAGGGAACACTAGCACCTGGCTCTTTATGACTCTAAAGGGAAACACAGGAGTAATGCCACTGACAGATAAATGGAAAAGAGACAAACAGGTGCCTGTATGGTGATGGGACAATGGAAAAAAAGTGTTGCCTCTTGAATAAAGTAGATAGTATCCAGGAAGTTGGTAACCAAAGCAAATCCATCAAATGAAGCAGATTTCCATAGTGGTTATATATGTTTTGAGAGCAAAAGATCTTCTGAGGAATTTCTTGCCTCAGTTGTAAAGGACACAAAGAGGAACCTCAGTTAAGTATTTGCAGATTAGTCAAGGCATTGGACCATCGGGGTTTTCATGTAATTATTCATATAACAATGAAGTTGGCACCTCCAACAGAAGAGAAAAGATCAATGGCTAACACCATGATCTTGACATAAGAGATTACTTATGCTGTTTCTACAATATGTTCCCAGAGTTCAGACCATAAGAGAGAGAAGGCCTTCCCACACAGTTTCTGGATAAAAGAACAAGATAACAGAAGTCATACCCATAGTTGCCAGTATTTACCTTTCGACTACTTTAGCCATTGAGACCCTCAGCAAAGACAGCTATACTAGCATTAAAGGGCCCCAGTGGACCTTCTGTATGGAAAGGAGGACAGTAATGTTCATTTCCAGTTTTTTCCTATTCTCAGTTGTTGTGAGTGGCTGCTAGTGGATAGTGTAGCTAATGCTTGCAAAAACAAAAATACTCTTATTTCAACACTTATGAAGAGAGCTGAAAAGCTTTGCCTCATCAAAACAAGTGTTTTACTTTCATTCATTAGGTAGGGAGAATGAGTGGAAAGGATGGAGCTGGAAAGCTCTTCCTTGTCCAGAATGAGACTATGTTTGTTGCCTGTTTCCAGATCTGAGAGCTCATGAAGCCTGTCTGTTAGAGAAAGTTTGCTGATAACAGACCCCTGACACCAGTTCGCAGCTGTGTGAATCAACAGAATCATCACACAGATGACTTAGGGCAACCACAGAAAAACCGCAGCTGAAATGCAAAGAATAAATTTATTCATTACCTCACTAAGTGGAGGATCCTGAAACAAGGCCAGGCAGCAGAGACACGAGTGAGGGCACGAGCACCATCAGGCTCAGTCCAATCCTAGCAGGCAGCGGGGCTGCTGCTGTGCCCGTTTATCCAGGGCCTGAGCACACGTAGTTTAGCACCATGCTGTGATCTCCCTGTGCTTTTTATGGTCCCTGCTTTGATCTCTCTCCCAGCTGGGAGCTGAAGCATGTCTGGGATACGGCCTACAAGTCTCTGTAAAAACTTATGTTATCTCTAAACAGAAATTCTTCTTCTCCAAACAGATAGAGGATAAACAGCAGTAGGTTTAACATGTGGTTTCTCACACTGGTATTCTTCAGGCCTTTGCATTCCCAGCTGTAAGGTCACTTGAGTGAATCCACCATGTTCCTTGCAATTCTTCCCCTTTTAACCCTTTCCTTCCAAGAACAGAGCTTTAGGAAGACAGAACCTCTCCTTGTAGTTGGGCTTGAATCTTTTCATCATTTGATTCTGGGTACTTGGAAGTTATAGGAAGTAACCACCACAGGTAGCTCAGTTATACAGTTTAGATCCTTTAGTCCAACATACAGCTTCATCTCCCTTCAGTCTGCTTCCTTCTCCCTTCAGCTAGACTACAATTTCTACATTGCATTTTTGTCTACTTTCTGTGCAGTTCAGATTGTGCGATGGAGTTCACTTCTAAATGAGGTAGATTATGTTAGGTTGTATAATTCTCTCCCAACAGAAGAAAATATTGCTCACTGAGGGAGCTGCTAAAGTTGCCTTTGATTAGTACCTTTGCCTTTTAGCAGTGAGTCACCCTGATCTTTCCTCCTGTGAAAGCTAATCTTAGTTGTTGTTTTGGGACAAATACTTTACAACTACAAAGTTATTCACCAGCAGTGAACTCAATGTCTTTCTATTTACAGCAAAATTTCTACACTCTGCTGTCTTGTGATAGATCTGAACTTAACAGAATCACAGAGGAAGGCACGCCCTTCTGCACTGATAAAAGCTCAAGAAAAAACTGTGTGGTACAGGAAGCAGAAAAGTGGTAAAGTGCAATGGAATACTCTTCCATGGAGATGCTTTGAAACATACATTTTTTTCTGAGGAGGTGAAAAGGAAGCCAAAGTAATAAAAAACAATGGGCCATTCATTAGCCTCTCACTATCCAAACTCAAGAAATCTTATGTCCCAGATTAGTAGAACATCTCTTAATACACAGCAAAACATCATGCTGGTGAATCCATCTAAGAAAGGTAAAGCCTTGAAAGAAATGCTATCATGGTCAATAATTAAGTTGTATGACTGTGTAAACACAGATAACTCTGTATGCCAAAAAAAGTTTTGCTTCCTGCTGGGGAAATTATCAGTGATCATTGCCTCCACCTCTGTTACAGGGAAGTGTAAGATCTATTTAAATGTGTGTAATGGAAAAGACTGAGAACCAGAAAACAATCAACTGTCCAGGCTGTAGTGACAGTGGGATCTATCAACTTAATAGAGGTTTGTTAACCCTCTGCATGTCCCAGAATCACAGAATGGGCAACCTGGGGGGGGACCACAATGGGCCATCTGGTCCAACCTCCCGGCTCAAGCAGGTTCATTCCAGAGCACATGGCACAGGATTGTGTCTGGCCAGTTCTTGAATAGCTCCAGTGAGGTAGATTCCACAACCTCACTAGACAATCTGTTCCAGTGCTTGTTCACCTGCACAGTTAAGAATTTTTTCCTCATGTCCAGCTGGAACTTCCTGTGCATCAGTTTGTGTCCATTGCCTCTTGTGCTATTGCTCAGCACCACCAAGCAGAGCCTGGATCCATGCCCTTGAACCACCCACTGATACTGATAGATACTGACAGACATTGATGAAGTCCTCTCTCAGTCATCTCTTCTTGAGCTGGAGCAGGTTCAGCTCCCTCAGCCTTTCCTTAGAATAGAGATGCTCCAGTCCCATAATTATCTTTGTGCTCTTCCACTGGACTCTCTCCAGCACCTCCATGTCTCTCCATATAGTAGAATCATGAATGGTTTCAGTTGAAAGGGACCTTAAAGATCATCTATTTTCAACCCCTGCCATTGGCAGGGACACCTCCAACTAGACCTGGTTGCTCAAAGCTGCATCATCCAACCTGGCCTTCAACACTTCCAGGGATTTTAGTATTGCAAGATGATACTGTGTTTCAAGCAGGAGTTATTTATATGGTTTTCCAGGTTAAATACACTAAAGTGGGAATGCAGTCTGAAGACCTAATAGCAGCAAAAAGAGACATCTGCAACAAATGAGTTTGTGCATGGAACTGGCATCCAGGCTAACAAAGGTTTGTCAGTGCTGCCTTGGGGCACTTCACCCCTATCCTGCCATGGGACTATCCTGAGTTTGACTTCCAAGAAACTATACCCCTGATATGGCTTGATGAGATTGTGCAATATAAAGAGGGTGGTCGCTTCTCCAGAAACTCTCATCCTGCTCCTATTTGTTGCTTTTTAGGTAATCCTAGCATTACAGTGTCAGAGTTGTTTACATGGTCCAGGACAACAGCTTGTAAAAGAAAATATATTTCACATTCTGTCTTCACCATTACCTATTGACACAAGATGGAATCCTGCAGTTGTTTTGCCTTAAAAAAAAAAAAAGAGACAATTGTAGCAATGTGAAAGGCACAACCTGGCCTTGAAACTTGCGCATGCTGTCTTATTAAGATATTTTGCTTTCTGAATCTAAGGATTTCTTACTCTCCTTCATCACTGTATACCATCCTTGTGGAGATCACTTGCAAGGAAACTTAATGTTATAAAAGAATGAAACGCATTTCTAGCACCACTTCTAGGTGGACCCATTTAGTCTACCTAAGTGGGTAAGAAATCAGAAGAAGAGCCATGTCAATGAGCTCATCCTGTTCTCCACTGTGTGAGATTCTGTTTATTCTTACTTCCCTCTAAACTTTCCATTGAATATCATTTACCCCTTACTAAACAATATTTACTTCTTTACTTCTCTTTAGAACTATTCTACTCTTAGGGGTTCCAGATTCCCATTCCAATGCATTTCAGGTGCCTAACCCTAATAGTTGGAAATGGGAGTCGGAAGAGATCTGAGTATTGGGCCACATAGTTACATGTGTATTCCTAAATTTAGATTTTTCCAAAACATGAAACCAAAAACAAGATAAACTGTAGAATGCAGAATCTAGCAGCTCTTTCCTTTTTTTCTTTTTCTTTTTCTTTTTCTTTTCTTTTTCTTTTTTTTCTTTTTCTTTTTCTTTTTCTTTTTCTTTTTCTTTTCTTTTTCTTTTTTTTCTTTTTCTTTTTCTTTTTCTTTTTCTTTTTCTTTTTCTTTTTCTTTTTCTTTTTCTTTTTCTTTTTCTTTTTCTTTTTCTTTTTCTTTTTCTTTTTCTTTTTCTTTTTCTTTTATGCTACAGTCACTTACAGTGCCTATGTGCTTTCATGCAGATGTAGCTTTTGGATGGACAAGTCCTGACTCCACAGTTTGCGCAGGATATAAAGAATCAAGGTAAAACATTGATGCTCTCAGGCAAATGTTCACAAGTTTGTTTTAGTATCTAGATTCAGAAAGGTCACATGACTTCATGTCTGCAGGAGTTAAATACTATGAGGCAGAAATTGAAAGGAAATTCTCTATAATTTTTGTAATTCAATACAGTCTGCAGTATTTGCTGCCAGCACAGAATGTTCAGGTTTGGATGTTAACTAAAGGATTAAAAAATACAAGCTATGTGAAACTGGTCATTAACTGGTGAAGACAACTAAATGTTTACAATGGAAGGCAAAAACATGCACTTACTTTCTACATCACTCCCTCTGTACCTTCACACTCCTTGACCATTTATTTCCCATCCCCAGGGCATTTCACTACAGCTGCACCTGCCCTTTACTAACTGCCCTTCTTAACTACCATTTGGTGCCTTTAATAGATGTTCCAAGACATGCTGGTTTGCAACAGCTCTGTGATGTATGCAAAAGAGCTAAAACAGGATCAGAGCCACATGTTTGTGTTTGCTTGTAGCCTAGGTAAAGATTCAAACTTAGGTTTGCAGGAAGCACAGGCATCTTCTTTATTTTTACAATTCACAGTATATTTCAAAAATTGTTATGTCTTAAAGCCCACAGCTTAAAGCCTGTTGTTGAATTTATGCTTTTTCGATAAGAAAAAACCCACCCCACTGTGCTTGTATGGGTTTGAAAAAACATAAAATATAGTACCAAATGCAGTTCTTTTATGCAGGCAGGCAAAAATGCACTGCTCACTTACTGTTTTCTAAGATCTTTTGACAAATTGAGGCATACCCTTTTGAAAAAGAACTGTTTCTAAAAGAACCCTGCATGAGTTCTTGTTTAGCAGCTGAGGACACAAAGTACGGTGGAACAAGACTCGCATTTTGCAAATTATTATGTACTTGATCATCTCTAGTTAATGCTGGCCATAAAAGCAGCACTGGTAGGTCAGT
The DNA here is from genome assembly GCF_031753505.1 of Anomalospiza imberbis. NCBI lineage: Eukaryota > Metazoa > Chordata > Aves > Passeriformes > Viduidae > Anomalospiza > Anomalospiza imberbis. The sequence goes on from NC_089721.1 coordinate 25,625,027, forward strand.
GAATTCTCCAGTGAAAAGTCTGGCCTCTGTGTTTCCTCACAAAAAGGCACTCCTGAGTGTCTCAGGAGGGATGAGATGGGAGTTTCTACCTCAAACAGCAAGGCTGTTGCCCTGCCTTCCAGTCAGCTGTGTGGTAAGGAGGCATTTGCTATTCCTCCTTGCCCAAGAAGGAAAGCACAGCAGTGTAGCTAATGCCCCTCTTCCTCATAAGTCCTGCCAGTGTCAAGAGAGAAAACGTTTCATAAGTCCCAATCTGACAGTGGTTTACAGACTATCTGAACAGGTGTCAGAAAGCTTCAGTTTTCATCAAGTGATCGCTGCTGTGCAAGGTAGCTATGGATCCCACTGTAGATGTAACATGCAGATCAAACTATACCTGGATAGCACAGTACACAGACGAACTGTGCGGGACAAGTCCCAGATGTTCCTGAGTGAGGGTTTATCTTGGAGATTCAGAGTTATTATTTTCTTCTCTGACTTGCTGTGCAGGATTATGAGAAGATAATGCTAACATTGTTCAGCTACTCTTAAAAAAAATATTTGAATGTAAGTCCAAAACACTTCCTACAGTACTGTTGATACAAAGGTCAGAAAACAGTCATTGGACTATTATAACGAGGCAACTACTGTGTGACTATTTAATCTATAATTTAATTCTAAATATTTATTTCCAAAATCTAAGTCAAGGGTCTACAAAAGTGACAGAATTAGTTCAAAATGAAACAGGGTTCGATTTAGGTGATTTTAGTCATACTTTTACACACTGAAAATAAATCGATGTAATATTCTGCATACTGCCAGGATGACTATTTAGTAGAATAAAGTAATCACCTAGAGAGTTATTATCAGTTGCTATTATATGCTTACTTGGACTCTTCCTAACCAGTGTCATTTACAAGTAGCTAAATTTTCAAATACTGTATTTCTATTAATTTCATTATAGAAATATTTCATTTGAAGAAAATATGTACATAATATAAGTCTTAACACTTTTTTCTGACTGGAAGCCAGAGCAAATGAATAGAAAGGAAACATAAGGACAAAGGCAGGTTGATTGCTACTAAGTAGTGGATTATTGCCCCATAACTGCTACATTTGGTAAATACAGCATTTTATCAATACGCCTAATGTAAAACTGGAAGACTCTTATATATGTGCTGATTTATTTTATATTCTTAGAATTCAGAAAATTCTTTCATTAGTAAGATTATGAGATTTGATTCAGAGCTCACTGGAGATTGAGGTTTTGCTTTTATAAAAGCAGTGCTCTGACCTGTATCCATTAAAAATATTTAGGATTAAAAAATTTTAGGATTAAAAAATCCTTTCTAATAAAAAATTATAAGGCTTAAAAAAACTAGGGGTCTGCAATACTTGTAATCCCATTCTTTAAAGTACTCTGTCAAGTCAGGAAGAGTTATTTCTATCCAGACCTACTGTATTTTCTACTTACTCTGCCTCCTTCTCTCTGCTGACAATAAACAGTTCTTGCTGCATGAACGGAAGGAGCCCTTTGATCCCTATCTGTCATGTGGGCATTGTCTGTTTGTTGAATGAAAGAAAATAATGTGAAGCATCAACCCTCAGCTCATTCTCTTTTGGGGTCCAAAGAGGTCTGTGCAACCAAGGCATCTCTTTAAGAAAGACACCAGGCAGCTTAATACTGTTCTTCATTTTCAGGCCTTTCTCCTGCAGATGGAAGTTAGCTGATTCCCCACCATTCAGTTTGGATCTTATAAATTCTAAGGTACCAGCTGTGTAACTCTGTCTCTGTATGTAACTCTGCTGTTAAAAGACAGCAAGATTATCAATTCATGTCAGAGAAAATACTTTGAATCATATTATTGTTCGTTGACATGCATTTCTTCAACTCTCTTCAAAAGTGCTTGCTCTGGAGCACGAATATTCACTTATTGTGTCAAACTTGTTTCTAAAATTAAAAGACACTGAGGCTGAGTAAATTTACATTTAAATAATTTCTATTCTGACTTATTTAATCTCTTTTTTCATCCGACAATTTCAGAATGAATAAGTTACTCAGACAAATGCTGTTTCTGTTTCCTATGTTGTGCATTCCACGTTTATAGTCAACACTCCTATCAAATTAAGTATATTTTAATTTACTTTAATTCTGGCCCTTTAATTGTTACACTTGAAACAGAATACTACTGTGGTGAGCTAGTATTTAGCATACTTATTTATTTCTGTTTTTTGGAAAAGATGAGTAGCTCATAAATACATAAATACAAGAAAACACAATACAATTTAAAAAAATTGTTACTAGGGGCATTTTACATAGGTTCAAGTATTGTTCACTGAGATTTTTCAGCACAATTTGATAGCAAAAATTAAATATTAGAGAAAATATACTTTTTTCTGTTCAGGTAAGCTCTCTTCATGAGGAGTGAAGCTGGTAGCATTTTTAACTATAGAATAAGGGTATTTTTTGATCTGTAAGTCCATATAATGCAGCTGCTCTGAGAAAAAACAATCTCCTTCAATTAAAATTAAGGTGAATTTCCTATACTATTGTTTTTTTTAGTAAAATACATTGGGGTTCACTTAGAGTTGTTTCTATTTCCTTATTATCACAGACCTTCAGTTTTAAAGTAGACAAGATACTGTATTTTCTTCCTCCTGTACCTGTACCATCATCAAAGGGATAATCAGCTTTTTTAAAGATACACAATTAATACACACAGAGAAAGTTTTCTTAATCCAACAGTAGTTCAAGAGGGAAGTTTTCTCTCTATGTAAGCTCAAGATGAGAAGTACATCAGCAACTATGCAGGCAGCATTGGTTCAGCATGAATGCTGACAAATGTAACATGTTATTGCACAAGACCAACACTCCTGCCTTTGCAATCCTTTTCTTCCAAGAATGCTTGCTCTATTTGTCACTGTCCAATGTCTTGCTTCCTTAGCCATTATTCTGCAGCCTGCAGAGTCCTGTCCCATGTCTTACTTCCTTAGCTATTATCCTGCAGCCTGCAGAGTTATCAAACAGATGATATTGAGTAATGTACTCTTTTACTAGCCTTCCTTGCCTTTAAGAGAGAAGACGGTGACCATAGTAACCACCACACTGGGAACAAGTGTTTGTGGCAACAAGAATGTAGAGAAACACTTCCTTTCCATATCGGATCTTATAATGGAGTATCTGTTTTGTCATGCAAGATGCTGGGTAAATTTATTTTACGCCCATGATGCTGAGTAAAAAAACAAAAGACTGGAAAATTGTAAGTAAGTGTGATGTGATTACAAAAACAAAGTTGCTTTGCAATGTTGCCTACTCAATCTCACATGCTAATATCAAAAGAGAAGAATATCCCTCATTTACTCACATGCTTTATAATTAGTCATGAAAGAGATACTGCAGTTCTATCTATTCCCAGAGATGCATCAGGATTAGGACTGTTCAAATATTTCAAGCATTGGCTATAAAAAAATGGAGACTTCCTTTTTACAAGGAGTCACAAAAAACAGGCAAGGCGTAATTTGTACAAGTTACTCCTGGGGAGGTTTTAACATATGACACAAGTGAAAAAATTTTTACCATGAGAACAGTCAGCCATCAACATAATCGCCCCATGGAAGTGTTGGATTTTCTGATATTGAACATTTTTCAGTGGGGCAAGTTGCTGGGCTGTCTTGTCTAGAATGTGCATTTGCCAAAAGTTGGACCTTGAGGTCCCCTCCAAACCTGATATTCTACAATTCCATGATCTAAATAGGAAAACTCCATCCTATGCATCTGAATTCTCCTCATAAAATTCTCAGCTTTTCACTTGCTCCCAAAAAAGCATTTACTTATGGCTTGCTGATGTACATTTTAATTGAAAAGGTGCTGTGCTACAAATTAATTCTGTTATGTAGTGCCCAGTCTCCAGAGTAGCCAGGAAGCAGTCCCACATGAATTAAAGTCTGGCATACTGGCTCTAAAGACTGGTCTGATAGCTTAGTATATCTTTGCATATACAAGGTTGTGTTCTGAAGTCAGACCTTGGTAACACATGGGGAGGAGAAGTATATTCACTTTACTAATATTAACAGAGACTGTTGACTCTAGAAAGAAACCCCCAGCAAAACAACTAGCAGGTAACAATACTCTTTTAAAAACACAAAATTATTAAACAAGTTTGCAACACCTTAGACCCTCCAACCTTTTTTTCTTGAAGGCCAGAAAGCCAAAATTACAAAGACACAATGCTAGAATACAACCCAGTGAAAAAAAAGTCTGTGCATGTATCAGGGAGTGGGGGACTACCACAGAGAAGCGACAAGCTGCTTCCACCTCCCCATAGGAAGCCATGGGAAGGGCAATGCAGAGATCTGAGCAGACTGTGTGTGGACATCCAGCTTCCAATGGGACACGCGGGAAACACTGGCAGACAAAACAGCTTTTGCAATATACTTCTCAAAATGGTTGAAAGTTCTTGGCTAAGTGGGTGTCCTCGCATGGTTCACCGTTAGCACACTGGGTTCTGTCCCCATCCACCCAGCTCACAAAGCAGAGGTTAAGTAATTACCTTGGTAATTAAAGCCTGATCTGTGTCTTTTCATCCTGAAAGACTAGATGAGGTCTGCTCTTGTTCTTTAATCCTGTCCCTTATTTAGAGGCTGTTGTACACTGGCATGGGTAACTGCAAACTGCTGTTGGAGACATTTAGTTTTGTAAAGCACAGAAGATGCACAAAAAACAATGACAGAAGGTGAACACATTGTCAACCATCATGTGGAACTTCTGGGGATGGTAGGATTTTTGCCCTAATTATATCAACACCAGCAGCAGGCCTTATGGAAATGTGTCATTTCACAAGATGGGTAATACAGACCAAAGTGACCATACAGACCAAAGAAGCTTCTGGTTGGCACCATCCCAAAAGTTGTAGCAGTTCTCTGACCATCCTAACATAGCATGCCTTGAGGGGAGAAAGCCTGGTAAACCTTGGCCATGAGACTTAAGCAGAAACCATGGCAACAGTAACTATGGTTGTGCCTTTTCAACATTTAACTTTATATTCCAGCCCAGTTTTAACTTTTTCAAGTCTAGAGTGACCAGATGGCATGGGCACACATTTACTCATCTCTTGGCTAGGTATTCTGGCTTGATTGCTTAAAAAAATTAATTATGGAGCAACAGGTTCTTCTTTTACCTGGATGTTTCTCCATAATATTCTACAAGGAGTTTTCTTCTACATATAATTTCAACCACAACCTACCATTTATACTGTAATTCATTATTTACTAGACCTATGCAAGGACTAAAATGTTCACTGGATGAGCGATTTCTTCCTTAGAGATCTACCAATATCATACATATCCCTGCATTTTATTAATTGCTAAAAACCACAGGCAAATGGGAAACCCGTCCCCCCCGGCACTCTGTGTACTTTACCTTCAAGAGATATTATCATAAAAACTAAATTCTTTGTACATATTAATAAAAAATGTTATCAGGGCAGATCTGCTATGGAAAAACCCTGCTGGACAGAAAGCAATTTAGAAGAGTAAGGTTATGTAAGTTCAGGAAAGGTCTAATGTTATAGAGAGATGAAAGCCATACAAATAATTTGCTTTCATTAGAAATGCTTCTGCTCTACATGGTACAAATTGCCCTTTCTGCTGAAAATGTAGCTTAAGCATAAAGGTATATCCATAGAGATTAAAGGATACAGCATTATTTTCTGCGTGTACTATCCCTGTTCTATTTTTCCATTTCATAAACAACTTTCTCATAAAATACCTGTGATTTTACAGGGCTTCATGCTGCAGGGCTTATCATCTCTCCCCCGGATTCACGTTACAACAATAGGAAGAAGGTTAGACAAAACCTCATGGGAAAAAAATCCTTCCAAGAGGTACCTCCTTGCTGACAAGCAAGCCTTGAAGCTAAGCCATGTAACTTGCACAGGTACTTGTGTAAAAAAGCAAACACTACCTATCAGCCCTAGCTACATATGCAGCATTTTCCCAAACTAAGGGTTTACTCTCAGACCTCACAACCTTAAACCACAGTCTTTTGCCTTTCTCTAAACAAGTAGTCCAATATAGCATACGTTCCTCTTTCTCCATTTTCTGTATTTCCAGTTCAATGTCATGTACTTCTGAAGCTAGAGCCATCACATACTCTGACCTCACTTGAGAGCCTTACCTTTTTTGATTGACAAGGTTCATTGTACCTCACATAAATAAAATCTAATTTCTTGAAAACTGCAGATAGACAAAAATATCGGTGGCCTTGACCAGAGTCATCCTAGTACTGGCCGGGTCACCTCATCTTTCCTGTACTGTGGATAATGCAAATACAGTAGATCAACAGGGCAGCTTGGCTACCTGGGGCAACAAAGAAATGCAACACACTGCCTTGCAGCCATGAAAAGTTTACCAGGAGTTGTGTTACACGGGCTCCACTAGAAATTGCTGGGCCAGAGCCGTTATGCAACTTTTCCTCTCCAGGCACGGGGCGTTTCTCATGAGAGGATACAGGTATGAGAAAAACCTAAGTTCAAAAGAGAAAGCTGTGGAGGACCTGGTAAAAGAGCAGTATTTCAAACATTCACCAGCTTTGGTTAGACAAGCCCTAGCAAAGGTGGAAAACACATCAGTAACAGAATAAAGTTAAGGAATGCCTTGTTTTAATTGCATGTAGAGTTTCTTTAATCAGTGATACAGGGCTGCTATTACCTTCTGTATCAACACTATTCTAAATCTTGGATTCTCTTTCTCAGAGTTTTTTGGCCTATTTAGCATAACCCTTGCAATGGGACTCTGGAACAGATCCCAAAAGCATTGAAAAATGCTTTGAATTTCTTCTCTGAAACAAATTCTTGTATGGCTGCTTCATGTGGAGAATGATGTCTCTTTTAAAAATAATGGAACATACCAGATGCTATGGTATGTTATTGAAATTTATATTGCCAGAAGTTTCTAGTGTGTTGTTCAGAGTAACATAACAAAAGCTTCTATTTATATTTTGAAGTCATTCTTTCATCAGTGTCTTAATCACCTCCTACTTTTACTCAGAGAATTTATTTTGAGGAGAATGTAGGAGAACAGGAATCTTATCTGAAGGAAAATATGAAAGAAACCTGCAGGTTTCTGACAGCTTCATCAGAAATGAAAGGGAAGCACAGAGAACAATGCCAACGAAGGAAGTCCACTGCTAAAAAACCCATTTCTATTATGTCATGGGTGAAGACTTATTTCCCACAGAAATGTGTTTTTTCTTGGCAATTAACACAGTCTCTTAATTAATGTTTGAGATCAAATCAACTCCTGTTCATTCTTGAATGATACAGGTACAGAAAATCTCCCCTCTCAGCACCAACACCAACAAAAAAATCCTGCTCTGATGTGGTGGTCCAGACTGGAGAGGATGGGCTGTGAAACAGCCACACCACAGGTAACAGTATTGGACCTTGGACACTGGCATGCCAGGAGAGATAACATCCAGTCAGGTTATGGTGAGAAGAAAAGAATGATGGAAACAGTTATGTAAATCAAGTTGTTCCTTATAAGGTTATGTTCTGAACCCTGCCCCCTGATTGGTTCCATATAAGGTATTGTTTCTCTTTCTCTTTGCTCATTGGTTCCCTGCCCTGAGTTAATGTCTATATAAGGTTATGTTTGCTTTATTTTGTTGTCTTCTGGAGTAGCTCTACATAGTGTACAGTTTATGTTTTGTTTGCACCCTTTTATTTTCCTTTATTAAACTTTGATTTCCGGGCACTTTACCCATTCCTGTCCCTATTTATTTATCACCACTCTCCCTGCCGATCTGGTCCTGAGGTTGCACGCGATGCAACACTCTGAGTGTTACTCTCTTGCTCTGAAAGCATCTGTTTGGTCAGTAACATAGGTGAAAAACAAGAAAGGACAGTCACATAGTAACAGCATCTGGAGGAAAAAAACACATGAAAGCTAGGCACCATGGTAAATATACTGCCAGTCCTTGCAGCACAACACCAGAAATAAACCCTAACAAAACATGATAAGCAATAAATTCACGAGGGTTTCTTTGTTTTCCTAATTCAGAAAGCTTTGAAAATACAATGTCGTCGCACATTCCTAAGCTTCTAGATGATTTGATTTGGTTTCATCATAATTACTGGGTGTAGTTTTTCTAGATCTTTGTAAAGCCTTAGATACTGTCCCTCACAGCATCTTCTGTACAAATTATCTAGCTGTGAGATGATCAGGTTCACAGTGTGTTGGATGAAGAACCAGCTGAATGTCAGAACTTCAGGGGTTTTAGTGTATAGGACTACATCTGCCTGGTGAGCAATCACCAGTGATGTTCCTCAGGAATTCACTGTAGGACCAGTTCAGGTCAACAAGTTTACCAATGATCTGGATGCAGGACTTGAATGCACCATTAGCAAGTGTGCTGATGATACCAAACTGAGAGGTGTTACTGACCCTCTCAAGGCACAAGAGCCTTGCAGAGGCATCTGAAATAGATTGGAGCAACGGGTAATTATCAGTGGCATGAAATTTAACAAGAACAAATATAGATTCTGCCCCTGGGATGCAGTAAAGCTGGACACAAGTATAAGCTGGGAGAGGAGTGTGTGTAGAGCAGCCCTGCAAAAGGAATCTGGGGGTGCTGGTCGGCAGCAGCTCAGGGGCTGGAAGGCACATCCTTTGAAGAGAGGCTGAGGGCTCTGGGTTTGTCTGGTTTGGAGAGAAGGAGGCTCAGGGGTGACCTCACTGCTCTGTACAGCTCCCTGGGGAGGGGACCTGGAGAGGGAGTGCTGGTCTGCTCCTGGCATCCAGTAACAGGAGATGTGGGAATGGTTCAAAGCTGTATCAGGGGAGCTTCAGACTGGACATCAGGAAACATTTCTTTACCAAGAGGATAGTCAAACACTGGAACACGCTTCCTTGGGAGGTGACTGATATTCCAAACTTGTCAGAGTTTATGATGCATTTGCACAAGGCTTTTCATAACTTGCTTTTGTACAGCCCTGAATTGGTCAATAGTGGGACTAGATGACTGTATTGGGTCCATTCTAACTGAAATATTCTATTCTATTCTATTCTATTCTATTCTATTCTATTCTACTCTATTCTATTCTCAGTATTTTAGTCTTGCAGATTCAGGGACTATTTCTAAGGATCTGAAAAGGTGAGGGAAATATGTCCACTGTCAAAGGGCTGGAATTTAGTACACAGGACCCCATATACCCACCTGAAATCTTCTACATGTTCACAAGATTATGATTTAATATATCAACATTGTGCAAGATTGTCTTGAGTTTTTTTTAATAGGAAAAGATATCCATTCTTGCTCTTTAAAACCAAGCAGCTCCTACCCTGGAGAAATGTTTTGAAAAGCTCTCATTGCCATTTTTGTGACATCCAGACTGACTATAAAAGTTAGAAATTGAAAGATTAGTAGGTGTTGCTCCTTTTTTTTTCACTTAATATTTTAGCTTAAACTTCAAAAAAAAGTAAAAGAAAATAAAATGAACACTATATTATATCCAACATCCTATGCTGCAATCACTCTATATATTATATCCACATATAAAGTGGGACCTGAATGAAAAAGCTGCCCCAACAAGGCTGGGGCAGATGAGTCTGAGTATTGGCATGAGCTGTCTGCCACCAGTAAATCATTTCCAAAGCAATATTTTTGCATGCCTTGGAATAGCCACAGGACATTAACTTCTCTAAAGGGAACCCACAGATAAAAATAAACCATGCCAAAGCATAAAAAACTCAGCTATAAGAATTTAAGGCAAGCCATGCCTGTTGTCCTCAATGACAGAGAATAGTCCCTGGCCAATTTTATGTACTACTGTAGATTAAACTAGGCTTGGTTTGACAAAGTAAACCCAGCTGTTGAAACAGCTACCAAAATGGTGGACTGCTCTTTCTGGGGTTGTCCCATTTAATCTTGATGCCCAGATCCAAGTAACAACTTTCCACAAGTCCTGCAACAGGATCTCAGCGGTTGACTTTAGTTGCAAATTGTTAGCTGACAAAAGCTAACAGCTGAATCTGTTCTCTAGTGTCAGAGAGCAGTTTGCTTTTCATATTACAGACTGGCTAGCCTACAGCCTTGGGGAAAGTTACTGCAAGTTTTCTGAAACATAATATAAAGGCAGTTCTGTTTATCCTCTGCATTTCACAGAGTACAGGAAAGGTTAAATGAAGAGCTCTATGTGCTGATTATTAAGGGTTACAATTGAAGATTAAGAGCATTTTAGACTTCTTATAGCTGCTATTATTCCACTTTTGGAAAGAGAGCTCTTTTTTTCAATTTGCATATTACAGGTTAAAATGCTTGTCAGCTCAGAAAGATGACAAAATGCACACAAGAATCCTATAGGAATTATGGAGCAGTTATATCTTGGCTTTTATAATCTAGAATTAAAGCAAATCGCGGGCAGTCTTCCACAGTCATTTGGTGCACTAAATACAAAACTTCTTAAATTTCCAATATATAATCTGTAGAATTCTTGTATGAGCATCTCCAGTCTTGATAAACTCAATATATTAACAACTGGACATACTACAAACTGGAGACCAAAGGACTCAACCAGTAATTAAAATGTTCTGCTCGGATTCTACATATTCTGGAATAACATATGATACAAGTAATTATTTGTCTCTGAAAATTGTGACATTTATGAAGTGTGGTATGCTATTATGGTCCAGAGCTTGGTGGGTTTCTTTTTTGGTTTTTGTTTTTTTTTTAATTGAAGGTTTTTTAAATGACCAAAAGGCAGTAAGATAATGAAAACTGAAATGTCATGACAACGTATCTTTGCCATTGGCAACAGCAGCTCATGATACACAAATAATTTTTAAGTCACAGAACACTAGAGGGGCACATTTCTATGTCAATCTTTCAATGTGATTGCACTCCTAAATAAACACGTATTTTGAGATAGTATTGTTGCTTTCTGGCTTCAGGTTGCACTCTTTCTTTATGTGCTTCATTGTAAGATATGCTAATTGTGTTAAGAATCTGAAAGCCAGTGGCATAAAATGTTTTAGCTGAACTGCAGATCAGGCCATGCAGGTTTTTAACCAATAAATTGTGCCTCCCTTCTCATAGAGGTTTGAGGAACCTTACATGAAGTGAAACATCAAAGGTAAAAGCCTTTCTTCATTAACTGTACTTCTTCAAAGTGAAAAACATGGGACTTTTGGTTAAGTAGGATTCAGGTAACTGGATTAGTTAGCTGTCCTCAACTGTAGCTGCAAAAATTGGGAATTCTTGGTTTCAAAATAGAAACTTTACTGCTTATTCTGCAACTGCATTGTTCCTCTTGATAAGAATCAGCCATGCCTTAGTGCACTTGATTTGTCAGTCAATAACAAAGAAACTTCTGCCCAGGCAAAAATATCAATATATGTTTCTTAAACTATCCCCTTTCCTCATATTCAGCATGCATTGTTTGGTTCAGGATCTTCCATGGCAATTCTGCTCTCAAAGCTGTCATTACATCTCTAACTGTGGGCAACTGACAAGGTCATATAATCCAGTCTTCCTTAAGAAAATTAATATAATACATATGATATGATACAGTATGTGACATTCTACCTACAGATTTTTTTTCTTATTATCCTTGGGGTTTTAATAATCTTTATTATTATTTTGCTGGTTCCTATCTGATATATAATTCTTGTTTATCTCAAACCAGAAAAATCTGTTTCCATATTTCATAATGATTCCTAAGAACTTCAGAGAAATTGGAAATTCCTATTACAGTTCGACCTAAATACATAGCACAGACACTTGCATGGCACAGCTGCATTTCAAGAACACTTGTGTATTTACTTCTAATGATCTCTATAAGTAGATTTCTTAGTGCATGGATTACTGGAAATGGAGATGTTCTTACACTGGAAATTAAAAAAACAGTATCCTCTTTGTTCAGAAACAACCTTGAGAAACAAATCTTGGGTAAGGATCATTTAGCATTACTGAAATTGCTTCACTAAGACATGTTTTCATTGATGATCCCTGTTGACAGTTGGAATTTTTGTAGCATTTTCCACTTGCACTTGGACAGTCTTTCTTTGAGCACTGCACCCTGCGTACTGCAGCTGCACTCTGTGTACTGCAACTGTCTAGAGGTATTGGGTAAGGTAAAGATACTGTTCTTCACTTTTTGCAAAAAAGAGTGCAGGATGATGTCAGTGCTCCACTCTCCAGAAAGGTAGCTCTGTTACTTCCTCAAGTACTGATTTTCCTACAAACCAGAACAGACTTCTCTGTTAAATGATTTTAATTGTGCAAGAAAAGGTGCTTTTTCTCACTCCCTTAAAAAGCATTTCACACTGCTGCATGCATCCAGTTCAGTCTTTCTACAGAACTTCTTCCTTTCTGCTACTAAACACACTGCCAGGCATCATGTATTTCAGGGTAGGGAATAGTAGTAAGAACAACTAAAACTCTTTAAGCAAGAAAAAGAAAAAATTACAAACTATGACTCAAGGTAATATTTTCTATGGAACTTGGCAGGTGAAGGAAGTCTGTTGTCTGTGGTAAAGATGTGAAAGAAATGCTTCAATTTTAGTGTTTGAAGCTAGAGCAAGGTTGTTTTATTTTTTTAACCAGTGAAAAACACAGATTCCCACCAAAAATATCCCTTGTGCAGATACATAGATGACAGTGTCTAAAAACTAGTATTTTCAGAGTTTAACCAAAAAAAAAAAAGAACTTATTTCATGGAAATCAGTATTTAATTTAACATCTAATGCTCCAGTGACAGTATTTGTGAAAACCTTTAATCCACTCTATTCAGCACAAAAAAGCCCAGGACTATCTGCACAGACTCCTGGAGAAAGATCTTCATGCTATGCTGAAAACAACAACTTGTCTGAAGCCTAAAAATATCTCATGATATTTTTCTGCCTTATATTGTCAGCAAACCTGCTATTACGACTGTTTCTTTGTCACATTAAGCAGGTAGATCATGGAAAGAAGAAAAGTCACTTAAACCCATGAGTTCTATTTTAAAAAATCTAATTTACGTAAGCATTAGGCAGCTATCTTAGAATAATGAAGAAACAACCTGGATGCTTAGTGCAAAGTACCATTTTCTCTGAATCCCAGACATATGGATGCATTTAAGCATCATGTATCATGTGAGACATTCTGCCTCAGCCTGAGCTCCCTCATTCTTCACCAGTGCTACTTGATTCCTGCCCTCTGATGTGCTGCTCTGCCACCCACTGGCCTCTTTATTCCCGATAGCCTAGCGCAAGAAAAAACACGACTTTCCTATATATCTCAAACTAATTATTTGAAGCAGACCCATCTGAACGATCTTGACAGCAAATGAAGCATTATTTCAACGTGGGACTTGTACTTGTCCAAAATGAAGTCTGTCTAAATGAAGTGCTGCTAAGGAGTGGGACATAGGCCATCTAACACTCCAGACTATCTGGGTCACACATATCCTGGGTACCACTGGGATACTGAACTTTCCATGCACTTTGGCTCTTACATAACAGTGATGAGTAATTTCCGCTGGCATTAAAAGGGAAATATGAATGACCCATGCCTCGGAAGGCTAAGACCAGTAAGTATTTAATTGTGGACTGAACACTTAGCTATCTAAAGTGAGGCTACATATTCTAAAATCAAAAGTTAAGAGTTGGGAGGCCTTGAGTTCTACTTACCTGCATATATGAGTTAATACCAAATGTGGGAAGAGGAATTCACACAGACTGGAAAGGTCTCTCTTGCCTTTTCAATTTCTCTGTTAATGTCTTACGGCTATACTTTGCATGTTAAAGACCATGTTTACTTGTTCATGCGAGCACTAAAATTAGATAATAAAGGTTATTGAACTTCTAACTCCTTACAAGTTATTTGTATGTTTTGAAAATTAAAATGATACTCCCGAAACAGAACTATTATGCATTTTAAATGTTTTGGAAAGCTTTTACAATTTTACAGAAAAATGTAAAATCTCTCCCCAGTATTAGAAGCAATTAGCAGATTGCTAACGGTTTCTATTTTGACCTGTGAAAGAGCATGATACTCACTGATTTTTTATTTAACATAAGGCATAAATATGATACCCATATTTCTATGTTCAGGTGAAAGCACAGCTTTTGTAAATGACATCCAATATTCCGCTATGATTAATGAATCCCCTTTCTGTAGCACATATCCAGATAACTCAGGGATACCAAATGCTCATACTGCCCTACCACTTAAGCAAGAGTGCTCATTCCTGAATTCATGTCCTGATCATTAGAAGAACAGTACTCTTTGATAGCATCAAAAGTGTTGCTCCTCTTGTCTTGTTAGATGGTGGATCCTTTGAAGCTACTTTGCCAAAGTACATGCCCCCACATCTGGCCTACACTTCTGCTTTCATTAAAAAAGCATGGTAAGCATTAGGATGCAGTTACCCAGCCAACTTTACAGCATAGAGAGCAGAATAGTTACAGTTTCCACAGCCACCAAATTGACCCTTATTTTAAGTGGTTTAAATTCTCCAGGACTAAAAGACATCTCTGTGTTTTCCTCTTGTAATAATGAAGAACATGTTCCTTTTAAGGATGGTCATATTAGACATTCTCTCAATCACTGTTACTTGGAAGCAATTACTTTAAATCAGTTTCCATGAAATAGAGCGAAAGAGAAGACAAAGATCAAGACGTAACACTGATACTAGGAACAAACTACTGATGAACACAGAACAAAGGAGGTAGAAAAAAAAAGTAATTCTCAATTAAAACATATTAACACTCATGAGACCCCCAAAGCAGCATCAACTACCACCAACTAAGGGATCTAGGTGAACGGAGAATCTTTGCACATCAGAAGTAGAGACCCATCCAAGTGTTAGGACCTGCAGCTGTGAACTGCTGCATCAGGAGAGGTAAGAGGAGACCTGTATGCCATCCAGTGTCATAGATCAGAGCATACAGCAATTCAGAAACGGGATCACCTTAGTTTCTGAAGTATTATGCAGCATGTAGGCCCTGTAGCTAACATATACCAAAACATGACACATATAATAGGGCACAATCACTTTTCAACAGGCCAAAAGCAGATTTCCGCTAACGCATCTGAGACAAAGGTAAGACACTGAAATACTGAGAAGTCCAGGGATTTTACTACAACAAACCAAAACCAGGGAGAAATATATTAGACATTAAGACAAACAGACTGGCAAAATTTGTGAAGTTTATCTTCACTGACTCCTGATCCAAGCAGCACCCTTATTAGCTCATTTGCATTCAGTGTTTATCTTACTGTTACCTAGCTAGACTTAAAAGTTACATAAATCCACAGAAATGAAACAAAATTTCATTGGGTGTTAATTAAGTTAACTTCATGGGAATTTTACCTTCAGTACAGAAGCAAGAGAATCAGACTCACAGGTTTTGGTCATTACCTGTGCTGAAGTGCTTGCTCCACAGACCCACACAAAGGTACCATATGTCGTATTCTGCTGACCCCTTTGAATCAGATATTCAGCAGAATAAAATATTGTGTTATGTTTCATTATTCTATTTTTAATATACTTTAATATAATTTTAGTATACTCTACTAGCTAATACTTTCATGTAAGGCAATGTTCTAGTTGTCACAGAACTGGGAGAAGTTCAGCCACAACTGGGGATCCTGATCCCCATTTTGCCCTGCATAGCAAAGTGTCCCCTCAGACAGGTCAAGAAGTGGCGACTGGATTTATTGTCAGTTACCCACAAACAATTGCTCTTCAGGTCTCAATCATATGGGTGTAATGAACCACCTACTGATGTTTGTTCTGTGTTGGAGGGAAGTAGGACTTTTGTTTGATCTTGACAATGGACTTACAGTTGTTCTCCTATCTCTACCTATGACTGATCACACTTCTGTAGACACTGAGCTCCAGAGCGTCTATGAAAGAAAAAAAACCCCTAAATTTCAGTATTTCTGTTATCTCCAGACATACTTTCTCTAAGCTATCTTCAGGTCCACAATCAATTTGTCTTTTTAGCTCAGATTATTCCCAGTTTGGGGAAAAAGCTGTCAGAGATATTTTTTTAACAAGCACCATGCCTGCCCATATCACTCTGCCAATAATTGTAAATCTGGATTGCTTTCTGTGTGTGTCAGGCAAAAGTGAAAAGAAATAAACTAGAGGTGTTATAGTAGCCGAGATCACAGATTTTCAATGAAGCTGTTTGGTGCAGTATTTTAGATTCACATTTGTTAAAAATAGCTGTCAAAGTTTTATGTCAATCTGTTAGCACAATGTTCAATTTCTCTTTCTCCTCAGCAAGGTTGCCTGGAAACAGGGAAATAGTCTGAGAAATCTTCTTCTGAAAGTGTTGTAACACTGGAGAAATCAATATGGCCACTTTGGTTTTATTCAGATATTTAGAACCTCTGAGATTAAAAACAAAAACCAAAAACAAACAGCCAGCTTGTAGTGATCTTAAATACACCTGGTGCAACTAGCAATTTGGAGGCAAGTCTTTGTTCACCTGGTGATCTGTCACTTTCACAATTGTAGTGCATACTGGTATCTCTCCTGGTACAAGTAATCACACTCAAGCCAGAGTTCATCTTGTAACATGCAAACTTAGGGATGACTGGCTTCACAGGGAGAAATAAAAGCAAATTATTTGTAGCCACAAACCATGAAATTGCAGCATGAGGTGCAGCGAGACCACAGATGTATCTGTACTTGGAAGATAAACAGAAGTCTTATGGCCAGAGTAGCTCATTCAAGTGATGCTGCTGAAGAGACAGACACTCAGGTTTGTTGTCAGTTCATATACTCTTTCATGTCATGCACAGCTGATATGGGCAAGTAGGCAATGACAAGCAGTAACAGAGTGATGACTGGGGTCAGTCATGTTAACTGGTCAAAGGGAGAAATGATCATGTGGGATTTTTTAGAAAGAGTTCCAGTGAGTGTGAGTCTCTCATTTGTCTGTACTGAAGTCTGTGCTGATGAAAAATGGCCTTCAGGGAACACTTACAAAATATAAGCGTCAGTCTCTGCAAAGAACTTTTTGACAAAAACAGCTAGTTTGCAGGATTTTTTCTAATGCCAGAGATTTACCAAAACTTTCTATTTTTTTCTTTATTGGTTTATAAAGAGGTTAAATAATCCAATACACCCTTAATTATATGAAAAAAACATAATCACACACGTTATTCCCCTGAAGTTCTTGGGACACATGTATGGGTTTGAATGTACTGCTTCATCAGGCTTCACAAGTTTTTGATAGCTGCATCTTGACACAGGTGACCCTGTGTCCACACCACCCCCACTCCCTGCAGTTGTGCTCTTCTATCTTCCACATTTCTCAGCCTTTGTAGACACTAGACAAGCACAAAAAATGCTGAAGTATGAATATGCTGAATATTAAACCATGAATGCAACAAGCAAAGTTGGAGAGAAAATATTTCAGTGGGATCAGCTGCACCATTGTCCAGTCGCGACTTCAGGCAGACGCAGGCAGAGCAAAAAAGAATAGCAGGAGAAGACAGTGCCTGCTGGAAGAGCAGGGTGAACAGTTTATATTGAATAATCAATATGTTGTGACTCACTATTCTCATTCTTCACAGGCTATCTGTCAGCAGGCTCATTAGTTTCCTTTTAATTTTCTGAGGTGAAGAAAGATCCAGCTTGATTTCTATCAGTGATGTTTTTTGCCATCAGTGGGGACAAGAGGGCACTCAGGCTGCAGACTCATCAGTTATGCTGGTTGCTTTTGACCATATGCACATGCCTGTTTTCTGTCTCTTTGCACAGAGAGTGATATTCTTCAATACCTGGTCCAGCCACAACTAAATTTACTCCAGAATTACCACTGACTTCATATGAAACATCCTGCAGTCATATACTCAAATTGAATCTGTGCAGCATGGGTGCTCACACTGAAAAAAAAAAAAAAAACAAAAAAACAAAAACCAAAGCCTCAGAGAAGAGTTTATACTCCACATATATGAATTTTCCTGTCCAAAAGGTTACTTGCACATGGAGGACAGGACAATAACATGAGTACGTCAATTCCTATTCTTATTTATACCTGAGAAGAAATGTAATTAATTTGTATCCAAAAGCTGTTGCATTTTATATATTTAACAGCAAAATTTGACACAAGGCAGGAGGGCCAAGAGACAATACCAAGCAACTTTTGAGTTTTGTAACCTTCAACCAGAGCTATGATGACTCAAATAATGTAATATGCAATTTCAATAACCCTACAGGGATGCTGTTCATGAGTAAATGCAAATTATGGTGAACTTATGCATCCCTGGAGATTTACTCAAAGAGAACACAGAGATGATTGCCTTTGGAATGAATGAAAATTGCAGTACTCACTGTGCTATACCCACATTCGCTTCTATGAGCAAGACATGAAGAATGATGGCAACAGAAAGAAGAGAATCGTTCTCAGGAGGGTTCCAAAAGAGCTGCTCCACAGGTGAATGCTCGTCAGAGAAGCTGGGGTATCTCCAGGGCAACTTGTTTCTATGATGCTCATGCCACAAGCTTAAGGTATTGACCCGTACAACCCGATAGATGTAAGCCTTGGATTTTTGCAGTCTTTCAATATAGTCTCTGCCTGCACATTGCTGTTGCACTGTTTTCAAGAGCAGTTAATTCATGAAGAAAACTCAGCAGCTCTAATATGGACATCAGCATATGCACTCAGATAGATGTAGCCTCTTCTTCACTGATGCAGATGTTTGTCAGTTAAGCTGCTCAAGGATACAGGGGAAATTTTAAGCATAGGCAGAATAAGAAAGAGTCATCAGGAAATTATTATCAAATAAAAACCACATGGGTTAGAATGTGCAGGTTTTTCAGGAAAATTAATAGTAAATGGTATTTAATTTATAACTTACCAATGCAAGGATCACTCTGAACCTTTTTCTTATTAACTAGCATAATATAAATGCTAGTACTTCAGGAGGCTGGGGATTGTGTGTGTGAATTGCAGTCCCATTCACCTGAGTTCCACCTCACCCCTGATCACCTACTACCTCTAATGACCACTTTCTGTAGTCTGCTTTGTTGCTTAAGGCTAGTGGGAGGGTGTGCCGCAGTTTTACTCCCTGAAAGCTCCATTCACCTCACCGAAGTGTTATTACACTTGAAAACAAGTAGTGCTAATTAATTTGAGACAGAAACAAGTGAAGTGGCTACAAAGTAAAACAGTGTATTTTTCTGTAGTGTCTTGTCTTTGTTGTGTTCCACAAGATGGTCACCCACAAAAGAGGCCTTTCAGAAGGGCACTCCTAACTGTTCAAGCAGAAAGCTTTATTCAGAGGGATCTTTAATTAGAGGCTGTAAGAAATGGCGGTGTGGAAAGTAGCACAGAATACACTTGGGGTTATAACACTGAAAGCAAATGAGGAACTGGAACATTGTGGCAAGATAACAGAAGAGGGATATGGGTCAGAAATTACACATGAGTTTTTGAGATGACTTGGTTGAGCCATTCACTGAAACTGATCTTTATACAGACTACTTGAGATTTCTAGTCCAGGCATTGCAACTTGCCACTTGCAGGTACTTATTATGCACAACAGGGGCTTAGTGAATGGCTAAGGGTACCTAAACTTTAGTAGCAATGTTAAGTTCAGTAAGTCTGTAACTCAGACGATGTCTAAGACCTTACCATGGATTTTCATGTTTGGTTGGTCACATGGCTTCTGCATACACATGATGTACAGACTTAATAGTCTGAAACTCTCTGGGGAAAAAAAAAATCTTATACAAAGACAAGGTGAGTTTCACTTATTAGCCCTCCTTCCTTAGATACCTGAGAACAACTAGCCATTGCATTTAGAGTAATTACACTTGGCCTGGTCAATGAAAAATTGCTTGTCTACATAAAGAAGCCCAATTTGAAAATCCATTTATTTCAGGAGTTTAGGAGAGGCCTTCTCCCTCATTGCGTTTTACATTCCTCTCCAAATCTCGATTGAACATATTGTTCTATTGCAACAAATCTGCAAAACCAAAATTTTTTCCTTTTTGAGTTGTACGTTTCATGGAAGGAGAAGGAGGAAAATAGCCTCTTACAACATTTTCCTTGCAGAATTTCCTTGTGTCTTCATCCTGAACAGTATTATTCTTGTTCTGATACTGAACAGGAAAGATTGCAGAGCAGATCTAAAAAAGAACCTGAAAGCTGATTCAGGAAAAATTCAGAAAGCTGCTATGTCCCCGTGCTCTCCTCCTGCTTTTCGTTTTATTAAGAAACTGCGAAAACTGGAAGGAACGCCAAATATGACATCAGCACAATGGAAAACGTGCTGCCCTCCTCAGGCAACCTGCCGTGAGGAGCTCACTGCTGCCTTCAGGCCAGACACTAACGCCGGACAGGCGCCACTACAAGAAATAACACTCTTTAATTTTAACAACCAAGTCAGAACTCGGAACAAAATCCAGCCACCGCAGCCCCCAAGCCGGTGACGCGTCCGCTCCCGCTGTGAGGGCAGGGCGAGGCCCGCTGCGGCTTCCTCAGCTCTCTTCACAGGCCTTGAAATGGCGGCGGTCGAGCTGCGAATAGGAGGGGAGCAGTGCCAGCGTGGGCCCTCGTAGACCTTCCTGACAGGGGCTTAGACTGCGCTGCCGTGAGGAGGGAGTTGAGGGACTTTTGTGTAGCTGACAAGCACCTGCCCCAGGCGAAGGGCTCTCCGGGCGGCGGAGGGCGAAGGGGGAAGAGGGGGACACGCAGCACTTAGAGCCCTCCCTCCTCTCCCCTCTTTGCTCCGCTCTGCGCACACCAGAGCCGGCTGGGGAGAGTCGTTTGTGTCGGGGAAACAATTTAAACAAAGCACCGGCGGAGGGTTTTCCCGGTGGGGTTTGTTGTTGTTGTTTTGGTTTTGAGGTTTTTTTGCCTGTTTCCCTCGGAATTACAGACAGAAACTAATAGGACATGTTATGATCTAATGGTAGAGTGGCTTTTCCTTCCTGTCATTTTTGCCTATGATCTTGGGAACCCAGGAGATAATCACTCCTTAAATAATACATAAGTATACCCTGCACTTGATAGACAACTAGAATTTAGGCATGCTCAAGAACAATTATTTTTGCACTAGTTTCTCAAGGTGCTCAAGCCTGACTGATGATCAGTGACAGAACTGAGGGAATGGCCTGAAGCTGTGTCAGGGAAGGTTTAGGTTGGATATTAGGAGAGGATTTTTCATCCAGACGGTGGTTGGGCACTGGAACAAGCTCCCCAAGGAAGTGGTCACAGTGCCAGCCTGACAGAGTTCAATAAGCATTTGGATAATGCTGTCAGTACATGGTGTGACTCTTGGGGATGGTGCTCTGTGCAGGGCTGGGAATAGTTAGATGCTACTTGTAGGTCCTTTCCAACTCAGAATATTCTATCATTCTATGAAGTCAGGTTGAGCATGGTACAAGTGGTAAGATTTGTTTACAAAAGTACAACCCTGTAACAACTGTAGCCACCCCCTTTTTTTTTTTTTTTTGGTGCAAAATACACCATGGGATGCACAGAGGCAAGTGTCAAGACAGCACACAGCCCTGCACTCATTTTGGATGGACTCACTACTTAAAGCTGCTGTAGTTAGAGGTGGGGAAGTAGAAAATTTTTCTTATGTATCACTGAGCTCCATCAGGTGCGATTACTGGCTGACATCTGTTCAACTGTATCTTGAGTCCAGACAGCTGGCTGTCAGGCTGAAGTGTCCAATGTGGGAGACAGTCTCAACAGAAAATTTTGTAGTTCTTTATGTTCACAGAAACACAGAATAAAGTGGAAGGGACCCACAAAGATCATTGAATACAACTGGTCCTCCACAGGACCAGCACTAGGAGTCACACCGTTTGCCTGAGAACACTGAGTGCTGTGACCACTTCCCTGGGGATCCTGTTCCAGTGCCTGACCACCCTCTGGGTGCAGAGCCTTTCTCTGATGTCCAGCCTAAACCTCCCCTGATACAACTTTAGGCCACTCCCTCAAGTCCTGTTACTGATCACCGCAGAGAAGAAATCAGTGCCAGTCCCTCCTCTTCCCCTCACAAGGAAGTTGTAACTGCAGAGAGGTCTGTCCTCAGTCTCCTCCAGGCTGAACAGACCAAGTGATTGCACCTGCTCCTTGTACAGCTTCCCATTAAGGCCCTTTTACCTTAAATTAATAATTGCCTTTAATGTCTTTCTCATATTGTGGCACTCAGAATTACCCCCAGCAATCAAGGCGATGCCACCCCAGTGCAGAACAGAGCAGAATAATCCCCTTCCTTGCCCAGCTGGCGATGCTGTGCCTGATGCCCCCCAGGACAGGGTTGGCCCTCCTGACTGCCAGGGCACTGCTGACTCATGACCAGGACCCCAGGTCCCTTTCCATGGCACTGCTTACAGCATCTCATTTCCCAGTCTGTCCATACATCCAGGGTTGCCCCATCCCAGATGCTGAATCTGGCACTTTCCCCTGTTGAACTTCATGTGGTTGGTAATTTCCCAGGTTCTCTTAACTTGTTGAGGTCTCACTGCAGGACCTCCCTGCCCTCAAGGGAGTCAACATCTCCTCCCAGTTTTGTATCATCTTAGTATCTTAGAATCCCTTTTGTATCATCTTAGAACTCAGTATGCCTTCCAGTCCTTTGTCCAAGATGTTGAAGAGCACGGGCCCTAAGATGGAGCTCTACGGTCCGCCACAGTTTCATCCCTCAGTCTGAGCCCTGATTTCTTCCCAGACCTGGAAACAGGTCCTGTTAGCCCACTATTTTGTAGACCCAGGGAATTCAGTTGAAGATTGGCTTAAGAATTTGAATTTGCTGATTTCTTACTGTACTTTGATCTGCCTTTCATGGATTCTGCTGCAGCTACCACTAATGAGAAACTTCAGGTGTAAATCTAGGATGGGATTCAGAGTAAAGTTCTTATTTTGGTACAGTGTAAGGCGTCTGTTATGAATTCAGCACATGCAACCTCTCTCACTGATACTGAAAGAAATTATGGGAAATAAGTAGAAGGCATGCCACATACATGACCTGAGGAAGCCAGTTTATGCTCTCGATTACACTGCTGTAAAAATAAGGTAGTTAATTAAATTCTAGTGATGCCAGCTAGAACAGTCATGCCACGGCAACAGTCATATATATATATCTCTATATAAATGTATTTGCATTTTTCTTTAGGGTGATTGAGCTAAGGCTTGGAAAGGCAATTAGTTTACAGAACGTTCACCGTTAATCCACAGAGTGGTGCTGTTGGCATATAATGGAGGCACTGCAGCAGGCTACAGATGTTTCTTTAGACTGTTTAATTTAGCTAAACTTTGTCCAGGTGGCATTGTAACTAAGGACAGAATTTAAACAAAATACATTTATTTTCCAGGCATTCAGACTTTCTGAAGAATAAGGTTCCTATTCTAATTGCAATTCCATGTATCCAGATTAGTTTTTGTGTTTTCAGGCAGGTTCATATCATGTTATTGTTGTTTATAAGTGAAAGCTTGTGTTCTTTGGCCCAGTGCAGGATTGGAGAGGACTGTCTGCTGTTGTCACATCTTTTGTCTTCAGTGTATGAAGAAGTATGACCTTAGGGTTTTAGCTGCAGACTCTGCTGTCTGGAAAGGCTTCTGTCAGAGTGAGACTCTGCATACTTGCAGAGCCAAGTGGAGGAGCCAGGGTAACACCTCTTACTCACCAACTGACATGTGTGATAGTTACTGGTATTCTCTACTTCATGACTGTGAAGAAACACAGTCCTGGGTCAAATTTCTCTACATTATGCCACCACATGCTTTTGTCTAAATTCTGCCATGCCAGTTTAACTCCCTGCAAAGAAAAGAATATTTCGGATCTGATGCCCATAAACTCTTGGCCTTTCGGAGGCAATTACCAGTAAATCCTGTTTATCCCATTCTGTACCACACTAATAAATTACTCTTGGTACTTTAAAATTTACTGCTGTATTTGTTATTGTGGAGAATTAGGCTACCTTTACCTGAATGACTTACCAGCTGCAAATTCACAAGAATCAAGTTCTTTATATCTTGTCTGTTAATCAGCCCTCACAGGCCTTTTTGACCTTTCCCGCATTCTCTTTTCTGTCTGCTTTTACTCCTTGACTGTTAATTTCAGAAGGAGGAAAGTAACTGCTGTTTCACATAACAGTATGTCTTGATTTTTCTTGGGTGTCACTGCGTAGTCTGGCTTGAATCTCCCCTAATTACACAATCATAGTGTAAGTCCAGACTTTTTTTAGTCCAGACTAAATTAGTCCAGACTAATTATTAAGTAGAATTTCAGATAGTTTGGGTTTGAGATCTCAGTTGATGTGGCCAGTTCTATGAGAATCACTCTGACTTGGTTTTTAATCAGTGCTCCCCCAGCTGGCTTAAAATATTTACAAGATATTTGTGTGAATGTATTCTGAGGGACACTTGATATGTTTTATCAAAAATTTAATTGCTATTCTAGAATGGGTAAAAGATTTCTAATGGCTTAAAAATCTATGCAAGTTGAAACAAGAAGACTAGATCTCCTGAGGGCAGAGTTAACCCTTGCTTGAGAAATTTGGAGCAAAGTCTTGTGCAGAGAGTCTGTATTTCTTTACAGGGAAAATGCTTATTTTATGTCTGTGTAAAAGACATAAAAGACATATATTAAGGCTGCACAGAGAATATTGCAAAACACTGATGAAAACAGAACACATTGTCAGTGGAACACTTGTTTAATGTGGACCATGTGTCTACTGATTTCTTATCTCTGCATCAGCATATACAAGGTCTAATTTCATAAAAGCTGACTTTCATTTTTTCTTTGCTTAAACTTATTTTGAGATATACTTCAGTATCTAACTCTTCACTGTTTTGCTTATATATTGTAAATTGTGTATCACAAATTTCATTAAAATACACAAACTTTGCCAGTGGCAAGTTGTGAAAACCTTTATTTGAAAGAGTAGTTTCTTCAAGCTATGTCATACTTCCAATATTACTGTCACTGTTCTCTGAGATGCTGTTTTCAGTTGCCAGAAAGTTCACTTCTTGAGGAGGAGAAATATTCTGTGTTATGTATCTGGTTGAGTCTGATATGTATCTAAAGTTTAAGCTCAAGTTGGTCTGCCTTTTCTGGGAATATGTACAGGAGAATAAACATTCTTTGTTGTTACTGAGAAGACCTGCATGCTTTCTAGAAAAGTTCTTGATGTGGCAGGTAGACTGCTCTTTTACCAGATGGTGCTTTCTCTAGCCTTGGTCTGGTCAGGTTGTACTTTTGAAAAAACTTGATTTGTGCTTGCTCAATAAAATATTTTTTGGAGCCCTGAGCTAAATTTTACCTAGAGATCTCAGCTTGCACTGGGGGTTCTGTATCCTCTGTCACACCTTTCCAGCTGCCCATACTGTATACCAGTATGAGGCCCACAGAAACAGCAAGAGTATACTTACTTGCAAGATGAGCATTTTCAGTACTTGCCCTCACTGGGTTTGTAAAGGGCCTGTTCCAGATTAGGTGCTAGAACAGATAGTCAGGATAGCTCTCATCACTATCAGGGCAAAGCAGCATAAGGACCTTGTTGAAGAACCATTCCTTCAGGTAGAAAATGCTTTCTGCCAGAATTTGAGAGTTGAATGTGGAATTTCCAATCTATACTTTCCTCCATGGCCAGACAACTACTTTGAAATAGACTGACAAAATGTGTTTCATCTTTTCCTTTATTGGCTTATCTAGTTAAAGGTGCACAACTTGCATGCATAAGCAAGGGCTCTTTTAGCCCCAAATGAGAATCCATATGGTCTGGAATTTCTATTTTTGCAGCAAAAGAGCAAAGTTAATAACATTACAAGAAATTTAACGCTCCAAAGTTAAGCACTCCACTCACTCAGATTTGTGATCTGCAGTCATTCCTCTTCTTGCTTTATTTTCTATGACTCTTCCAGATCCTACAACAAATAATTCAGGGATTCTGGAGACAGTAAGCTTATTTACTGGATGGCTTTCCTGCATTCCCAAACTATCTGTTCTCTACCCTGAATTTTGCAGAGGCTGTTTGGAAAAACAGACCATACTCAAATGCTTAAAAACAGCAGAGTAGCATCTGCATAAAGGGGCCAAGTTTCACCAACCTTAGTATTCTTAGGTTCTATCTGAAGATTTTACACTGCAGAGTGTTTGATTTTCCTTAGTTTAATTTAACTTTATGGATGGAGAAGAGGTTGTAAGATTAACTGAAGAAAACCAAAATACTGATGCAGGAATAATCTTACATTGTTTGAAGTGGAAATAAACCAGATATCAGAACTGTGGAAATGGTGTGATGGTGTAAACAGGTTTCTACCTTTAAATGTTTATTAAATTTCCTTTAAGTTCCATTTTGTTTCCTTTCCCCACTGATTGTAATTAACAAAGAACTGGTGAGCTGCATTTTTGTAGAAAGGCATGGGCTTAATTTTTTTAAGTACTTAATTTAGAAAATGACCAGTGTAAGAAAGTATGCATCTGTTTCATTCAAGTAACAAGAAGGTATTGGGCACTGGCCAGTTCCTGGAAGTCTGAGGCTGTAATCTTTGCCAACACAGTCCCACTGACTCCCCCAAATAAACCCAAACACTCTCCTACTGTTTTTACTTCCTTTTCTCTCAAAATGGAATTTGGCATGGCTGTGTTTCTGATCCTGTGGTGCTCTGACACATACTGGTGCAGAGCCCAAGGACTGCAGGTGGGGAGTGTTGTGCATAGCCATGCAGAGTTAAACAGTGACAGCAATTCTCTGCTAGCAGTTGTTACACATCCTAATTTTGTGGTCAACTCTTGAATTGTGTATCTATGACTGTGCTTCATGTACTCTTTTAACAAAGAAGTAAAGAAAGGGAACTCCTTCTGGCACTTAAAATATTCTCCTTCCCTACTTTTAAACGCTAGCCAGAATCAATGAGAGTGTCTTTGGAAACATTTAATCTATTCAGCAGTTAGGCTTTATTATTAGTGAATGGCTAAATTCACATGCCCACCAGTGTTCTTTGTAATACTAATAGCCTGAATTAGAGAGAGTCTGAAGTTTTGCAGTGTGAAACTCCTGGATTAGGGTCTGCCTCATAAAGAAAAGGGCTCTATGGCCTACTCTTCCTTGTATGTCTTTTCTGTCTCTCTGGTTCTTCTGAAGCATCATTAACACAACATATTAGCCAGGTGACATTTGTCTGAAAACAGAGTCCTTTTGGGAAAATGTGTGGTTTTGCATAGGATGAGACAGAGTAGAGAAATAGCTGGAGATTAACCTGTTTTCCTTTATACTTTATCTCAAATTGTGTTTTTTTTGTTTGTTTGTTTTTGTCTTTGTTTTTGTTTTAAATGACTTTGTGTTAAGTATTAACACTTGCTTTGGAAATCTAGTAACCTTCTGTGAAGATAAAGGGCAATACTTCATATATTCTGCTTTGATGTTTTCAAAAGGATGTGGCTAGTTATGTGTCAGGATAAATCCACCTCACAGTACCCATTGCATTTCCATATGGTAATCTAGACCATCCCTATTCTGGATTTGTGTGACACTATTGTAAAAGCAGACAGTGTCACTGTCATGCACCCTTTTTCAGGTCTCTTCTGGGATAGGGCAAGGAACCTTGGAGATGCACTGGGGAAACACTGATGTAGTGTTATATGGATTACACTTTGTAGAAGCCAGAAGCCTTTTATTTTAGTGAAGGTGGAAATGTCTCTGAAAATGCCTAGAGGGGAATTGAGACAGTATTTATTTTCTGAAGAATGTAAGAAAGCATTGAATTGGCTTTAGAGGCTGATAGGCTTTCTGAAAAAGATGAATAATTCAGGACTGTGTTTGTCTTGGTTGGCTGGGGTAAGGATAGAGCTTGTGCCCAAAAGGGAAAAGGAAGGAGTATTGAAAAGGAGATCAGCTGAAGGATGTGGTATGGCAATAGGGAAAATGACATGTAGAGGAGATGCAATCAAGAACAGATTTTTTGTGTGTGACAAATTAATACATTCTTACACTCCCTGGAATCCTACCTTCTCCAGTTGCCAGGACTTGTGTGTGGGCTCTTTCAATGTCATACTTCATTAGTGACCCTTAAGGGGCTAACATTAACACCTGTTTGTGGTTATTTCCTGTTACTGTTTACTCTCCCACATGGTATAAATACAATATGTCCAGTGTGTTAGGCATTTGGCAGTAATACACCCTTTGCCAGCTAAATGCCATTCATGATAAATTTGGCAGCTATTTCATAGTCTGAATAATCTGTCCTCAGTCAAAACTAAAAACTTAGATTCTCAAAATAAATAGGAAATAAATAGCTCACTTGTTTATCTTTCATCTTATAGTTTGTTTTCTTGTACCAAAAGGGTTGAACTGAGAAGAATCTTAAAATCTAATGGAGTGCTAAGACTGAGATGGATCCTCCAGTGCAGTGGGATAGGGTGTAGTCATGTAATCCTGAAACCGTTATTTCATGACCAGAGGATGTGTGACTTGTTCTGGTGACTGAAAGCTACCAATATTGGAAGATACTGCTGCAGAGAAGAATGTAGTTTCCAGGTCTTGAATTAAGTCTTGTTGTTGCCTGAGAAATATTTAAAGAAGTAACTGGAGGAGTGATTAACAGTGTTTCTGGAGTGCACTGGGAAGTCATCGAGTACTGGCCAAAATGTTTTATGTGTGATGCATGACTTCCATTTTCAACTCTCCCTGAGCAGGAAACATGTCTTTCTAGGACTGTGATGTACCATGTCCATTTGGAGTTCTAAGGAAATGTTTTATATTGATAAAAATAAGAAACACATTGTGATTACTTGGCTTTGTTAGAGATAAAAATGCTAAGGACATAGGCATTTGCTAATATCTAGCCCAATGGGCAAAAGTCTAAAAGGTGAGTAAATTAATACCTATGCTAACCCGTTGATCATCTGTTTGCTAAAATAATTAGTATGTAAAATGCTACATTCTGCATAGGAAAGATCAAATGGGAGGCTTATGCCAAGAGTGGGCATATAGATGCATTTTTCCAGATGACATTATTTTGAGGCTGAATCCTTGACAGCTGTGCCTTGATGACAGACATGATGGTAAAGCATTTATCTCTGGATTCTGCACAGGCAAATGTCCAAACCCAATTATTTTACTAAATCAAGCACAGCAAAGACCTTGTAGAGTTCTGAATGTAGTCATTTAATCTTGAGATCCTTACCATGGCGCATGTCTGTCTTTAGTGTGTGTGTGTATAAATGCTAAAGTCAATTAAGAATGCAAGCCACTTTCAGGACAATTTAAGATACAGATTTTGAGTACTGTTTCTTCACTCATAAGATCTTATACATCTTCATGAATATGAGATTGTTCCTTCATCAGCTCTTCCCTTTATGATGAATAATTTGTCAGTGATCTAGTTGAACTCAGAGACTTGGTTCTTGTAAGTAAAAAGGCTCTGAGAGAGAAGATAAAGAACAGGGCAAAAGCTGCAGCTGAAGAAAAGCCACTGAATAGTCGGCAACCAGTTCTACATTCAGTGCAGATCAATGAGAAGTCATCTTCCACCTGACTGTCAGGGAAGAGAAGGGTTTTTAATATAATGAGTACATATCACAAACAGGTGGTTCTTTTTACATTTCAGCTTGGCCCCTGCATCATCTCCATTATGCAGGGGAAGGCAGCTTGTGGACAAACGGTACCGAGTTAAGTAACCCTTGCCCTTGTCCTCCTCCTCATGTTGTATTCTTATCTCTTTGAAGCAGTCTTTAGGCATCTGTAGATCTAGGATATGGCTGTAGTATGCCAAATGTACTTATGGTAGAAGATTTTTCTGTAGGTTTTACCAATCCTGATGTCTAAAATGTTTATTTATTTGCTAGAAAAGCAACTTTCTTTTTCATGATGTGTGAGGCCAGATTCATGCATGCCACACTCTAGTGGCCATTTGCAAACTGGTCTTTTAGGTAGACAATTAAATAACTTCTTAAGCAGATGAAAGGTGCTAGAAATACAGACAGAAAGACTCAGAATGTCTGGCTTCAATAGTAATGATTATAATAAACCTGAGGCTTCTTTTGCTCCCTTCTATTGGATGACCCTTCATTGAAGTGGGTATGATAAAAGAGATAATTTCTAAATTCATATTATCTTTGCCTATTTTACAGTGTGGCTTCTACAATCACCACGGAATACCATTGCCCAACTGAATGACCATACAGGATATGCTTCAGATTCTGGAAATGTCAAGCAGCTGACTCAGGAGCTGACTTTTTCTTTCCAGACAGCCAACAACCACTGATTTATTTTGGAAGTGACCTCCTGCTTACCTCTAACTCCATACTGATTACTGAGGTTTGTTTTCTTAAGAGGTTTGTGTATCTACTTGTACAGTAAAGAGTGAGATGTGTGTTTTGAGACCCAGGCTTGGATTCAAAGGGGTTGGTGTGGCTCCTTCTGTCTATGAAGAGGAAGCTAAGGTTTTAAATTTTTTTTTTTTAATGGAGGGGTCTGTGTAGTACAAAACAAGCCTCTTTCACTACAAATGTTTGACAACAACTCTTAGAACATATTTAAAGCTTTGAAAGCTTTTGGCATTGGACTAAAAAAATAGAATCTCCAGCAATCACAGATTTTCTTAACAACTCAAGAATAGGTTCCCCTGTACTGGAATCAAGCAGACTGCTGGAGAGCCAGATGTGTTCTTTCTGCCTGTTTTATCAATATCACTCACAAAAACCTAAAGCATTTAAAATTGCATGACAATTAAAATGCTGATAAATATTGAGATAGTGACAAATGTGATGACATGGCTGTGCTGACAGTATTAAGCATGTTTGTGATTGTGTATGTATATTCACAGAACAACAGAGCTAAGATGTTATTTACAAAGTTCAGGCAGAAGAAGTGTATTTGTGAGAGTTATTTCTCTCTTTTTAACTTGGATTAGTGTTTTAAAGTGTCCACATGAATAATTTTTACAGGTCTGCTTGATCCATCTATTCTCTATCTCAAACAAATCTCTTATCTGACTCTGAAAAAAGTAAATCACATGTCATAGAAGCAAAGAACCTGAGCAGGGAAAAGTGGTGCCATGTCTACTATTCATTCTCCTGAAGAAGATCCATAGAGAGCTATGGAAATTCTATGGGCTTCCAAACCTTTCCCTACAAGTTGAATAACAAATAATAAATGAGACATCCCTGTATCATCCAAGATCTCTCTGTGTCTCTTGGGCATGCCATTGCCCATGTGTGCTCAGGGCAGTTTGTGTAACAGTCACAAGTATTAGGAAGAGAGCTGAGAGCACCGTTTTTAGTTTTGGGCAGATGGAGCATCCTAAAATATGGTTTACTTCAGTCCAGACACTATTTAGGCTGGACTTTAGGCTGTCAGCTCAGTGCAGGGGACATTTTTCAGTATGAAGCTAGGATTTTCCAGTCAGAGCCCAATTGCACAAGTTTGAATCCTTTTTATTTTTAATCACTGCTGTTCTCTACTTTCTTGCTCCCATGTAACACACATTTTTTATTAGCAGAAAATGGGAACACTTCGTTGATCACATTGTTATTTCTATTTTCACATATATAATTGTGATATAATTGTTAGCACATTGTATTTTCATTTTAATAATGTCTTAATATTGTGATTGCTATGAATAATATGTTTAGCATGATTTTGTACCACAGATTGTCATCAAAAGAGATTTCCTTCTGGAGAATCTTTGGCTTGGCTATTACACTATAGCCAAATATAACAAAGATATTTTCTCAAATATAACACTATATATTTGAGAAAAATATTTTTTCTCAAAAATATTAACAAGATTCATTAAAGATGAGGCTAAAAGAGAGTGAGAAGATCCTGAATTTTCAGTGCAGGGAAATGACTGAAGTGTCTAAAGCAGGTTTCTCATACTATTGATAAAGTTGGACAGGGGTTACCATTCTGACTGATTTGATTCCAAATGTACTTGTACTACTGTTCCTGAGCCACAGACTGCCTCTACAGAATATATGCACTTTTACATCCACATACAACTTCTGTTACCAAATTGCCCTGCCCAAAGAGCAGTGTAGAACTACTCGTAGTTGTAGCTATGCTAATGAAATTTAGCTTGGGCATCTGCTACTGGGGTGT
Organism: Anomalospiza imberbis; assembly: GCF_031753505.1. Taxonomy (NCBI): domain Eukaryota; kingdom Metazoa; phylum Chordata; class Aves; order Passeriformes; family Viduidae; genus Anomalospiza; species Anomalospiza imberbis. The sequence continues at coordinate 25,657,069 of NC_089721.1, forward strand.
CATTTGTGGTCAGAGGGTTTTATAGCCTTTGGCCCACTCCAACAAGGGTTCTCCTCAAGCTGTTCCTTACACAACCTGGCAGAACAAAAGGCTCAGGGATAATTCTGAACAGACTGTTCATATGTGCCTCACTGTCACAGAAGTGGGCCGTTGCATTCCCATTCTGTGCCTGGGAATGCCATTGTGTATATGTGTAATTTAGTCAAGACTGATACATCCCCAGTCAGGCTCAATGCAACCAACTTCTTCAATGTACTTGCAGTGCTGCTGGCCATTGTGTTTGAAATTTGAGGATCTTTTCTCTGCTTCATGTCCCTCCTGTATATGAAGAGGTAACATCCTTGTGACTGCTGTTATTTGCAATCATCATAACTTTATGTGCCATGACAGGTCCCCTTTTTTCCTTGTTCAAATGCACAAATGAAGACTTCTATGGAAGCCAAGAGTTGTTTTTGCCATTGTCCTATTGCTTGGCTGTTCACAGAGCACTTCCAAGCATAAACAGCATATTCTGGTGCAAGCTCTAAACTGTACTTGTGTATTTGGACTTAACCCAACCTGCCTATTTTGGCATTGTGATACAGAAACAAGAAAGAACAATTATTATTATTAAACAGAATACCAGCTATTGTCAGCGTGTAGGGTCAGTTGAATATCTAACACTGATCAAATTTCTGAATGGCTGAACAGCCAATATGTCAACTTTTATGTAAATTTCTACCAGAGGACTCTCAACCTGGTCAAAAAAACAGGCTATATATTTTGCTCCTCAGATATGGCCTTTATGCATCTGTTTCTGAACATCTGGCTTTAATGAACATGGCTTGTTTAAAATAATATCCTCTGGTTCCCTGAGATGCTTCCTAGCGCTCTGGGGGTAACACTACTTTTTCTACTTTCTCCCTGGAATTTTTTCTGGGATTGCAGCCTACAGAAGAAGGTCTGTAATAAGGCTGCTTGTGCCAGTGAGTTGATTAATAAAAGACTGTCAGATTCCTTACAAAGACCTGTCCCCCATAGTAGCATGATTATATTCATAGGCATGATGTTATACTCAGAGTCTTTATGGTAGAGGCAACTGCCTTCTTTTATCCATCCTTTTCTTCTCTGAAGTCTTCAAGTCTTCAGGCTTCTCTACTTCACTCTTGTTAGTGAGAGTGATGACTTTCAAGTTCTTTGCCTTCTTGCTGAAATCTTCACAGGCATTACATATTGCCTGCATGTCCTTCTCATCCATGAGGATTTCAAGTAAAAGAGAAACAGGCTTTTTTTTCACAAAAGTATTTCCTGTGTTCCAAAAAAACAAATAATGAATCAATTAGAAGTCACTGAAATTAATTTCTTGCCCAGTGGAAAAGACCAATCAGCTAAACAAATTGTTTTTCTGTGTGTAGAAATCAAGGTAACACAGTCTAATTTGCAGGGTTGTTAGTGGCATATAACTATGATGTGTCTTTATACCCTGTGGGTATTTTTTTGTTATTTTGTGAATAAATTTCTTTAGCTGAAATTTTGTTTCTCTCCTTGACTTGAAAATAATCTAAGAGATACGGAAACTGTCAAATGAATTATTCTTCAGTTTTACACAACAGAACTGAATAATTTTGCTAAGGCTTCTGTCTTTGTTCTGCCTTCTTTTCTGTTAAAAATCAATGTTGAACAGCAGTTTGACTTGCACAAGTGGTGCTTCTACTTTAGTTCAAGACACTGAAGCTGTGTTTAGTTATTCCTAGGGAAGGATGGCATTTTTGAATGAAATCTGTATGAAGAGACCTATAGCATTTTTTGATGTAAGACTCCTGATACAAATTGTAAATTTGCTATAGTGGGTGGGGAGGATTTTGTTATGTTTGGTTCCATGACATATTTCGGGCTTGTTCAGCATTCTGAGCTCATTACTTTTTTTTTTTTTTTTTTTTTTTTTTTTTTTTTTTTTTTAATATTAGGGCTGATACATTTTTGAGGCACTTCTTCATATAAGGCTGTGGATATTTTGTCTGTTCTGAAATTTCTTATTCTATACCAGTGTTCTTATTTCCTTCTTCACTGATTAGCTGTCTCAGATATGACTGTGACAACTGTTTTTCCTCTCTCTTATTAGGTTTCTCTGTCTTTCTTCAAAGTTCCAGCATCCCATTTGGTACACTTTAATATTTCTCTGCTTTATTCTCTCTGTGTGCTGCTTTACAGCAGAAAGAAACATTTTTTAAATTGATTTTATTTAGTTGAAAACTAGAAATATTAGAGCTGTCAACCATCTTTTGTGCATTTTGCAGTTAGTTGGTAGTGGCTCTGAAAGTTCTTGTGGAGTTAACAGATGCCCTGCAAAACCAGCCATTTCAAGCATGCTCATTTTCTCTTTCACTGGCTATTTATGTTCTTCAGTTAACTTTATAATTGCATTACCAAACTCATAATTTTTTGTTTAAAGTTCAGTAGTTCATCCTGCAAGGTGTGCTAGAATTACTTAATATCACAAAAGTTATGTGTAATTACTTTGTATTTTTAACTAAAAATTTAAGGTATTACTTTTTTGTGTGTTTTTCATAGGGAGTAAACTAAATAACATAAATGATACATAGTTTATGGGACAAAGTCTGCTTTTGTATTCCTTCTGGACTGATCATCCATCATGATGATTATTCAGTTATTTCTCTGCAAAGATATAAGTAGCTCCACTGTTTGAAAGGCAGACTTGGGAGTACAGGGTTTCTAATGAAAAAGATTTTGGACCAAATTTGACCCGTTCAGACCATTTAATGCTGATGGGGAGATATTAATTGCAAGAATACATACAGTAAGTTCTGAGAATTTTCTTTCCACATAATCAGTAAAGAAGAAGACTAGATATATTACAGGGAAGTGAATCTTTGAGATCTGTGGGATTAGAAGATTGACTGTTGACTTCAAAGAGAACTAAATGCTTTCAAACCTCTTGCCTTTGACATTATTTTTGGAAATGCTTACATAGATAGACAATGGTCAATACAAATCTTTGACAGCAGAAATTGGCCCAAATTCTCCACCTTCTTTAGTGAGGTTTGCAGTTTTCAATTTGCTTTATCAGCAGAACAGCTAGGTTCTGTTCTCTGAACTGAGGGTATTAAGATTTGGAAAAACTTGTGAAATATATGTAATTTTGCAGAAGATGTAGAAAAGCTACATCAGAAACCATCAAGAAAAATGATGACTGAGACATGTCTGTTGTGGCCTAACCCAGAACTACTTGACACAGCACAGCCCCAGTGAGTAGGTTTTATGCAAACTTTTGCACTGTTTAGTGGCTGATGACTCCACTTGCCTTGTATTTCACTTCATTTTTAGCCTGTAGACAACACTGGTAAGGGGAATGGTTATTCTACAATCATCATTCCCTGACAGTAAAAAGACAATCTGGGCATTTGGAAATGACACAGTTAATTTCTTGACCCTCACAGCAAATGTGCCAGGGACTTTAGAGAGGCTATGGTCATGCAGACATGTCAAATTCTATACTGTAAGGCCACATCTTGATGTGGACTCAGTATCTACAGTACACAAGATGACTGTCACTGTGCTGTGACTGTCAGTGTCTGCTCTGTGGTCACTTCCCAAGCTTCAGAGAGAAGACTTCCTCCTGCTTTGTCCCTTTTTACCCAGCACAGGTGGTACATCATTACAGCTTCTCCCTGTTCTCATCCCCCAAAAACTGTCCACATGGCAATGAAATACTGCGTTCTGGAGAAAAAAGAGAAATCAGTTGAGGAAAAATTCTTCCTCTTCCTGCACATGGGGCCTTAAAAGCACCTAGCACTGAGGGATCAGTCTTCAGTAATTTTGCTGCAAGCTGCTCAATACTTTATTGCTGGACACCAAAGGACTCCTCTCCTGACATGACAACACTATTTGTGCAGAGGCTCAGCAGCCTTGAGCTTTTCAGCAAGGCCACTGGAGAGTCCTTTACAAGGGAACTTTGCTGAGCACATGGGCAGCTTCTAGGGTGGCAGGAATGACAGGAAGCTCTACCCCAGAAGATGGAAAATTCCATCTGCTTATCTCTCTATTCCCTGAAGTATGCCTGACAGTTGCTTCTCTCATACATTATTTGCAGTTACACCAATGCTTTCTGGAAGTCTAGAGTCAGCGGATTTGGTTTTCATGTGATGATTACATTCTCTTCTTATCACCTCAGGTATTATTTTACTTCCTTATCTTGAATGTGCTTGGTACATTAAGTTTTCTGACCTCTGTTCTTCCTCTCTCCTCCTGCCTTCTTTTCTTGGAAGCTGTAATTTCTACATTTTCTTTCCATAATAAATGTCTGTATTTTAATTTCTTCTTTTTTTAGTCCTATTGTAGTTTGTACAGGTTTCTACTTGCCTGGAAAGTCCTTCCTAAAATTTCAGCCGTCCCTACACAAAGTGTGAGTCTTGGTCTATATATCTATCTCTAATGTATAGTATATACTACTGACATTTACGCTTGACCTAATGATTTGTAGGATCGCATGACAGAGAAATTGTGGGGGAAGGGAGGGTATCATACTCCCCTTTATTTTTTCTGATAACTTCTGACTTTTTTGCTATGTATTTCTAGTTGTCTGGTTTTAAATATCTCTTTTGTGTGCTCAGTGTGTAACCCAATTTAATAACTTTTCACTGTTTGAAAAAGATTTGGTTTTTTTTTTTTCCTGATAAGAACCTCACCTTTTCCTTTCACACTCTTTTTTTTAACCGATTTTTGCATTATCCAAAACCACCTTTTTACTGTCATATACTGAAATATTAGTGTCAATCAACAAGCTCCACAGATAGGACCATATGTTTTCAGTGTCTGAAAATTAGGGCCTGGGCCTATATGCACTTTGTGTCAAATTCCCTATGTTTATTTGGATTTTTATGTCTTTTTAGTGTTGGATGTTACATATAGTACATGGCCAGAAGAGACTATTCTGTTCCTTTTCAAAGTCCCCACACTTAATATATCCAATACATCCACACTTGTTGACCAGTGTTGAATTGGAAAGCCATTCCCTTGAATAGCCAGCAGGAGCTCAAATCGTTTTCCGCATTTACTTCTTTACGCGTTTTTTCCGCGTTTACTTCTTCCAGAGTAAACTCTAACAATGACCTCTGCCTCATTTTGTTCCTAGATGAATCAGTGTAGAGCTGAATTTCTTGACCTAAACATTGTTCTTTCCATGTACCTTCCCAAGTGATCCAAATTCAGAGGCAAGCTGGTATTGTCATTATTTTGTTTTAGTCCAAATTTTATTTCAGTGCCATCTTTCTAGGCTTCATTACAGTTTTACCTGTCAATGTTAATTGTGCAAAAAGCTATTGCAAAATTCACGGTTCCAATTAGGGTGACACTTTATTACATGCTTCTTAGTTTTGCTGGTCCTTGATAAATGTAGTATAAATCTGTCATCACCTTTGGTGCCAGCAATATGGAGCGCCCCTAGAGGCTGGAAGGCACCAGTGCCTCTGTTTTCTTCATAACAAGATACAGTGAATCTCCAACCAGATGCAGTACAGGTGCTACTTCCCAACACTGCTACACTCTGCTTTACCAGCCCAACACCCATTTCTTTGACTACCCAGGAGACCCATTTATTAGACCTCTCTTGCAGCATTTCATTTTCAATCAGTTCTCTGGTATAGAATTTTCATCATATTTTAAGCCAACTCAATAAATGAACATGAGCACTTCATCCAGACCTCTTGTACAGTTTTTGGATCCAAGTTTTCTATACCCGTTTTTAGTTTAATTTTTCAAAAACTGCTTATTTCAGTAGCTGTTTAACCTGACCTTTTTTTTTTGTAGGTTTGTGAAGTTCTGTTAATGTTGTTGTTTTGTTCATTAATTTCCTTGTGACAGGAGAGAAGTTTGGCTTTTTCTGAGCTATATGATGAAGTTATGTGGCATAGTTCTGGGATTTTTATTTTACTAACAGTAATTGAATTTTTTTCTGGGTCTGGAATGCCTCTGCTAACCGGGATACTTTTCACTCCTAGCACTCTTAGGAATCATCTTACTGTCTTGAAGTCTCCATGCCGCTGATTTATGTCCTGTTCTTCAGCTGTAGGAACTAAACTTTTCTTGACTTGCTGCTTGCATTCTGTTTGATTTTCTTGGGTTTTTGTTTTTTTAGGAATGGGAGACTGGGAGGTGTATTGAGTGTAAACCATCAACGCCAGTATCTCTTCAAACTTTTCCATTTGTTTGACAAAAATGTTCATGGTTTTGATATATCAGTGGTATGATATTTAAAATATTTTGTTCTGTTTAATGATTAATATCAGTTAGTCTTTTTTACCTTTGTCTTTTAAAGTTCTCATAGGTAAGAAAGTGACAGTAAATCATCATCCACTGAATGCAAAGAGATGTTTTTTTCAGCTGTGTATACCTTCTACCAGACTTTCTGTGCAAAGAGGATCTTGGCTCTCAAGGACACCTGCAAAATATTTCCAAAAGTGAGACAGCTATCAAGGTGCTAGAAAGGAAGCAACATTCATTTGGAATCAAATAATTCTCCAGTAAGGCAGTCTGAAAAACTGATGAATCTGATCCCTCCATAGCAAGCTGCAGGGTAACACACTGCTCAGTGCAGTCTTCCCTGACTGTAATGCAGCAAATAGGACAGTGATAAGGCAAGATACACAGATATCAAGTGTTTCCAAGTCTTGATGGCTGAATGTCATCAGCAGAAGAATCACAGGTTTCACCAGCTCATGATGCGAACTTGAAAACCTGCTGAGGTTTGGTTTGGCCAATCACTGTTTGAAACAGACATAGGCAAATATGTTTTCCAAAAGTGGCTTTTATTTGCCCAAGCAAGAGACAGATGTTTTGAGTTCTACCAATTACAGGCCTAGAGTATAAAAAACTCTGGGTCACTGGTTCTGATTTTGACATTTCCATTCGTAAGAGAAAGACTGAACTCTCTGAGAATATAGTAACACATGGAAACCAATTATTTGCTGTCACTTTAGCTTTACAGACTATCAAAAAGTAAAATAACACACTCTGGCTTCAAGGCATGGAAAATAAAACAGTACTGTATACACAGTTTGAAGAATATATTTCAGGAGAAAGGCAGGACTTTCATATTTCATATTAGTAAATAAGCCTCATAGTAAGTTTGACCAAGAAAGACTATGATTTTTTCATTCACATGGGATGAATATTATTCTTTTATGCCACTGTTTCACTAACACTACACCATATATGATACTCCAAGATAATCAGCCAAGAAGGCATATTTTAACTGCCATGAAAGATAGGCAACATGGCAGTGTAAATACCAAAGCTTTTAAGTGAGATGCATGCTTTACACTGAATGGCTGTTTCTGGGTTCCAAGGTCATCAGCTTACTCTGTGAGCAGAGGATGTTGCATGCTGGAGGATGTGGGGGGCAAAACTGCTGTCTCTTAGGATTACTGCTGTGTTTGGGAGGAGGCATGGGGCAAGTGGGTTGTAGAGAACAAAAAGGAGGCTTTCCTCCATTCCTGGAAACTTCTCTGCCCCATCTCCATCAAAGCATTGGGAAGCTTAGAGGTCTAGGGTGAGATCCCACAGAGATTTGTCAAGAACTAAGCAGGCCTGCATTTAGGATGCATCCATAGCCTACATCCCCATCCGTGACCTGTGACTTGGGACTGGAAGTAGGATGGATACCGAGAGATTCCAATCACCAAGAAGCTGAGGAATATGTGCCTCTGCTACGACTTCACTCTAACAGGCACAAAACTGGGATGGAATATCTAGACAAAGTACTCTCACCCCTGTAGCTCCCTGTGATGTGCAGAGAACTAACTGCCCATGGGTCAGCAACATTTTCAAGCAGCCTTCCCATGAAGTGCAGCTCTAATGATAGACCAGAGTCATCTGCCTCTCCCAGGCTCCCTGTTCACTTGTACAAGGTCAGACAATGAGACAAGGCAGCCACTGGCAGCTTGAATGCCTTGGAAAGAAAGATACAGGGTTTCAACTTTGAATGCCCAGCACTGTCATTTAGAAGGATCTTGCTGTCCCCCTTGCCTGAAGCCAACCAACTTTCTTTATTTAGAGAAAATGTTATTGTATTTTTTAAGGAAAAAAGTCTTTGCTGACCAAACAACTTTGCTTATGTTCTGCTAGCTCCAGTAACACTGATGTGTGGAAAGTGATCAGCCCTGGAGTTTTAATAGTACATGGACTGCAGACTTGCTTTGCAAGTGGATGGGACTGTAATAGTGTCTGTTAAAACTATTCCTGCCAAAACAAACACCAGGAGAAGTTTATTTTCTGTATACCAAAGTCTCACTTTAGCACTTGCCAGGGAACACTTTCCTCCTCCTGTCTTCTGCCTGTCCTGGACAAATAAAGAGGGCACAGCAGTACTGGAGTACTGCCTGAAAGGTTGTGGGCTGCAGTCCTTAATGCAGTGCTCTCTGTATGTTCAGAAAGGGCTTTACTCTTTCATTTCAGAGCTTTTATAAGACCTTAGGGCTGGGGCCTGCATTCTTCTGCAGTAAGCTCACAAAATTGGATTCCCTTTGGACTTGCAAACCTTGGCCACATTCGTATTTTATGTGAGCCACTCTGCACAACTGATTCTTCTGGTGTTTATTTTTCTTGATTTGAAACAATTCCTATTTCCCTCTGAGGAAACCTTGCCTGTTAATGACTGCTAGCTATAGCATGCCATCAACTATCCTCAGGTCTTCTCCCATGGCTGTCTTATCTCATCCATCACCTCCAGACATGAGGTCAGAGGTTACATGAAGTGGAGGAAAAAAATAAATGATTGTAAAGAACTGAAATGTTTTGCTTTAAAATGTTGTCCTGAGGTTAGCTATAGAAGCCTCTTGGCTCAAGTGGTGTTCTCTCCCGTAGGAGTGGAGACTCAAAATTTCCCAATGGTTAAGTCATAGCTCTGGGCATTCTGATAACAAAAACACATGCTACCATACTGACTGATGATAATTAGGAGATGCTCTTTGCAGTTGTGTCATTGTATTTATCCATGTGTTTTTTGGGGGTGTATGTATATCTTTCTGTGTGTTTGTAGTTTTCACTGTGAAAGTTAGATAAGAGCCAGGATCTAGATCTGTTCCTCACAGCCCCTTTGCCCTTCCAGACAGCACTCAGAGCCTGGATCAAAGCCCAGGAGTAACAGGAGAGGAGTTGATTCTTCCCTCACACCAAGATGTGGAGCAGCCAGGAGTGGCAGTGAGGTAATGGTTGGTCTCAGAGTTCCAGATGGATGGGACAGATTATTTCCCACAGACTGATATAAGTTCAAAGTACCATTTTCCTTTGACTATGAATTTTGCACCTGTAGCTTACTTTTGAGCCCACCAACCATATGTTTCAAGATATTAACCATCAGGAAAATCTCCCAGTCCTTCTAGGACATGAAGCTCTAAAAGAGTATTTTGCAACCATGCAAAAAACCCCTAGTATTCTTGATACCAACCAGAAACCTGTGCTTGAGTAGCCATTGCTATTAAGGTAAGGAATAATCACTTCTCTTTTATCAGACTTCATTTTTTTATCATGTGGGTAGACAAAATGTTCCTCTCTGCTAAGCTGCTGTTGTAGAATGTAGACAATTACCTAAATTTGATATTACCTGTTTTTACCTAAATGTTGCAAAACGACCTGAATCAAATTAAACATTGACATCTAATATCAACTAACATCAAATTGCTACCTCCCATAGTCTGGTCAGATGTAGAGATGCTTTCATTTGTCATAAGTCATACTGCTTTCTCCAATGTTTTGGTGCTTCATTTATGAAAATCCAGTTGTAAACTGTTACAAGGGAAACATCCTGTCAATATCTAGGTGCAAAGCAGCCAACACTTGGAAGATAAGCATGCACACTCAGCAACTAGTGGTCAGCTTCTGGTTCCACTGAAATTTCTGATGTTCATTAAAGTTGGATTTGAAACATAGCTTTGTAATTTTTTAGAGGAATTGAAGGTTTTCTCAAGCTGAAATGCAGGTTAACAGAGAACAGAGACTGATAGTATTTATACAAGCTGCCAAATAGAAGGATTTTTTTTTAAAATTATCCAGACAGGTTTTATCTTCCTTTGAACTGACAGAGTGGTCTTGAGAGGGTGAAGAATACCTATCAGGTTACTTATAGATAAACAAATGCAGAAACCTCTTTAAAAGAAAGAAATTACAGAATTTCACAGAATTTCACAGAATTTTTCTAGGTTGGAAGAGACCTTTAAGATCATCAAGTCCAACCCATGTTCTAACACCTCAACTAGATCATGGCACCAAGCGCCACATCCAGTCTTTTTTTAAACACATCCAGGGATGGTGACTCCACCACCTCCCTGGGCAGATGATTCCAGTATTTGACCACTCTTTCTGTGAAAAACTTCTTCCTTAAGTCTAGCCTGTATCTCCCTTGGCGCAGCTTGAGACTGTGTCCTCTTGTTCTATCTGTTGTTGCCCGGAGAAAGAGACCGACCCCCAGCTCACCACAGCCACCCTTCAGGAAGTTGAAGATAGTGATAAGATCACCTCTTAGTCTCCTTTTCTCCAGGCTAAACAATCCCAGCTCCCTCAGTCGTTCCTCATACGGCTTGTGTTCCAAGCCCCTCACCAGCCTTGTTGCTCTCCTTTGGACATGCTCAAGCATCTCAACGTCCCTCCTAAACTGAGGGCCCAGAACTGGACACAGTACTCAAGGTGTGGCCTCAGCAGTACTGAGTACAGGGGATGAATGACCTCCCTGCTCCTGCTGGCCACACTATTCCTGATACTGGCCAGGATGCCTATGGCCTTCTTGGCCACCTGGGCACACTGGAGGCTCATGTTCAGCTGACTGTCAACCAGCACCCCCAGGTCCCTTTCCACCTGAGCACTGTCCAGCCACACCGTCCCCAGCCTATAATGTTGCAGGGGGTTATTGTGGCCAAAGTGCAGGACTCAGCACTTTGACTTATTGAACTTCATCCCATTAGATTCTGCCCATCCATCCAACCGTTCCAAGTCCCTCTGCAAAGCCCTCCGTCCCTCTAACAGATCGACACACACTCCCAGCTTAGTGCAGTCTGCAAATTTACTAATGAAAGACTCTAAACCCTCATCCATATCATCAATAAAAACATTAAACAGAACTGGCCCTAGCACATACCCCTGAGGGACACCACTGGTGACTGGCCACCAGCTGGATGCAGCACCATTCACAACCACTCTCTGGGCCTGGCCATCCAGCCAGTTCCTAACCCAGCACAGAGTGCTCCTGTCCAAGCCACAGGCTGCCAGCTTATCAAGGAGTATGCTGTGGGAGACAGGATACTTCCATATATGAGGTGAAATTTATAATACATTGTTTTATTGACCCAAATTACCCTTTTAATTATCTATTTTTAATTCTCCTCCTTAAGAGAGAAGTTTGAGGAAATTCTACTATCGTAAATCTCATGACTGTATGAGGACAGTGCTGCAGTATTGCCATGGTGCTTTGACATATTATCATCCTAGTAAATGATCCAAGTGTTGAAATTCAATGTGGAGAGACGGTTTTTGTAAAACTTTGCCATGTATTTCAGCTGGAAAGTACAGCATTATCTAATGGTATGTCCTCCTTGGAGAGGAATGGAAGGAGAAAAGGGAAAAGAGATTATGGGCTTTGTTCAAGTAATGATACTTAAACTGAACTATAAATGAAGAGAATCTTCCTTGTAAGCTTGTACAATTAAGACCCATGCAGTTTCTAAATCCTTTTTATTGCTTTGTAATTTTATGATAAAAAGCATCACCATTGCTTTTGGACTTATATAATAACTCTAGTAGCCACAAAGAGAACAAAATGTTGTTTGTTTATTTACTTGTGAAACAAATTATGCCCCTCTGCAAACTTCACTGTATAATTTGCACTGGATTGGTTGTTAAGGAGTATGCACACACTAGTTTAAGTACTCCACTCTCCCTAGTTTTCGAATTGTCATACAAGTGGCTCTGACTTTAGTGAAACAGTTGCAGCTCATTGTATCTCCCAAAGTCAGAAATAATTTGTCATAACAGAGTCCCCCATTCAAATTTGCAGTCAGTGCCTATAATAAACACAACATGGCTATCAGAATTGAAAGGGATTGCATTACAGTAGCAAACTGAGTACCTTTGAATGTGATTCAATAATATTATAGATTTCTCCATATTTATCACTTTGTCGTGGTTTGACATGGAAGTGAATTTTTTTCAGGAAGTTGGGTCAAACCAATCAGTGGTCAGGTTTGGATATTGGCACCTGGAGTGACCACTGAAGGTATGGACACGCCTCTGAGAACACAGGGGGCTAAAAGCAAGAACTCCCAGGAGTTCTCTCTCTTTTGTTCCGGTCAGAGTGAAGTGCAGACCTCCCCTGCCCAGCCATGGGCTGGGTGGGGGAGGGGAAGCCATGCGGCCTGGTCGAGGTGAGCCAAGGGGACTGAAGGACTGGAACCGAGCCAGCTCCTGCAGACAGAAGGGTGGAGAGAAGCGGAGATACCTTTGTCGTTCCCCCCCCAGAGGGAAGAGACAGAGTCCGGACGGCACCTGGGCACCTGTAACTTTGCCGGCGGAGGAGAAGGAGTAGAGGGGGGAGGTGCCCAGCCTTGGCCTTGGGAATTGGCTTCTGGGCAGAGATTTCAGCCGTCCGGGGAGTCTGAACTTTTAACCCTTTCCTGGGAGTAAAATATTACTCCTCCTTGATTTGAAGTAGAAGAGGGAGACAGTCTGGGATCTGAGATGTTGGAAGAGGAAATTTTTGAGTGGGAGGAGATGATGGAGTGGCTTGTAGCTGGACTTTTCTTGTTAGCCATAGACTGAACCAAATTCTTCTGCAACAGAGACTGCATTTAGGGTGATGCGGTGGTGGGCCAAGAGACCTGTTTCAGTGACCACCAACAGAGGAATGGAGAGAACAGAGGAAAGCTGAAGAGGGTGTGGAGAGGCCCTCTGTCTTCGGAGAAGAAGAGAAGAGGAAGATCTCTGTTCTTGGACCCTCGGCCCCAGGGGAAAATGGGGAGAACTGTAGTACCAAAAAGGAGAAGCTGTTGGACCCTCGGCCCCAGGGGGAAATGGGGGGGACTGTAGTCCCGAGATGAGAAACTGAACTGTTGTTTTTCTTGGGTCCTTGGCAAAGCATCCTTAAAGGAGCCCTATGAGCAGTCTGTCCATGCATGGTGGTGAGAGCTCTGTGACATGGAAAGGAGAGTGTCACCATGGCAGATTTTCTCCGGGTGGTTGCCATGTGTGACATGGAGACACAAGGGTGGCAATTGTGTTTCCTGGGGGAGTCTGTGGCATAGGAGAGACTCCTGTCTCCCTTGATGGACTGAGTATTGATTATCTGAAGGGTGGCAACTTGATCAGGAATCCTGGGTGGTGTCTCACTGTGGGTTGGTTTGGAAATTAGGTGGGAGGAGGAGGAGTGTTTTGGAAGGTCTTCATCCAGGATTTAGTCCCTGTGTTTTATAGTAGTAGTAGTTTAATAAAGTTTTTTTTCTTTGTTATCAAGCTTGGGTCTGCTCTGTTCCTGATCACATCTCACAGCAGTTATTTGAGAAGGTGCATTTTCATGGGGGTGCTGGCATGGTGCCAGTGTCAAACCATGACACACTTGTGGTTCATTTTGTTTACCAAATACAGTAGGCAATTATTGGTTAAACTGGTACACATCAGGGGTTCCCTACCAAGAGCAACTTCTTTTGAAATGTACCCTTAACATTTTCACTTATTTTCTGTGTGTTTGCATGCTGCTTTTTTCCTAGCTGCAACATATAGATATTATTCAGCACAGCCAAAGTTGAAACTGGACATGTCATAATTTCCACTTACATTTGCATTGGTATCAGCCTCACCCAGTGAAAAATGCGCTGTGTGTCTCCAAGTGATAGTGTTTAGAAATCTGACCAAGGCTCTCTACAGGCTCTCAGAGCTAATGCTAAAACCTTGCGGAGTTATCAGTTCATATCAGGTGAAAACCACATAGTTTTGTCCTATTTGATTATTATGTGTGTTGGTGGTGAGTTCTAAGAAGATCTAGGCAGCTGCTTTCTGTCAATTATACCATACCACCTCAACTGAACCTAAATGGGAAAATTTCATCTGGAGTGAAATAGTTTATATTAAGAAAAACACAATCAAGATTTTACACCAAAGAAAATCTTTCTCATGTTGGGTAGTTTTCTGCCTCATTTCATAGGAGGTTCCATTGGGATGATGGTGTCCTCTTCCAGATCTTGGTACAGGGCTGGCTCTGGTGCTCTGGGGTCCCCAGCTATCCTGGGGAGTAAGCCTGCATAGCTGAAAAGACCTTATCTGTGCCTTACACAACTGGACTCCTCACAAATTATTGTGGGCAAGGGCAGTGGAGTTGTTATGAATTTGATCCTGCACCAGGGTCCATGGGTTACAGGGACAAAACCTGGCCTGAGGACTAGTCTGAGCTTCCAAAGCCCCAAATGCAACCTTCAGCTTTGCTTTCCTCCTGCCCTATTCCTCACTGCTAATCTACAGATCCACGTCTCTGGGATCTCAACTTCTGTGTCTTTGCATGGTTTTCTGTGCCTCAGAAAAGCCTGGGTAGGGTGTCAAAACTGCCACTATAGACTTACTTGCTGGGGGGGACTTGGCTTGCTTGAAGGGTTGGATGGGATGGATGCTATGGCTTTTCAGAAGGAGTATTAAACAGCTGAAAATTAAAGGCATGAGTGCTTCTGTATACTTGAAAGTGTATAGGAAAGTGATCAATGGTCCTTGCATCTCTTATTTGAGCAAGTATTGCAGTGTCATGGACTCCACTGATGCTAAGTAGTGCATTCCCATTGCCCTCAAACACTAATGCCACCTGAGGATCTAGCCCAGCTCTCAAACCTTTTCCATGTTTCCACCACCAGTGCATAAAATAACTTCCCTGCAAACACTGTCAGAAATGTGATGGATTTGTGGGCAAGTCCAGTTTTCAGAGTGCACTGAGTTTTCAGAGTTCACTACTAACAACTGCATCACATGTGGTAAAGGGGGCAGAAAGAAAGAGACAAAAGAGTTTCTCAGATACCAACAGGGTTTCTTGGACACCAAATAGGGCTTTCTGGTGTTTGCCTTTTGCCCTTTTGTAGTTTAGGTTTGATGTCAATGAAAGTGCTGACATTACTCCAGGGGGGCTTGTTTCCAGTTGTGCCTGTGCTGATGGATGAGATTGAAACAGGTCAGCTCAGCTTTATCATGTCCTTCAACAGTGTCGTGTCTGTAATGAGGCAGAGAGGAACATGCTGGGAATTCAAGGAGCAGAGGTTTTTCTCTCTGCTCTTTGATGCTTGGTTGGAAATATCAGAGGAAAATAAAAAGCTTTATAAACAGAAAGCACTTTTAAGGAAATTATACCACGCCTTATTGCTACTTCTATCTTATGCTGCAGATCTGCAGGAGGCACTTAAGGTATTAAAAATGAAACTCATGGCAGCAAAAGTGGAGGGGAGCATTTGTAACATGCTTCATTTTCTACGAAAGCAAGTAGCAAGCAGGAAAAACTGTCACTGACAGGATTAAAGATATTCTGGTAACAGGACCTGAGTTGAGCTGCCTGGGGAATACAGCATATAACATGAAACTTCTGTCATCCCAGGTCATCTTCTCTTTAGAACCATTTCTCCCTTCCAGTCTTATGGTGCTTGTGACAGAGAGTCCTGCTGCAGTTTTTTGGACTGAACTGTCAGTCTGTCTTCTCTCTTTTTCTTCTAGGACCTGTGGTTCCATTTTCTCTCTCTCTCTCTTTTTTTTTTTTTTTTTAACTTATTTCTGAAGATTCTGCACACTCTTATACAGGAACAGACCAGCTCTGAAAACAAAAGTATATGGCATTTGTTCTTCAGGACTAAAGACATTTTTTTTTTATGTCATGGATGGGGTTGACATCACTATTTGCACATGGTTTTTGTCATTTTTTTGTGTAAGTATCCAACCTACCTTTGTTAATTTAAAAGGGATAACTTTTATTTATGGTTTGTGGCTTAAAAGAAAATAATGTAAGTGGTATATATCAAACAATACTGATTTGTTATATACTAGAAGCATTCTTTTAGGGATACTGTGAATTTCCTATTTTACAGCTTATGTACAGGTACGGTAAGTACCATTAAAATAAATTTCAAAGAAAGCCAGCTATGCTGTAGCTAGTTTCCTCCTCACTATATTAGTGTGACCATTGATAAATAGACTTGCCACTTGTTCTGAAGAAGAATGATGCAGAATTCAAGGGGTAGGTGGTAAGGAAAGTAATTTTGAAGGGTCCTTTCACTGTAGGTCTGGGCATGTGTACAGAAAATACTGTGTAATGTAATCACTGTCCCTTAAAATACTCAGTAATCAGTTGTTGGAGCACAGAATGTATCCAAAATGCTCTTCAAAAGCAAATGGAGGAATAGCTAAACCCTTGTGCTCTCCATTACAATTGCATTTAGGAAGATGCTTTGCCATGTCTAGCCAACCACATTCTTAAAATAGAGGACACATGATTTTCTACCAGTTTCTCTTACATAATTGGAACTAACTGCACCTGGCTGTTAGTAATGGGTGAGAAAGGAAGCTAACACAGATGGAAAAAGGAGAATGCTGTGAAGACATTCCAGATGCTATGACCTTACTTCCTTTTTTCCCAATTTCTGTCTTTGGGGCAGAGTCACCTCCAGAAATCTCCTGCTACAGCAGGCCAGCAACAGCAGGAATATTGTCCAGGATTTCCTACAGTTGAGCTTGCTGGTGCCCCCTTTTACCCAGAGATCAGTGCTGCATATCATGTCTGTGTCTGTAGGCAGCAGTATCAATTATGCCTAGAAATAACTATTGCCGTATGGAGAAAGCCTTTGTGTGGAGCAGCCCTCCATTTGGGTAACACTGGTTGCCAAGTAAGTATCACTGTGATTTGTTGCTCATTACGTTGCCTCCCCGTGAAATTTGAAGTTGTATTGAATGTCTCAGTGGTAATCTCCAAGATCCTGAAAGGACTTGGCAGAGTCAGACAAGTCAGTGTCTCTCTCATGGGAATGATGTCCTGGAACAGCTGCTTTCCCCAGAAACTATGAAGATGTCACTTTTGAGCCTGAGGGTGAAAGTGAATTAAAGATGGGGGGCTTTGTAGCTTTTGAGATGTTCTTGATCTTTGGTGGGAACATTGGGCATACTAGGACCTTGTGGTCTGCAGCACAGATCCCCTGCTCACAGACTAAGCTCACCAAGGGAAGAGGAAGAAGCCTGACAGATACAGAAGTGACAGGAAGTGTGGCAGAAAGAATTCATGAAAATAGAGATAATTTAAATGTTTATGAAGGATGGGTTTCTACAGTTTGTTACTTCTCTGTATTTTTTTATCTACAAAAGCATCTGTTTTTCAGAAGTGCTAAAAGGTCTGGGCCACTACAATGACCTCAAACATCAGAAATGGAACATTAGGCACACCCTTTGGAATAGCTGAATTTTATTCCAATTCTGTAGCTCAGCCAGTGTCAAATATGCTTTTTGAAGCTGTTTGTCTCCTTGTAGGCAGCAAACTACTCTGGTACTTTTTTGTTAGTAGGTAGATTCAGAGAAGAAATCCTCATGTTGGTGGACTCAGGATTCAGGATTCATTCATTTTCTATCCATTTTGTATTCATCTTTCTTCTATTGACAGAAAAATATTTGCTTGTTGCTATGTGAAGAACTATTACACAGAAATTTGACTTCTGAGAAGGTTTGCTGGCCATCTGTGGTCAATCTAGACATCTGGTTGTACTCCAAGAAGATCAAGTGGAAAGCCAGGTCTTCTGTTCTGCATTTAATTATTGTTAAGAAGTTACAATGGGTGCATTGTGCTGAAACCTTTGCAAGTGTCACTGGTGATTAGACTATTGCAATACTATTTCAGTAACGCAATATAACACTAATATTTTAGATTTATCTGTAAAATACCAATGCAGAATTTGGCAGTTTGGTTTTGGTTTTCTTTCCAGGCATCATTTCTCAAGGAATTTCTCAAGTTTTCCTCTAGACAATCCTGGGACCTATTTCTTGGCCAGCCATCTCTCCTTTTTGTCCTCAAGTGCCATGGTAGAGGTAGGAAGGATTTGAAAACTTATCTGGAAGTACAAAAGAGGTAAAACCAAGAGTACTTTGCCATGAGGATACCAGTCTTGGTCCTTGTACTGAACTCTGGATTGGAAAGACTAATTTATTGAACCTGAATATATTCCAAGGCCTGTCAATTTCTTAGCCTTTCAAGAGCATAGGGAGATTTGCCAGTGGGGGACCCTCAATAAAACTGTTGGATGTTCAAATAATTTCCAATCTAAAGAGGATCAACATGGCCTCTATACGTCCACACAAACCTGATAGCACTTTTGAAAGGGGCATAAAGATGCATTAATAAAAGGTGTTTCACTGGCCAGTTAATTTTTCCAGAGACTTTTGAAAGACTTTTTTTATACCAAAATCTTTTAAGAAACATGACATGAGACAGAAGATCCTTAAATAGATAAATAATTGATAAACAGTAAGAAAATGAATGTATGAATAAAGTACTAATTCTTGGAGAAGGGTGATGTCAGCAGGTGGATTAAATGGTGATCTTTGGCGGGACCTTTTATGTTCAGTGAGCAGCAACATAAAAAAATTTGCTGATGAAACTGAATTACTGAAACCAGAAAAGATGAGGGACATCCGTAAAGAACTGTAGAAGGATCTATTGGATATCTTACAAGGTAGATAAAAGTAGGGGGAAAGTGGTCTTAAACTCACCTGTTAAATGGCAGTTTCTGAGCTAACCAATACAACTTAGGATTGGGATCATAGGTACCCAACATATCCAAGAAGATACCAGCTCAAAGTCGAGGAAGCATATAAAATAGTATGGTATTATGGAGAAATAATAGAGTGCATCATTTTGCCATTCACTTAAGTCCACAAGTCTGTCAATTGTTTTAGTTGGAAATTAATTGTTTTAGAACTGAAAAGAGACAGAAGAAGTCAGTAAGGGTAGAAAGCATTTTCCTAATGAGTTGTCACTAACGATGTCAGGGACACCCTATTAGGTCAATAGAGTGTGTCTGCCCTGGTGTGCTGAGTCTTTCCCAGGCTCAGCTGAGGCTATGGCTGGGGATAACTTCTGTCTATTTGTTTTAGAGCTGTCCCAGAGAGGTGCTGTGAAAGGCACTAATTTTTAGTGGATGTGAGGCTGTAAAAATAAACAAATGTAATTATGTTGAAAGTATCCACTCTACTACATAGTGGCAGAATCAACCCTTCTGTAAACACATCCAGTTATTTTTCTCTTCAAATTCTTTTTCTTAAAAGCTAGTTTTCCACACCACTTCTCAATCACAATCTTACTATTGTAAACAAGGAACATGTAAAACCTAGGAGTACTGACTTCTGTACAAACCAGCAAGCTGCAGTTGCAGAAGTTAAATTTTATCTGTTCTCATAGCAGAAAAAGGGAAAAGCTCATTACTGTCAGCCATGTCTGGTGGACATAAGAGAGAGAGAGATTGAAGAGCTATTTTCAAGGTAAAATGCCAGTTATACTGCCTAGATCGAAGGTCCCAGATGCAGAGGGAATGCATTCCCCACTCCTTTGCTTTTTTTTTTCAGCTCCCAGCCTCCCACTTGTTTTTTAAATTAACTTTTGGCAGTAACATAACTCCTGGAATCCTGCCATTTACTGCTTTAAAAATTGCTCTTGAAAAGAGAGAGGGAGTCAGGGAGAAAGCAAGGGGTAGAGGGAGTATGAAAACCTAATGGAGCCAATTGCAAGGATATATAACTAACCTTTTTTCTACAAAGGTATATGATTTATTTTTCTGATTAGCCCATTTTTTTTTGTTAGGCTCTGTGGGAGAGAAGGTGACTGTTTTGTAGAGATTACTGGCTATTTTGAAGTAGCAACAGGAGAGCTAGGCAGAATTAAACATATTGGTATTTTATGGAGTTTCAGTAAAAGAATGTCTGTGTAACACGATCATTCCTTGAATCCTTAAAGCATGAAATGTTTATAGTTAAAAAGATGGAACCATGGAAACACAGCCATATAAAAGTAGGGTAAAGATTATTCTTATTTTGTAGCTTTTGAGATGGGTGTAATTGTTTCACGTTGCTGAAGAAATGGCACAGCATCCTCATCCTGCCCCAGCAAGATGCATCATCTGGTCTGTGTTTGTCCCTGACAGTGATTTTGGCTGGGTCTCAACCTATTTTGATTACTGTCCTGTTTCATCATGCCTTTGGTCAGCTGGGATTGGAACAGCTTCTCTGCCCACTTCCTTGGTGTCCCACGGACCTGCTGCTGCCCTCATGTGGTGCCAAGCAGTGTCCTGTACAAGCTGGGTGACCACTTTGCAGCAAGACTGGAACTGATGCAGGTACTATTTCCTGAAGAATTCAGAGTAAAACATTACAGAAGGCTCTCTTTATGTTTGTGGATTACTGCAAGTTTGAAAAGGATAGATACAGATGAGTTCCAGTGTGGAAGAGGTATTTTTGGTCTTTTGCACTCTTTCTTCTTCAGTGAGACGTTGGAAGGGAGGATATGTATTGGCACCTTACTGATAAAAGCCAGAAGCATACATGCCAGCCACTGGGATATAGTGATGGTGGTGAGCTACAGTGTTAAGAATTAGGAAAGGATAGGGGTGTCATCATCAGTCACTGCACTGTGCTTACCTGGAGTCAGAGTCCCTGTCCTTCTTCATATTCTGTTTCCCATTGTAGGGCTTTGCCAACTGCTGGCCAGGCCCTGGGCAGCTATCTGCACTGCCATGCTGCTCATCATCCAGCTCATCAGCTTCTTATAAAAACAGCCACCTTACAAGTAACACTGATGTGAGCTTCGTCTTTATTATATTCTGCTGTAATTAGTTCATTCAGCTTTTCCTTAATTGATTTGAACTGAAGCCCTGCTTGGGCTCACCAGCTTCCATGTGCTTGGAAAGGAAATGCAGACTTTATCTATGTGTAGCACTGAGTAACAGAATAAGCACCTCATGGTCCATATTTGTGATTGAAGAGTAAAAGGCAAAAAAAAAAAAAAAAAGAGAGGGGACAAAAATTATTATTGTTAAAGGATAGAAATGTTTTTTGTCTAAATATATTGCATCACAGACATCCTGATATTCTCAAGTAGAGTATTTTTAAATGGATACTGACAGTTGATTTATTCCTGCATGCTGAGCTGTTTTTGAAGTGACATATGTATAAAAGAAAATGTGAAAGATATTATAGCATAATATAAAAGGAACTGTTGTTTTCATAAGTGACCACATGGTTTTGAAATTTAAACACTGCCCTAAAATTTTGAAAAACAGTAGCATCATGCTGTAGACCTACTGAAATGATTCTGGGGAGACACAGAAGTAAATCTTATTGTCAACATTGTGCTACAGAAGGGGAAAAGAGACTGTAAGTTATCAAAAAATGCAGCCTCTGCTCAAAGCAGTCCTTACCACGTTCATCTGCTTCAATTGTACTGTTCACCTCAAAGAACTAAAGAGTGCATTTTAAGGTGATGTCTTAAATGTGGTTTCAAACAGCATAGCATTGCAGGCTCTGAAACAGCACAAATATCCCTTGGATGTCAGTCAATGGGCAGGTATGGACCATGCTTAACTAGCAAAAAATAAGTCATAGCTTATTTTTTTTCTTAGTTGTTAATGCTACTAAGACATGAAAATATAGCAATTAGAGTTGATAATGGTGAATAAGGACCAGCCTTTTGCCCACCAAAATATGTAAATTCATGTTACCTGCCTGGACTGTTGCAGGGTGGCAAGCTTCCAGCAACTTTAAGTAGTGCAACACAGAAGAGCAGATCTCCATAGTGAAAGTGGTGATGCAAGGGCCACTGACTATGTGCTTGGGAGATTTTCCTTGGACAAGGTGTTGAGGAGTGGCTGGACTGCATTAATTGACTTCCTGGAATGCATTTGCTGGTCCAGCTTTTCCCCAAAAGGAACCATTTGATGACTTCTAGGACTGTTCTTGCCGCGATGACTCAATGGGTGGGAAGTGGCAGTCTCCTGACCCTGCCTAAAGCACTAATGTCAAAGACACCCAAATGCTACAGCTTAATGGGAGTTGAGCACATGGTCCCAAGGCAGAGGGGTCCCTGCCTCACTGCAATCCCTGCCCCACCCTGTCCCCCATCACATCCTAACATTCACAAGTTGAAGAGCCCTCCTCACAGCCCTGTGGGTAACTGCTTAGCCCCTGGTAAAAAATAGTGATATTTGTTTCCCAACTGTCTGTTTTCTGTATGTGTACAGCCTCTTCCTCATCTCTGAGGCATTTTTTAAATTCCCAGCATTATACCCTGCTCTCTTGCTATCGCAGGCATCTCACATAGCTCTGTGCCTCCCTGCCACGCAGTGCTGAGCAACTAGTTACTGTATGTCTGATGGAAAGTCCAGAGCAACCTTAATATTCTGTCTGAAAAGCAGCTGCTGGTGTCAGCAATTGACCTAAGGAATGCTTTATAGTTGATCTGCATCCTGATGTGTCTAATATTACCAAGGACAGGATAACTCAGATCTTCACGTCTCTGTATAATACTGTATTGTGAGAGACTTGTACCTTTTCTTCTGCTGCAGACAGAAAGTGCATGTTGCTGGAGAAGGCAAGCCTTTCAATTAAGTTCACCACGTGTGTGTTTCAGTTTTAGGATGATACCAGATGTGCTTCAGAAAATGGAATACTTAAGGGTTTTGGATATTTTTTACAGAGCTCTATTAAGGAATTAAAAAATATTGGCATCATTAAAACAGGCAAGAAAACATTTATTAGGCTGTCAAAAAGCATTGCAGCCTCAGATAAATCCACTCTTGCTCTGCCCCAGACACTGTAACCCAGGGAGTTGTCAACAGAAGAGTCACCAGCTTGAGTGCAAGGGTGAAATGACAGGCTGCTGTTTCGCCTTTAAAAATAACATAGACAAGCACATGTTGGGAATTGGTCCTTTAGTGATTCTTACCATTCAAGTGGGACAGTGACTAGGCACCTTAGAATTTCCTACTAGCCCTTTGGATTTGTGATGGCTCTAGTGAGGTAAATATAGACACATTGAGTCACATCAGTTAAAATCCAAGCCTGAAGTTTAAAAATTGAGCAAGAGCTCTAGAAAATAGTTTTCTATTTTTCTATTATTTTTAACATTGTGTTGGTCAAAAATACTTGATTAATTAATGCTTGCTTTTCATGATTGCTCTTCATAATGAAAATCTCGTTTAAAGAAGAAAAGGTTGTAAAGGGCAAGACAACTAACTTAAGTGATAGCTTAGCACCTTTGTCTTCCATAACATTATGATTGTAAAAATCTGCTTTGTGTTGTATCTATTTTGGGACAAGGCAGTGCAGAAGTTTGTAAGGGAAAATGTTCTAAAGGGTGGAGGAAAAAACCTTGAAAAAACCTCTATACAGTGAAACTGGAATGTAGAGACTGTTAGACTGGATTATATCCATCATTCATCTAGTCTAGCATCCCACATCTGAGAGCTGTCAGTGCCAGATGCTTCAGACGAAAGTGCAAGAAACTTTCAGACATGAGAATGTCTTGATTACTGATAGTTAAACTTTTGCTAAAGCTCTGAAGAGTATGTTTTAATACCTCTTTCAAAATGCTTGTCTTGACGTTTTCAAGGTTTATACAAACATCTAGCCCTTACTGGTGACCTTAGGATATGCTGATGGGAACAAATCCCAAGGTTCAATTCCATCTTGCATGAAATTTTTTTTCCTGCACCATTCTGATCATTCTGTTTCATATAAACCTTCTTGTAAGGGAAGATAAAGAGCAGAAGCTCCTTACATATTTTCTTCCTATAAGCTACTGCTCCATGTGCATTTTATACTGCCCTGCTTTTTGTCACAGCTATGAGATTAAAATTCTGAACCTCAAAACTAGAAGAGAAAGAAAAGATTCAGGAAGACAAAATTGCTCCTATTTTTACTGGGTTGAATTATTTGAAGCAGACAAATATTTAAGTATTCTTGTAGAATAAAACTTAAAACTTTAAAAGTTAATTACAAAAATGTATTTTCTCAGTAGAAGTTTATAAAATGAGGAGCAATTGTTTTTTCCATTTGAGAATCTGACAATGCAGTAAACATCTTGTTGATCGAAACTTGATAGCAATAACTTTTTGTTTCAGCTTTGCTTCATATGTAAAAAATGCAAGAGGATTTGACTTTGGAGGGGAGAAGAGTTGTTGTAGACCAGAATGTTTGATGTTTTGTTGAAAGGAATGTTAGTATTGTGTTTTCTACATTTTTTTTCAGAAAAAAAAAAGGTTAGGAGGGAGAGGCAAAACCAGTGCATATAATTTTAATGTGCTTGGAGGTCACTTAACCTGTCTTAGCCAAATGGCTTAGAGAACGGCAAAGAGTGAAAGGAGAATGAGATGTGTGTGGAAGTTTTCACATAGCAGAAGTGTTCTTGATATACTTGCAGATTATTTCTAGAGCATACAGATGTTCAAAATATAGTTGTATGAGGAATTCTCACTGCCACATACAGTTAAATTACAGTGCTTACGACTCTTGTGGTTTGAAAATGTGTTTTTGTTGTTTCAGGAGGAGAAAGGGAGGATGAAGATTTTTACTTTTGGCAGGATTCCTATACAGTGAATAGAAGAACAGAGCAACTAGAAAAAGTAACAAAATAAAAGCAGTCAACAAGACAGGACTGAATAAATAAAAACATAGATACTTTCTTTTTTTTAATTAGACTTTTTTTCTTGAAATGATGTGAACTACAGTGAACTTTTCTCTAGTTTTGCAAACAGCTCAGTAAAACTCAAGCTGTTTAGATGGATCTGCATTCGTTTGGGAAATCAAACTATCAACATTTTGTTATTAACACTTTGTTGAATATGAAGGTTAATTTGAATGGTACATACTCCCAAGGACACTAGCTGTATCCTGGACTGGGTAGTGAAGTCATCTAGGCATATGACAACACTGCTTTTTGGAACAGGAAAGGGACATCTCTAAAGGTGCTGAGCATCTGATATGAAAAAGAGAGGACATTTAAAATCTGGAAATTGAATTGCACTCCTAGAAGCCTGTAATTCATTTTCTTCATATTGTTTGTACTTGTGTGAAGTAAAATTCCACACATTTTTATTGCCTTTATTTCAGCTTAGGCTTTACTTGATCACAAACAGTTTGACTTTCATTCAAGTATGGCTACTTAGAGGGAGACAAACTGTACTTGTTGTCCAGATTCTACTGACCCATGCAATATTCAGCAATGCTATTGTGAGCATATAACAAATGGAAATCAAGAAAGAGTTCTGATTTCAATGTTAAAAGCCCATGTCAGCCCCTCTAAGAAAGTAGGTAAAAAATGTGCTATTTCATACCTCTTCCCTCAAGTTATTGTTGTATTAAACCAGCTTTAGCTGCTGGGAGCATTCATATTAAAAAATGGAAATGTTAACAATACGTAAGTAATAGTTTCATGGAGGTATGAAGAATATTTTAAATGAAGTGAATAGTTAACTTCATTTTTGCACACCATGGAAAGGATATATAAACTGTTTTGACATGTCCAGATGCTTGTTTTAGAATCACAGTCTTTCCAGACATTACTCAATCCACCTGACACTGGAGAAGTAGGATTTGTCGCTAGTTCCTGACATAATGTGTTTTCATGTTGAATTCAGAAACTCTTAACTCTATTAATGTTGAGTCGTTCATGCTAAAAATATATATTTTTTCCACAGTCCGATCTATTCCAATAGGCATTACTCAAGGGAGAATGTGCAACCTGATATGAATGGAAAAAGTTGGGAGTGGAGCCATTAAGAGATCTCTCCATTCGTAATTTTTAACCACTCTGCTTCGAGGAGAACCTTATTGTTTCAGACATTTACAGTTCTGTCATTGTTAAGAAGCAATTTTCCATGCTGGTTTATGGGACTTCATTAGAGGTTATTAGTGAGTAAAAATTGTATTCCTGCGTTCCTTCAAAACTACATGTGCGCTCTTTTAACAAATTGTATTTAAAGTGATTTAGGTCAGATCCATTTAAGGTAATTTTTTGATTCCCAGGAAATCAGATCTTGTCTTACAATGGAAAAGCTTTCCTTAGTTGTGCTACAACGTCTCAGAGAAGCTGAGGCTGTCCTTATGCCAGCAGAGGGGTTTGGACAAGACCATCACCATACATGAGCTAACACTGGCACAGGAGGATTACTGCCTGCAGACAAGAGGCTTCTTCCAGTTGACAAAAAAAGGTCTCATCTGCCTCTTCATTACCAAGTCGTTCACAGCCAGAATACTGCACACATTGGTTTATTTACTAATACTAATTTATGAACTCTTTTCTGGTGACTGTATGTCCTCACCTCTATCCCTCTTGTTCCCTTTATAAAGTTTTCTGCTCAAGGTTGGTCTGCCTGTATCACATGACATCACAATATCAATGTCGTAATCATAGTTTTAACTACAGTTAAATCAGGTTGAGGTAAGCCCTGGATTTCATTTTACCTCCTAACATGAAACTCTACTCTGCTTTATATTTACACTCATTTGGGCCTAGTATTTCCAATTCTTAATGAAGATAGATGTAAAAATACATAATGTTCATTAAAAAAATCCATTACTTCATCCGCAAAATGTTGACCTCTGAGGTGAGTCAGTGAGACTGTTGATTAGAATGACCCTTTTGCTGTAAAATCCTAATGCTTGGGTGGATTTTACATCCCTTCTGATGGTTACCAAGAGCACTCTGTGAATGTGTTGATACTGAAATTGGTTGGATAGAAACTTTCTAACCAAGTTTTCCATATTAGAAAGCAGGCATTCTTTATTGCATCATGCTGGTCACTTAGAGGATTCTTCCTCTAATAAGTGTGCCGAGTGTCAGGTAAACAGAGTTTTATCATACACACTTATTACATATTCATTAGCTATCCCAACTTCCTGCACCTTGTTTGACATAGTCGCACCCCTTATTGGAAGTCCTTAATATGATTCTCTGGGATCTGTCTTCAATGTCCAGTGTTCTTTTTAGGCATCTGTTCCTCAACCCTTGCATTTGAGTGAGCTCAATATCAATGTTTTGATAACTTTTGCTTTGTCAGCTTTGCAGAGCTCAGCTGGCACCCTGCTTGTGTTTTGCATTACTTCTGTTTCCCTAAGTTACATCCTTTATCTATTTCTCCAAGGCTGTGCTGTTCTGTTCCACTGTCCTTGATAAGAATAAAATCTTGTTCTCTTCTACTATCCTTATCAAGTGAAAAAAAATGCTGTTCTGTTCTAGTCTTATCAGTATGGGCATGTAGGAAGAGGTATAGGATTTCCAACAAATAAATCACTGCAGAAATTATTTATCATTCATTCACTGTGAGGGTTCTGGCTTATTCAGATATAGGACATTGTGAAGTCAGTTTCTTTTCTAAAGCAATTTTTTTTAAATTTTCTTTTTAAATTTAAACTTCCCTTCCCTTCCCTTCCCTTCCCTTCCCTTCCCTTCCCTTCCCTTCCCTTCCCTTCCCTTCCCTTCCCTTCCCTTCCCTTCCCTTCCCTTCCCTTCCCTTCCCTTCCCTTCCCTTCCCTTCCCTTCCCTTCCCTTCCCTTCCCTTCCCTTCCCTTCCCTTCCCTTCCCTTCCCAGAAAATATTTCTTTTTTTTTGTTGTTATTGTTTTGTTTTTTTTTTTGGTTTTAATTTGGAAATAAAAATTACAATGCTCTTGTAAACCTTGCTGCTCCGTGTAACTTCAGCTTGCTGTGTCTAATATGAAACAAACCATCTTCTGTGCTGCCAGAGGAATGAGGCCTGCATGCCCCAGACCAGGGCAAAGATGACCATAGAACCAACAACAGCAGCAACACAAACGGACACACCTAGCATGATATGCTTCTGGAGATCACCATTCCTTTGTGGTGGAGGGGAAAGTTATATGGCTTGCTACACAGTAGACTAGAGGCCACTCCTTGCTTTCTTTAATATGTGCAGGTCCAGCTGGGGCACCGTGTCCTGAGCTGACGTGTCACCCTCAAGCTTGGGAGCTCAGAGGAATCTCTGCAAAGCATGATGGAGAAAAAGGGCTGCTTGAAGCAGAGCCTCATGTGAATGGCAACACAATTCCAAATGAGTGGGGTATTCACTGTTATTTTCCTTTTTGTTACTGCGACTACTTTTCAGCTTTTCCACAGTCAGCTTTGCAGCTACCAGCAGTTTTTCAAGTGAAATACTTCTGATTATGGTCAGTATTAGCAAATACAGTATCTGCAGCTTGTCTGTAGTGTTTCCAAAAATGTGTTAGCTTGGACAGAGGACTAATGGATCAAAAATACTTGCTGAACTTGTGATGGTAGGGAGGGCTACAGATGGATTGATGGAATATCATGAGATGCTGAAATGAACCATTCACTGCCACTGTCCTCCAGAGCCCAGGCTGGCTCCAAGATGGTCTGGGGGCAATGGCAAGAGTGGGGAACTGGCTGGGATGGGGCTTTCCCCAAGCCAGAACCTCTGAGCCAAATGACCAGCACTGGAGGCCCCTGGAAGCGTGACAGAGACCAGACAAAGGAAACAGGAGAAACTCTTCTGTGGTGTAAAGTTCAGCAGGTTTATTGGGAAGGGAAGGTAGGATCCATTGTAGAGGAGTGCCAGAGGGGAACACAAGCAGAAAAACCCCAGGCACACCTATGCATGGTTTTTTAAAATCTGCCAAAACAGGGGGTGGACACAACAAGACGACCAGTGATCAGTGTTCAAGGTGTGGCTTTTAGGGCTACAACGAATCAGAACAAGGGGAGGAGAGAGGATCTGGATAGGGATTGGACCTGAGAGTGAGGGACAGGGAACTTTCTGGAACAAAGGGTAGGGTTTTGGGCTGACAGACAGGGCAAAGGGGCTGGGTTGCCTTGACAGACAGGGAAGAATCTGGAAAGAAGGGAGGGGATTCTTTGAGGGACATCTGGGTAGGAGGGCATAACACAGGGGAACAACCAACTGTAATAACTCAGGGGACACTGGAACATACTATTATCACAGAAGATTCAACTTAATAAATTGCACCGCAACAATTTACTGAGTGGAGGGAAAAGGAGGGTCTGGTAAAGGTGATGATGTAAAGGAGCATTTATGATTTTTTGCAGAGCTGAAACTCCCTTGCATTTTGCTCCCATTATGGTTTTTGACTAGGCAGGTAGATATGCCAGTGCCTGCAGAGACTTGGGAATGGGGAAGGCAGAAGAGGGAGTACTGGTCCCTTCCCAGAGGGATTAGGATCTAAATCCTTGCTCTGACAAGGACATTTCTTCATCAGTGATGTCTCAGCAGATCCTGAGAGTGAATAAGAGTACAGGTGGGAACAAATGTAACTTGAACAATTACATTAGCTGCTGTTTAGCCATGGTTCAGGTTTCATACACAAAAAAGCAGGCTGTAATCCACCCACCCGGGTGTCTCAGGCCAGACAGGCTGTTGGGACAGAGTTGGCTAATGCAGGAGGGAGAGAGGGCATTCAAGAGGAGCAGAACATCAATAAGCAAGGAGGAGAAGGGATCACAGGACTAGCCGGGAGTAACAGTGTGAGAGGGGATAGGAGGTATGAATCAGCCTCTGTGGGAGAAGGGGTGCAGGCTTGGACATGTGGGATGACAGAGCACAGAGCATGTGGATTCATCTGGGAGACCTGAACCATTCTGAAGCCTGGTCCTGAGTTCCTCATCCTTTACAATGCTACATCTTATTATACACTGCGTTCCAATCCCTATGTGGCATTTAACCTATGGATCTCAAAGCAAACCCTTCAATGAGATACTGAAGCCCAATTATCCAAAAAGGATGAAGGAAGGCAAAACAGCTCACCTCCAGAGCAGAGCTAAGGTTCAGCCTCCAGCCACCCACTGCCTGAGACACATTGAGGCTCTGTGGCTGTGGTGACTAAGGGCCCCAGAAACAGCCCTCAGAGCTGTTACCATTTGATTCTTGTATTTGGTTCCTGCCTCCACTCTCCTGCTAGTATTTGCTCTTGGACAGAACTGGAAGCAGAGTGTTTAGCTAGTTTGGTACATATGTAGGAACTCTGTCCTTGGGTCTTTGTGCTCTAAGTGATTTAACTACAGTCGCAGAGGAGGCAAATGCACAGCTGCCATCAGCTTAAGGAGGTCTGCTGCTTGCCGTGTGTATCTCTCGAAGTCCTCCCCTCATGCACTCCATTGATTGAGAGGTGCCAGGCACAAGGAATCTCACTCAGCATGTTCACCAGTGACACTAGGACAGCGGAACCCCTGTTTTCAGTGCAATCTCTGACAAGAACAGGCAGGAGATCATTTTCCTTTAAAATGCCTTTATTAAAATGTGACCAGCTCAAGTGGGGGTCCAATGGGTTGCGCACATGCCACCACTGCTGCTTCCCAGAGTGGCACAGAGGAGGAGGAGTGCAGCTTTGTCTGCTTTGCACACAGGCAGATCCAGGAATTCCATCCTCAGGGGACCAGCATGAGATTCCAAAGTCCAGGCTCTAGTTTGGTGTCCTTCCTCTGGCCAACATCTCTGTGGGTCAGAGTGAGAGGTTAAAAATGTCCTAGTGGATACTAGAACTAATTGCTCACCCTTTACAGTCATTTAGGTCCTTCAATTTCATGGTGGCTTGCTGTTGTAGAGGTTTTTCTGTGCTCGATTTGGTGTGTTTCTGAATTTGCATATCGCCTCCAATGTCACTTCCTCCTCACAGTCTCAGATGCCATTTTCTAGGAAGCAGCACTAGTGAAACCTGACCTGACAGAGAGGGATTTCTAACAGGGGGGTGAACAGCAGGTAATTAACAGAGGATGAACAACAGGTAGTTAACAGGGGATGAACAACCGGTAATTGACCAACAACAAGTCAACAATAGGCTATTAAATAATACTCTATAACCTTTAAGAAATAAGCAATTTCTTATTCATAACAATCTCCATCTCTGGAAAGATATTTGCCATGAAATAGCTATTCCCATCTGTTAGGGAAACTTAGCAGTCTGACCATCCAGAAGCCACTCTGGCAGTCACAGTCCTACCACCACAGACCGTCACTGCTGAGATGGCAGCCCCTTCACAGCAGGCAGCTCCAGTGACCCGACAGGAGCCCCACATGACTCCTTGCACACCCCACTCTCACAAAATCAGACTAGGTTTCCCATGGCAGAGTCTCAGATATCTCATTCCACAAAGCCATTTATTCACAGTGCAGCAACACAGAAACAGCTCGAGCTCGTGCCTCTGAGGACAACCCACAGAAAAGAAACTCCATAGTTTTTATACCCTCACAGTTTAAGCATGGAAAGCCTCAGATCTTCCTCCTGAGTTTCAGCTTCTACTGTGTCTCTGAGTCTCTGGTCACCTGATGGGTACCACAGGTCCCCGTTCCCTTTGTTATACAAAGAATCATCACCAGTTTAAAGCTTTTGCCTCAGGCTAAATATGCACCTTTGTGCTGCAGCTGTGCACTGAGATATTTGCACTATATGTATTCCTCTACGCCATAAAAGAAAACCAAGGTATGAAGCAAAACATGGGCGCTTGCCTCCTGTTAACTATCATGGGCAGGGTATTCAGACATACATGAAAAACCACCTCTAGTCCACCCACTACAGCTAGTTCAACATACCATGTGTGTACACTTCTCTTCTATCACCTATCTAATTGTATTTATTTTTACCTGATGATAGGCTGCTGTGTCTCTGAGGTGTGCTGGAAGCTGCAAACAATGTAAAAAAGAATGAGATTCAGTGAAAAATTGTCCTCCTACCCATGAGCCCTCTTTCTTTCTCCTCTAGTTCTCATATGGCTTCAAAAAAGCCCCTCCAGTGGTGGCTTCCTCCATTGTCTTTTTCTTTTATTATTAATCCCTGGAGAGCATTGGTCAGCAAAGGGCAAGAAAGACTCACAGAAAGACTATATATATTTTTATTAATGGATAATAAAAATCCTAATCCTAATTATTTGGAAGGTGGATTAGGATTATTATTGTTGTTTCTAGAAGATGATTTTGTCTTGAAGGAGCTTGTACCACAAATGTATGAGAAGGTAATGGGCAGCACCTCTGTTATGCTTCAGTTCACTCTACAGAAACAAATGAGAACCTGAGATGCAGCAAGAGTCACCCAAGAAAGTGTTTTTACCTCATTGTCCTGAGGTCCTGTGTCAGCAGCTCCAAGGAAGGACTGCCCTATCTTCCCATGCCAGCTGTTGCCTGTTCTTTCCCAGGCTAGGATTCCCTTCAGATCTGTAGGCCATGGATATCTGTTGGCCTTGCTGATTGTAATAAGGGGATCTCCGTGACTGCACTGAATTACAGTTCCTCAAAGAGAGACAGGAGTCCCAGGACCATGAATAAATATCACCCTGATAGCTTCACATCCTCATACACCTCCCTGCTCATGAGATTTGTGCTCATGCTAATGAACATGAATAATAATTCTTGCTAATGTATTCTAGATACATTACTCTCTGCTAGTCATCCCGCTTTTTCCCTTCTTGCGCTGTCTGCTCCCACCCAACCTAAATTAATTTCCCCAGTAGCAGGAACCTGAATCACTGTGAGGGCAGTTAAGACACTCAGTTGCCCTGGGTAGAGTAAACCCCTCAGAAACATGTGTAAGTAGAAGACAGCTACATGGCAGATGTTTATATATATGCACACATATACATATACACACACTCTCTCTTATTCTAATGTCTTGACATGTGGAGAGCAGCTACACATGCAGCACACTTTGCATTGTACATCAACTTCAAACATAGCACAAATCAACCATGGAAATGGCAGCAATTATGGTAAGCTGAAACCAAACAAACTACAGCAACCTAATGGTTTCAATGGCAGTAAAAATGTCCCTCATCACCCAGCTGCAGGGGCTGATATGAAGGCAAGCCTCCAGGCAGCTTCTGGTTTCCGGCTGTCATCAGCTATCAGCTTGGATACTTGATATAATGAATAATCAGTGTTTGAACTGATGGAAGTGACCTTAAAATGTACTGGGGAGGGGGAAGTTTACCCAGTATGCAATGGGCAGTGGAAATTGTGGTTGGAATACATTTTCATGTGTTTAAAATATTTGTACTATGGGGTGGAATTCAAATACATTGTAATTAAAAGCCTTCGTCACTAAATGGTTGAAATATGGAGATATATGAAACCAGGGAAAGGGCTTTGTAGAAGACAACAGTAGTTTAAGGACATGCATCTGGCAAGCTGTCCTTCTGAAGCCTATATTTATTTACAGATGGCAAAAGAAGTGACTAAGAAGAATGGGAAAAGGTTTTCAATAAGCAACTGAAAAATGGCATTGAATTTGTCTGCTTAGCAGGGCTTTAACAGCAAGGCTCTCGAGGAAGAGCCTTGCTTTCTCCTACCCTGGAGGGGGTGTCAGGGACCTGCCTGATGTGGTGATGGCAGGTAGGATGGCAGGATGGCCAGATCCAGCAGTCTTCACATTTGTGCTGCTCAGTGCTTTAGCAGGGAAGGTGGATGTCTTTCACTGAACATTCTTGAGATCTCACATGGGGTTAGGGTTATGTACAGAAAGTGGGAAGAGCTCCAGGGGTTGAAAGGAGGGAATTGGCTGGCTTTTGAGTCTCCCACTGCATCTGTTACAGGCATTCAGCTTTGAGGAACCTGACAGGAATGTGCTTCACTTTTTGCCAAGTTTTGTGTAAAATTGTATTCCTGAGTTGCTTTGTCCTTTTCAGTTGGCATTGTCACTTGCAAAAGTGAGGGTTTAGGGAGGAAAAATTAAACCCAGTCTGCAGATGTTACAGACATGACAGTTAGCATGCAAGAGAATCTTTTCTAGAATTGTAGATACGTGAAGTGGCAAAAACAGAGAGGTACCAGCTTTGGGTACCAGCTTTCATCATGCATCTCTACTCTTCTCTCCAGCACTGCTGTCCTTTAATTGAAAAATGACCTCTTCGGAAATTGGGAACACGGACAGATTTTTTGCTAAGAGACTGCCACTCAATTATCCCTCTTCTGGCTCTTTAATTTAGGTTAACTTTAAAGGAAATAACTTGAGGTTTGGAAACAAATTTATCTCCAGGGAGCAGGTCAGTAGTATGGTATGGACTGAAGTCAGTAGCTGTAGAGATCATCTAATTTGAATTGAAGTAGGTAAAGACAGGGAAACCAAACCAAACCTTTTCTATATGTATTGCTAGTGTCTTGTTTTTGTACTGCATACTATCTCACAGAGCAGTGTGCAGCCACATAGAAGAGGTCTAAGGTTAGCAAATAAATACAGCCAAGGTTTTAGGCTAATGAATACTCAGCTGCCTACTGAGTGCCCTGCTACCTGTTTTACATCTCTGTGGTTTGGAGTGTTTTACTTCTCAGGCAAAAACAGGGTCATGTTTCTCACATTTACCATGGGGCAGTCAAGTTGGTAAGCCTTTACCAAAGTACCATGAAACAGCTTGTGCAGTGTAAAGTTTGCACTTCTGCTTTCCGAAATGTAGCTTTTTCATGTGCCTGGCTGCTCTGGCCAGAGCACCACTCTACCGAAACAAAAAGGTCTTCTTCCTCAGGGCCGGTGGGGATGGTGAAAATAACCATGATTTGTACCAGTACTGAGAGATACTTTGTCTTGCAGAGACACAAGGCTACAACCTTTCTTTTTCCTTTTCTGCTTTCTCTCCGCCACCATAAAAATGTTTCCTATTCTTACCAGTGGTAACATTAGAGTCTGTGATGTGGGGCAGGAAGGCTGAGAAATCAAAGTCCTCTTTAAATCCCCAAACCACAGCAGGAGCACCAGTGGAAAGCCACACTGCTCTTCTGCTCCACTTCCCGCCTGACCAGTCTTGGTTGGGGTTAAATATACAGCCCAGATTTTGCATTACTCAGACACAGCCCTCTTTTAAGCAGGAGTGTCTTCACATTTCCAGCAGTGGTAGTGGTTAATTTGATGAGGACCACAGACCCTTGGCAAAGGGGCTGCACCTGCACTTGCCAAACCTTGTGTTGTATTACAATGAAGTGAGGTTTTTATGCTGTAATCATGAAGGCACTGATTTACAGAGAGGCTTTGGAATGACCAATCTGCAGAGCAGGTCTGCCTGGTAATTTTAAAGGACTAAAAAAATTTGAAACAGGAAATTAGGAATATGCACAACTAAAATTCCTCTCTTCTCCCTTGAGTTGCCTTAATGGCTCTGTTTTACCTCTGTATGACCACTCTTGGCTTTCTCTCCAAGTGGTGTTATTCTGTCAGAAAGAAGATGGCATGTTAGCCCAGACAACCACAAATGAGCAAGAAAACAGAAATGTGTGGGTTTTTTTTCACTTTCTTAAGCCCATCTGCTGAAATATGGCAATTCTCTGGTGTAAGGGAGTTCAGTCATTCTGTATCTGGCAGGTAAAAGTCATAAAACATAGAAGTCCCCAGACAATTCACAGCCACTCTTTCTGTAAAGAACAAACAAAGCAGAATGATACAAGCTGTTTGCAGAAGACGCTTGGAAAGAGAGCAGCACATCTCTTTTTGTCTCAGCCTCCTTATACAGAGAAACAAGGCTTCAGACGCATTTGCAGGGAAATGTGCCAGAGGAGGCAGGGAGTGATGCTGGGGAAGCTGAGTACTCATTATCTTAATGATGCATAAAGCCTAGAACATTTAAAAAATAGATGTAATCTTTGGAAAAACCACAGAACAGACAAAAAGATATGTGCTTATCTTCCAATCTGGTCAAAAGAGACAAGTCATTCCAAGCACTTCTTCACAAGTATTCTTTTTCTCTTTAAAATAGAATGCTGCAATTCTGGTGAAAATACCCATGAAAACCAAGTGCTACCAGAATGCTATTTTTGTGAAAGAAAGCCTGTTGCTTAACTGAAATATCATGTTTTCACAGAGTTTGTGGGCTTGGCAGGTCTTTCATGAAGTAAATATTTACCTTTCTTACCACAAAGTGTCAACACTGCTTTGGGCCTAAATGTTACCTGGAATATAGTTCATTTTTATTATCTAGATCAATTTGAAAAAGTAAGAAATGACCACAATTTCAAATTAAATTTGGTAATAAAAATGAATTAATGGACATTTATGTCCAGGCAGCTCACACTAGTCTTCAACACTGAGTTACTTAGTATACTCATAAGTCTGTCATTAAGCCCCTAAGTGAATGTATCACATCTAAATGTTTCTTTCAATTCCAAAGCACAGGATAAGGCACTAATTTTTAGAGTTCAGATTTGTCAATGCAGACTTTATTGGACTTTCAGTCAGGTAAAGCAACCAACAGTAACAGAAAAGTGTCTGGCAAACACTCCTGTGGATAAGCATGCAGTAACTGTGATTTGTGGTGACAGGGTTTATATTAGATGTAAAGAGATGGAAGCCACAAATATGCCTAGATCACCTACAGGTTTAGTGAATTTAAACAGCAGCAACTATTATCCTCAAATTCCTATCAGTTGCAAATCACCTGGGCTATGCTTCTTGATGCCTTTGATACTCATAATTCTCCTAGTAAAAACATTTAGGCAGCCAGTAAGAAGGCAAAAATGATAACGTGATTTAGATGACTGGTTGCCTAAATGAATAACAAAAAGAGAGCAAATTAAATTAACATTTTCCAAATAGCTTGAAGCATGAATGTAATTCTGCCGAGGTATTTGGTAGAATACTTGCAAATAATACATTTGGAGAAAGGCACACGGGTTTCTAAGTAATTTGCCGAGGAAAAAAAAAAAGCATAAGCAACAAGTTTTTAATGTAATTTAGGGGCTTAACGATGCAGATAAGCATCTAGTGGGAGATTTATGCCTGTGTTCTTCTGAAAAATCCAAAAGGATGTCCAATTTACAAACTTAGGTTACTAAATACTTTTAAGATTTGGTCTTTGTTTCAAAACAACTACACATTTGCAACAAAGGCCTTGAACTGGATGAAGGTATAGCTGCACACTTTTTGCCAGTCCATGCAGGTGTGGACTGCAATGTGACACACATTCTGTGGCAGATAGGTTCATATCCCTGCAGTTATAACAAGACCACACTGAATGATTAATAATGGCTTGGCAGAAAAATATAAATCAATTCCTCCACAACAGCACTGGGGTTGTGAATTGAAGGGGGAACCTGTAATCCTTTAGGTTTTGCAATCTTACCTAGAGGACACTTGAAATTACTATAGCAGGGCTATATATTAGGGGGAAAAACAGGACATTTTTTTGTATTCTGTTTATATTGAAAAGGGAAAAAAGAAAAAAGAAAAGAGGGATTTCTGGGTTTGCAGAAGAAAAATTTGGAGAGAAATTATTCTGTAATACAGACATGCTAAAAATCTAAGGGGTGCAAGGAGATTGTCACTAGAAGAATAAATTATTTCCTTCAGTAGGAGGAGCCTGATCTTGTCTTGGAAAGAAAGGAATCTTTCTTACAGCAAATTAATTCCATTCCTTATTGTAGATGTTAGTGTTAAAAATTTTTCACAAACAGAAATACCTCAAGAACACAATTTCCACAGAAAATCCTACATAAGTCTCAACAGGAGTTAACTGCACACAGAAACAGTTGTTTGGTGGTGCAGATCCTGATTACTTCAGCATTGCTTCAGCTAATCTCGGACATGCAGTTAAGGCAACCTGAATTGTGCCATTTAAAATAAAAATTACTATCTATGCAGACTTATATCTCTGCTGACAAAGCCATCATAAAGAAACAAACCAACACAAAAAGATCCAAACATTTGCTTTCTTTATCAGCTAACCCTTTAATGGAAGTTTCTTTCAGAAAGACTCTTCTGTAAGAGAGAATTCACATAAGGGCACACATATTTTCTAGCCTCATGGGCTTATCACTGAGATTTTTATTTCTGGTTTTTATTTCATTGTTGTTTGTTTGTTTTTGTTGTTTTTCTTTGTTTGTTTGGGGTTTTAGTTTGGTTTAGTTAGGTTTTTATTTTTGTGGGTTGTGTTTGTTTGTTTGTTTTGTTTTGTTTTGTTTTGTTTTGTTTAGGGTTTTGTTTTGGCTCTAATTTTTATAGTTAATTTATTAATTAAATAAACCTTTCTTCTGCAACAAAAATAAACGTTTTCCCTGGCCAGCTTCTCTGGAAAACTTGTCGTTTCCCTGATCAAGTCTACCAACACCCTCTGTTGACTGAGCTGTTGACTGAGCCACCACTTCCTCCCGCTCGGTGCCAGTGTTGTCCAGCATGATCAATAAGGGTTGGGCTGTGGGCTGGAGGTGCATTTGTAGCACACGAACATCTGGAAGTCATTCCCAGCTGGAGTGGACTGCGAACACACTCAGCAGACAGGATCCTATAACATCTCTCCTGTCTCAGCCTTAGCTGCCTCCGATGGCCAGATAATGAGAGCACTATTCTGAGTGAAAGTGTTTATGTGTTTATGTTACCGTGGGTATGAGCTTTTTTTGCTTCTGATTTCTTACACACTCTGCAGACAGTGAGCTGGGATGTTGTGGAGACAGGACAGACCCTGAGCAGTGTGACAGGGTGGTGTACTAACCACCGTCTCCAGGACTGTGATAACTTCCTTTTCTCCTGCCTGTTGTAGCAATGTGTTGCCTGTCATCATTAGGACTTTCTTCCTGGAAAACAGTTTTGACCTAGAACATATTTTACAAGAAGGGTGTCAGCTAGCACCATCTAGCCAAGCGGAATGATTTTTAAGGGTTTTTCTTTTCAAGTTGGTTTTTGAATAAGATTAGTATCTCTTGATACTCACCAGTTTTAAAAGCCACAGAAAACCTTGCTAAGGTTCAGATATATATAAGCGTTTGCCTGTCTGTGCAGTCCCACTGGACCAGAGCAGTGAACATGGGAAGTATATTCACCATGCAACTGGAATCCCATTGCATAGGTGGTGGAGCTGCCTAAGGAGACCATGTATTCCTCAAAAATAACCAGCAAAACACTTCTCTTGCCAGTCCTCCAGGAGAGGAAGGATTTTGGATATGCCTTTTGGAAGGGATTACTGAACTGTGTCTTGAAAGCAGCACTGAAAAAAATATTACTGAGCAGGCTTTGAAGGCTGCAGTTTGGTGGTACACTGAGAAGTCATTTTAGCTTATGATTAGGGTTCATGACCCTTGTGACCACAGCCACTGAGCACCTTACAGACTTCAGCACCTTTGTCCTTTAAAATATCTGTCAGGAGCTGTCATTACTGCTGTCATTACTCTTTCTGTTCCATGCGATGACTGGCTGGTGTGTAAATGCAGCCTGGAGCCAGGGGCAGGAGCCATCACCTCGTTGGCCCATTGCACCATCTCAGCAGTTATCTCCAGGATCATGCCAGCATAACCCAGAAAGAGCAATAGGAAGAGAAACCAGATATGTCCTGCAATCTTAATTTGGACACTTGGCATGAACTGATTAGGTGCCTTGTACCAGGAACCAGGAGAATACCTAGAGGCAGGAGTTCCAGCTGTGCTCCAGAGCTGGCACAACAGCATTGGTTCATTGCAAAATCAAGTAGTGCAGCTGCAATGTGGAACACTAGAGAAATGTGGCCCCAAAGCCACAGAAAGGAATGAGAGAGACTAGCTGGAATCATTGCAAGCAGCTCAGCTTAGAAACTGGCCTGTCTTATTTTCATGATTTAAAAAAAAATAAAATCAGTTGTTAAAGAATATGTCTCCTAATTTTCCAGAAAATTAATGTAACCATATTCTGCTAGCTTTTTAAATTATTAATTTTTTTTCACACATTAATATGCTGATTACTTCTAGTTAACTAGTTAACTGTCTACTGATATTACCTGGAAAGGTGACTGGGTTATAATGGGTTGAATGAAATTTATTGATGGTTTAACATAAAGAAGTTGAAACACAGATATACCTGCTAGCAGCCATGAGAGAATAAAATAAAATCTTTTATATTTGTGAACTAAATATCTACCTTTCAGCATTAGCTTGCATACTTTTCCTATTCTAATCAATAAAAAATGGAAAAGTATTAGACTGAAACTACTCCAGAATATGTTTTGTCAGAAATTAAACAGATCATTATTCCAGATTAATTATTTTCTATTCTAATTGAAGTTAGATTATGCATAAATAACAGAAAAATTACTTTCTCTCTTCAAAACCACTCTGGCATGAAACTCATAAACATCCAAGAGCGTGTATGAACAATAACAGAAAGCAGATACTAAAAAAAATAATTAAATGTTTGGTAAATTTTTTTAAACAATTTCATTGGCAATAGAAACAAGAAAATGCTTTTTTAGTGTCCTATTATAATTAGTAATGCAAAAATCAAAGGTATAAATCAAAATAATATGTCTTATTATGATGTATTGACATCTGCTGTTATTTTAGATATCTACTTCAGGTACTTTGCTTATTAGGACAAGTCTTTTACAACAGTTTTTGAACTAAATTCCCATAATCCTTAGTTTACTCATGTTAAGAGCCTAAATAAACCTTTCTAGTTATGGTTTAAAAGAGATATTTTGTTTCTTTACTGCCAAAGAAAATGTTTGCTACTTCCCCTTAAAGGAATGTCAGATTGATACAACCCTTTATGTCTAATCTACAGATGTGTTTGTACTCCTGTTTCTAGATGATGATCAACAAGAGGTATTGGCTTACAAACCTTTGTGTCTAAACCCACATGCTAAATTTATTTTATTTGAATAATTTTAGTAATTCAAAAAAGGTTTTTATAACATATGTTTTAACAGTGTTGAACATTATAAGATTCTTAGGTCTAAGATGTTAAATCAGTTGTTGAAGTGGTTCTCCAAGCTTTCATTCAAGATGACCACAGGCTAGAAGATTCATTTCAGCATGACAAGATTTCAGAGGACAGTAATATATTTATAGCCTAAAGCATGTTTATTTAAAGCCCACCAGAAATAAAGTCAGTAAAAATGTGCTAGGACAACACACTTAATTCAAGTATTATGTCTTGGATCCAGCAAAGAAATTGTGGCTTGGTACTTTTAAGATGCTCATGTAATGAGCCTAGTTTTTAAAAGGAAATTTTTAAACTGCAGCCTGTTCAGAAGACAAGAATGATTATGGGAGTGTAAGTGAGACATTTCAGGTCACCCAGGAAAGTGCTCAAGTCACCATCTCTAGAAATATTCAAAAGATGTGTAGAAGTGGCACTTAGGGACATGCTTTAGTGATGGACTTGGCAATT
This sequence comes from Anomalospiza imberbis, assembly GCF_031753505.1. Classification (NCBI taxonomy): domain Eukaryota; kingdom Metazoa; phylum Chordata; class Aves; order Passeriformes; family Viduidae; genus Anomalospiza; species Anomalospiza imberbis. The sequence continues at coordinate 25,698,183 of NC_089721.1, forward strand.
TTAAGTTTGCAGTTGTACTCAATGATCTTAAAGGTCTTTTCCAACCTAAATGATTCTGTAATTCTATATTTCACAAGACATTTCTAGAAAATCAGGATAAAAAAAGATGACACCAATGAGAAAGTGGCATCAGAAAGTCAAATGAAGATTTTGTCTGTTAGCATTTTGGAGAAGTCTATACACATGGGTTTTTTCCCATGTATTTTCTTGGATTCTCAGTGTTTTACACACCAGCAGGATATTTGAAATAGGAATGAAAGAACATTACTTGTGCTCATTTGACCTGCATGGGAGAGAATCCTTCTTAAAAATAGTATGGGGTTATAAAGTAGCTGAAGAATTTACTACAATGTGATAAAGGCATAAAGGATGAAACAATGCCTCTCCCAAAGCTTCAATCCAGTGACCTTGTTGCTCCAGGTATTCAGGGGACAGGCCCTATTGTCAAGTCCTTTCTTATTGTACTGGTTTCAGCATCTGAAACCAGCACCCTTACCTTCCAGGTGGACGTTGTAAGACCTCATTCACTTGCTATGCTCTGAGAAAGTGGTGCTTCTGCAACCATGTCTCATTGGGTGTCACCATCAAAAAGATCAGAGAGAGATATCATTGGAAAACCTTCATAAGTGTTCATTATTTCCTTTAAGCCCTGGGCCACAGTCTCTTCCCAAGAAAGCTATGCACCAGTGAAGGTATAGGAAAGGATGCTGAACGCCTGAGGAGGTGGAGTCATTACATGAAACCACTGCACACAAAAAGGCAAAAAGGCAGAAATTGTGGAGAGAGAGATATGAAGTGCCTGCGAAACTAAGTATGGTATAGTCATGAACAAAAAGTAACTACAAGAGTGGTCAGCTTAGCTTGGGATGCAGTCCCAGTTCAGCCAACACGACTGAGCAAGACAAGGATACAGAGAGAGGTAGGGACTGTACTATCATGGCATTTTGATATAGCTGCTTTCTGAAAACAGCTTTGAGGCTTGCTTGTGTACCCATACAATTCCTGCAAGGATCACACTGCATTTGAAACTGTCTGGTTCTCTACTGCACCTTTTTGCCTGGTCAAGAAAAATCCTTAAAATTGAGCAGCTGTCTCAAAATACTAGCACAAACCAATTTTGCAGTTTGTTTGCTCTCATATATCTTGCCTAATGTGCACAACAGCAGCTGATGAAAGAACGGCACAAACAAAAGCATAGTTTGTTGCATGAAGCCTAGCAACATTAAAGCTATTGTGGATGAGGGTGATGAGCTACCTGTGTTTGAAGAAGACTTAAGGGCATGCTAATGCTGAACCTCCAGACAAAAAGAGCTTGTTTAACAGAGATACTACCTCTAACACATTGAATAAGCAGTTATAAAATAGTATTGACTGAGGATTTTGTTTACAGAATGACATATTTTTGTTTTCATTATCCTTCTTTCAAGTTTAACAGCAACCACAAAATGGCATTATGGAATTAAAATTAGTTTTTATTTTTCAGATCTAATATAAAACCAAATTTCTGTAACTTTGAGTAGGTATAGATTATATTTTACAGAAAATGCATTAGGCTGAAAGAAGTATTGCAAATTCTTCATCCTCATCCTGAAATTTTGCCTTCATATTTGTGTTATCTGAATCCTTTTTCCTACTGATTTTACACTGAGGTGAAAACCATCATCAGGTTTTCAGATTTTCAGATATTTTCAGTGAAACAGTGTGTGTACAGAAGTTACAGCAAAGCTGAGAGAGGGTGGACCTATCTACACAGTGACCCAATGGGTATTATTGCACTACACTGCACTCTCTATAACATACTGAGGTAGCAGTTGTAGGCTAGGCTAACTCCTAAGGATGGGCAAACATTTTAGCCATCTGAGCAAGTGGCTAAACCTTCTGTATTTCTCTATGTTTTATTGTTCCAGCCTCAGCAGCTAATCCTTCACCAGCATTTCCAACATGCTGGATAAGTTGAGTATGGTGTGTGGGGGGTGGTAAAATGTTCCCATTATATGAAAAACACAGGCAAGAGGAGAAAACCCCACCCTTAGAACAAAAGTGAGCTTGAAGATGAGTAGCTGTTTTTAACTTTGTCTTTTTTACTTTTTTGAGAATCTGGAAGAAGAGTGCTTTTCTCCCTATTCATGTTTGTGAATGCATGAATATATTATAGTTGCCATTCAAGGATGGTGAGAAGCATCTGAGCTACAGAAGGATTACAAAACAAGGCTGTGCTAAACTTGGGCATTGTTATCTGTGTCACTTTTAAAGCAACTGAAACTTCTCACTGGGAATTTTATTACCTATGGTAATATAAATTCTATGCAAATAATTTATATATTAAAATCTATTTTTAAAAAGGCTATATCTTTTAAGGCTTGCTCTGATTGTCCCAAGTGTGTTGTCATTGCTATAGCAAAACTTTCTGGTTATCATGAAGAAGAGAAGGAGGAAATAGGTCCGCTCAGTGGATGAGTGATCCAAATGCTTCATGTTCATCAAGCACATAGTGCTCCATGTCAACCATTACAATTGCCATTCAGAATAGTTTTTGCAAGTGGGATTTTCCCTGGGTTACAACACAGTTTCTGTGTTGAATACTGCTAGGATCCCTGCCCCACCCTGTTAGCTGGCTGTCCCTACTCCTTTCAACGCTAGTCTGCTTGCTTAAGCAGTTTCAATTTTGCCAGTATTTTGCTTGTGGCAGCCAATATTTGCTTGCAAAAGTTCAAACTTTTGCTAATGGTGATGGAGCCTGTCCTGTGTTTCACTGATTGGAAATTTCCAGGCTGTGGATAGACCTTTACAGCCTCCAAACAGCTGCAGCTTATAACTGGACTGTGTTTGCTGCTGGTCTGGCTTGTTGCTGCAAGGAGGAGGATATTAAAATCCTATAAAGATATTATCAAATTAGGAGATACTGCACAGTGTGCTTTTTTTTCTTTTAAGGATGAAGAAACCAGATGAGAGAGGACTTAAGCTCCCTCTGTGCATATATGCAGAATGGAAAGAAATTAGATTTAACTGACCCCTTGATGACAGTACTTGATATTTGAATATAATCACATATAGAAAAGACAATTGCACTTTTCAACAGCTGCTGTTGCTCTGAGCTTCAAGGGGCTAGCAAAAAGATTAGGTCTGGGAAGGGATTTAGTCCCTCTGTCTCCCTCCTCTCCAAAATCTGCATTTTTCATGATTTTTTGAATTCCAGGAGAAAAACAAAACAAAACACGTCCTTTACTGTGTTCAAAACTTTACTGCTGTTTCAATTATGTCATGGCAGTATAGGTGGAAGCAGATGGCCAGGAAAGAAAGCAGGCCCTGCAGCTGTGAGAGCATACATCACCAGCTTTGGGATCCCACATCAGTGGGGCTCATCTTTGCCCAGCCATGGAGGAAAGGCCTCACTGACTTCCCAAGTTAGACTGAATAGCAGTGTTTTATTTAGTGTTTTATTATTTTTCAAAGTTTCAGCCCAGTTTCAGGAAGACAGCTGACTACAGGACTGGATACCTGGCAAAGCTTTAAGCAGTCTCAGTACACAGAGAGCAAGATGGGATGATTAATGGACTGAACTTTCTCCAGCCCTAAAGGAGATTCTTTCTGAATGGGTTCACATCCTGGTGTTAGAGAGCTCTGATCTGCCCAGATGTGCCGAAACACAGGTAGGATGTTAGAGATGTGGTACATGTAAAGACTACCTTTCCAACCTAGACAAATTGAGGGATGATTTCTGATTGTGACTTAAGCGTCTTTATATTTCTGATAATTCTCTAAACGTGTCCACTTCAGAGTGTGACTTATTAAGAAATGTAGAAGAAAAGTTATAACTTTACAGGATCTGCTTGATACTGCCATCAGTATTTTAATTGAAAAGTTAATTAAAGAATTACTTCTCTTGGTCCTGTTTCACCAATAAACTTCAATATGCTTTACATAAAATCTTAGGCTACCATTTAAAAATTATTAAAATTTAAAACCAGTCTTCTGGAGGGGAAACAGGTAAATTCCAGCAACTAGCACTACACTTTACACATATGTAAAGACATCAATTTTAAATGTCCAGATTGGAAGGTGTTATATGACTGTCCTGGTTTGAAAGACAGGTGTCTGCCAAGGGAGGTGGGAACCTACCTTGAAATGGAGGCTATGACTGCTTTTGTTCCAACTTATTATAGCTTTGAAATTAAGGGCCTTTCAGGCAAAGATATGGGAAAAGGAATACCAGTTATTTGCTAGTGTATGTCTGTGTAACCAGGCAACAGCAATGCTAGCACAGCGAACGAGAGCAGAAATCCCAGTGAAGTTTCTTCCTGCTCTTTGAGCACTTTTGGTGCAGTTATGGGCACAGCCGGCAGGGGGCGCTGCTGGCTCCCGGTGGGCAGAGCAGGTGCGGCGATTCCCCCGCGCCTGCAGGGGGCGCTGTGGCGCGGGTCCGGCCCGGCTCCCTCAGGCGGTAATGGCGGACGGGCTGGACAGAACGGATGAAGAAGGAATTCCTTTACAAACCCCCAGAGGCAGCCGTGCCTCTGGACACAGTGCCCCCTACTGGACAGCAAAAGGACCTGTAGCAGGAGTGGGACCTCAGAGCAACAGCTGGAACATCAGGATAGGCTCACCCACAGCAGAAGAAACAGGACCAGTCTAGGGTCCAGTGGCAGCAGCAAAGTCCTACCCCAAGAGCAAGACAGTTGGGAGCTGCCCCAGCCCCCTTTTCCCAGCCCAATTCTCATGGTATCTCTGCCCCTCCAAGAGGAAACCCTAATATTAGAAAAATGCAGCCAGGTGCTCTCCTCCCCTGAGCTTGGCAAATTCTTTTCTCTCTCCTAAGTAGTGGTTGTTCTGGTTTCTTAGCAACAAAATGAGAGGAAAATTCCCTAAGAGAAAGAAAACAAAAGGAAACACCCAAACGTCCAACAGTGACATGGCCCAATATTGGTGAAAATAGCCTCTTTGAAAAGGTTATTGAAACTATTAGCTATTTAAAAATCTAGCTTTATAAGGAAAAGCAATTTGCACGAGCTCTAAACTGCAAATGAAAAGAGTAAGGGAAGGTGATGGTTTTGCTTGTGTGTGTCATCCATGTTAAAATTCACAGCATTTGTGCATGGGGAGTATCTCTTTTAATTTTAAGCTTCAAAATGCACAAAAGGAAGGAAGCAGCTCAAATTACTTTCCCACCATAACACTGAGAAGGCCCAATGAGCCTCCGTGAAATGGAGCAGCCAGTGTCTCAGCCTTAGGGCTTCTAGGTAAAGCTACAGAGCATTTAGTTCTCACTGGAACTCACAACCTTGCTGTATTGCAAGCATTAAATCATCCTTCCATTTGTTAAGTCAGTTAAATGCTCTTTTTAAAATGATCACTGGGAATATTTGTCTACACACATGGGCTATTCAGAAACACATCACTTATCCTGATTACTACTGGGAGTTCTCATTGTGTAAAGGCATAGACACAAGCAGCTTTCCTTCTTTTGAAAATAAACTTTCTGATTTAAATTGTGCTCATAACTTTGCATGTAAAATAGATGCAGTTGCACACTTCACACCCATTTAGATACAGATATGCAGCAAAATCACTTGACATGAAACATATGGTCAAGAAACATCCCAGTGTTATTCCCATGCAAATTTTTTCATGCATGTCTACATGTACTCAAGTACATGCTGGCATTTTGCCCCATACTATGTAATTACTTCTGTACTTAGATTTTTACATAAACTACAACTCAAACTTTATTCTTTCACAAATGCACTTTAATTTTTACTTTGATAATTATGAGATCTTCATAATTATAAATAAAGTGCATTAGGAAAAAAATATTTAATGACCTTAAAACAAACTGGCAAAATAATTTTGGTTCAAGAAATATCTTTTGACAGCAATGCATGATTCAGTTCTGGTGCTGATTATCACAGGAAGTTCCTGAGGCCAAGAGCATGCCAAGACCATTTAAAAAGACTGGATATTAATGCAAATAAAAACGACCCCAAATGGTCATTCTTGGTTATTGTCAAAATACTGGACTCTTGTTACCCAGCTTAAAACAATCTCTCTTGTAAGAGCAAAAGGTGGGCCCTATGTTTGGAGATGCAGTCTAAAGATGAAGTATTTGGTTGCTTTCCACATTATCTGCTCAGAAAACATAATTATTCTTCTACTAACAGCTTCCCCAGGCCACCCCATAAGACTGATTTTCCTGCTGCTTTTTCTTCAATCACAGAAATTCTTCTCCTGAGGAAAAGAGAATCAATAACATATATCCTTTCAGTGTTATCAAATCTCTAACAATGCATTATGGAGTAAAAGTTTGTTTTGGTAATGCATGGGAAGCTTACTAAGCTCTATTTACGCAAGCCCTACATAAATCAGTTGTGAAAGTCAAGTCTGTAGTAATGTTTAGAGTTAAGCAAAAGGGTTTATTTTTTTGTTTTGTTTGTTTTAGTTTTGAGCAGGTATTTTAAAAGTCTGCAGAGTTTTGAATAAAATGTAATAGATATGAAAACCCATATTTAGATCTGAATATTGGCTGCAGTCTGAAATTTCATGGGAGAAGAGAAAACACTTGTAAGGCTTCATTTTAGATCCCAAGCCTAGATATCTGATCATATGTTATAATTAACTTCTGTCTAGGAGTGGTGGGGAGGAATGGGTGCTGCGAGCAGTCAAATGTCCAGGGCCTGACTATAGACTCTGCGAGCTTTGGGGTGCAGAAGGCTGGTGGTGAATCCTCCCATGCTGCTTTCTGCCTTCACTGAGTGCCAACATAAAAAAACCACCACCACGTGTAGTTTATAGGAGCAAAGAAAGGCTACCCTTGCCTCACAGTGACTGTCCTTGTGGCCCTGTCCCTGAAGAACCACACTGAAGTGTGAGGACTGTTGCTGCTTCACAACTTGAGCATTGGGACTGCTTGTTTTGCAGTTTAGTTAAACCATAATTCATTCAAGTAATACATAAGCCATATGAAATTATACAAATCTCCTACCTAATTGTACTAGACAAACCATTTTGCTGGTAACTTAAAGGTAAATGAAAGTACTATACAAAATAAAGACAGCTATTTCGTGAGTGATTTTTTTGTGGTGAATGACTGTATTTCTTGACTAATGCTTTCACTGAAAAATTTGCAGCAAGATTTACATTTTTAATGATTGATCATTGCTTCCATGTTAGTGCTCATTTTCCATGTTTTTCCTGTTCATTTCCCATTTTCTCCTGTCCTCTTAATCATAAAATTTTTTCTATGAGCAAAAATATGATGGATGTGCTCTGACTGGGAATACGCAAAAGGCAAAAAGGTAATCACAATTCAGCAAAATTCGATATAAGAACAAGCTCACTGAAGTTAGAAAAATTCATTTAAGATCTAATTGCCATTCCTAAAATTTACTTTATTTTTGTCACCTGCTCTTTCATGTTGTTACTAGCCATTTTAGATCCATGATATCAGTCTCTGGTGAGCAGAAATTCCTGGCATTAGTGGCTCTGTCTTTATTGGAATTCTTAAATTCCTTAAATTCTTAAATTCCTTAAATGCAAATGAGATGTAGTCTTGGTTTCAGAAATGGACTGTTTCACTAGTATTTACATGTGTGAACCAGAACACAGAGGAACAAAAAGTCAAGCATAGATTTTATGGTTTCTCCCTTCATCTTTGTTCCTGGAAGCCATGAATTATTGGCTCCTCATGCTATAAATGTGATGATCTAAAGACAACCTAAGTAGATATGAGCCCATGGGAACATATTGCATACTGAGGGCTGTGTCATCTCAGCTTAGTGTAAGCACAACATGGGGAAAAAGTGAAAGTGTCTGAGATGGATTCTCTCTCTGACATTTCTTGTTTACAAGAAGCAAGTTTCTCTGAGCTGCTGTTTCAAATGAGTACAGTGCTGGAGAGCAGACCTTTTCTGCGGCTGAGTGCCTTGAATGCTTACAGAAAGCTTCAAAAAGCACAAGAATTGATTCAACTTTTGTACAAAAGACTTCAGCCTCAGACCTAAAAACATTACATGGTGGAGGATGTTGTGCTGCCTATATCCAGGTGAGCTGAACCATACTAATTACTTTGGCTGACAAATGAGGCTTTTGAGGAATTTTATTGCTGTTGCTTCCCACCTCAGGTATCAGCAAGTGTCCTTGAAGACCTCCTTTCTCACTGCTTTAAGAAAGGTTGCAAAGCTGTGCTAGGATCACTAGAAAAAACACAGTGTCATTATAGAACAAGACATGACACTAAAATATGAGGCTGTGAAAGCCTGTCATTTGCAAGGCTGTAATATGCACTAACATAGTGAAAGAGAGAGCAGCTTGGATGCTATGGTGGCAATGTGCACTTACCGTATTTCTCTGGTCTGGAAAGAGACCACAACACTTTATTTTGACAAGGGATAATATACATCTTTGAGAGTGACTGTGAAAGAAAATTTAGCTTGAGATGTCAAGCAGTCCAACATGCAACAGAAAGCTGCTAATATCTGCTTAGGTGTCATGTTTTCTTGTGTGAAAATTACATCTCAGATTGTAGCAGCAATCTTTGCAAGACTTGCACTATTTCAGAAGAGAAACACCATCTAAGGTAGAACATTGTCTGTTTATTTAAAACAAAATTAGGAACCAACAATATATTATTCACAGTCTTCAGTGTATCCTGAGAATCTTGTGTGTTTCTTTAACTGCTATAAATACAGATTCAGCTTGCCACACACAGAGAACTTCATCTGAATCTTGTCAAATGAGAACATTATTTACATTTTATCCCATCTTAAAATGTGTCTTTCTCTTTGAGGCTTGTAAGTGCAGTTGCAACACCACACCAACACAAGTATGTGTTACTACATTGTGGATTGTATCTTTTCCTGACTACAGCGGTGTCAAATGGGAAAGCCTTTACTCTTCAAGTAGTATTTGGACCTTCCTCAAAACAAAAACCACGATCAATCTTCTTATATTAAAAAAATAATCAGGATATCAACCTGCATCAATTAATCAAGTGTCCTCACTTCTCTTGTCTTGCTCTTTCCCTTTTTCTGCACGAGTAACCTAAAATCATGCATGCAATTATCTGACAGTTATTTCAATAATACAAAAATAATTTTAGTAATCCCTCTCCTCTTTTATGACTGGAGTCTTGTCCTGAGTCTATGGCTCCATCTCAGAATGTGGAGCATATATATTATTATCATTTTTAGCTAGATTCTGGCTTTTATTTTTTTTCACAGATACACAAAATGAAGAAGTCTGTTTGTTTCCGTCTCTTTTTTTTTTCCAAGTGTAAACTAAACAACTGCTTTTACATCTCTTGCTGGTTAGCAGCCAATGTAAATGCTTATGCTAGGAGAACAAGCCCATTTCCTGCCGTTAAGGCTTTTTTGTTTATCCTAGAGCTACTCACTGCCACTGCCTGCCCCTGACAGACTATTAACCCGTATTTCTAGCAGGAATACCAGATGTGGGTTTCTTAAGCAAATTATTGGTTATTTCACCACATGTCATTTTTACATTTAAGTGTTTCCAGCCTCTCAGAACATTCCACAGAAACAACATCACATTTTCCTTCAACCTGTTAATTAGCATAATTATTTATCAGCCTGAAACCACAGCTAGAGTTTGTTAAGCAGCAGACAGATATGCACTGGGTAGTGGCCCAAGAGACTAGAAAGAGTGATGAGAGGAGGGAGGCTGTGAGAAGGCATGCTGTTTGCATTTGTCGCCACCACCTCCTCTGAAAACCTCTCCAGCTGATATGACACATCCCTCTTTCATGCTGCAGGCAGAGGAGGTTACAGGGTGACTGGTCTGTGAAGTTCTACCCAGCTGTAACAGGGAGATCTGGCTTCAGACAATCACCCCAAAAAGAGGTGATATGAAAACTATGCATCCTCTGCTATCTCTAGTAAAGTCCAATCCTGCCCTTGGATTGATATGTTCCTTGTGTATTTATCTAATCTCCCTCACTGAAAGGAATGATAAGATTGCAACATTTGTAAAACCTCTAGGATGTAGTTTCTTCAGTCAGCATAAACCAAGAGCATCTTTGTCCAGCTTTATGCAAACAACATTCATCCTTAGGTCAAAAAAAACCCAAAAAAAAAAAATCCTTGCAGAGTAATATATTGGAATAAGCAGTCCAAACTACTCATTATATCCAAGAATAGGTGAAATAAAAAAATGGTTGATACATTTAAAATGCTCTATCCCTTATGCAGAGGGTCTGAATCTGGGCAAACTAAGCCTCTCTCACCCCAGGCCCTATATGAGTCTAGCACTACGGCTGTTTCCATATGTCCCTCTATGGGGTGGATGACACTCAGCTTTTGAAAGGTTAGGCAGTTTTCTACCTGAATGTGTCTAGGCTGCTTTTATAGCTCTATCAAGTCCTGTACTTCTGCCAGCAGCTGTACTGTGGTTTATGCATACCTCGTAATTGACAGGATTTAATGTAAAAATTATTAATGGCGGTATAGAATAGTTATGAATAAGTTTCTAAGTGGCTACATTTGGCTATGAGCTGCTGTGGAGTCTATTTTTTTTTTCAGTTAGACTTCAGGAAAATATTACTTGGCAAATGAACTAGAATGTTCTGTGACCACAGTTCAAATATGCTGGTTTTCCTAAAAATATTCAGGACATCCAATTATATTCCCAAATATTCCAGTTCATTTGCAAGACTAGAGATATAGTAGAAAGTATCCAAGACTAGATTGCTCTGATCATATGCTTCCATGAATTGATCTGTGAAGTGAAACTCAACTCACCGAGGCTGTCAGCAGAATTTCTCACAGTTTGCCAGTCTTTTTTCCATAGTGACCTTTTCCTAGCTGTTTCATTATATCTTGTATTTTATCTTGTATCTTTGTATGTGTGTGAAAAAGGGTTTTTTTTCCACAGGGAAAGCTACAACTCTGATATTATTACTCATCATGGGTAAAAGTTGCCTAGGCTTATGTTTTAATATACATTAATAAAACAATAAAACATTATTAATGTTTGTTATTTAAGATTAGTTTAGTGAATGCAAGTATTCACTGCAATATTTCAGCTAAGAGGGACAAATTCAATTTTATTGTCTTTCTCTTTGTTTTCCCCACACCAACAAAAGATTTAAAATATTTTTAAAAATTAAAATCCTATTTCAAAAATCTTTTCTCTAAACCCTTTCAGAACCAGTAGAAAAATATGTATTATGATTTTAAGTCCTCCCATCTAGATGCCATTTTCTTTTTGAGGGGGTGTAGGATTTTTGTGGACTTCAGAAAGTGGAAAGCCAAAGCAATTTAGACTAGAAACTCAATAAAGCAGCTGGTTGCAAGCCCTAAATACCCCTCAGCTCTTATAGTTCTAGAGAGATGTTTGACTATTAAGTAGGGTTGAAAAGTTCGAAGGAGGCACTATGTTATTTGATACTGTACAAATTACCATCCTAATTAATACTCCTATTTATTTGTGAAAGGTCCTAAAATGTAGTTTATAACATTTAACTCTTGTTTCTCTCTAAGATACCAGACAAGTAGCCCGCATAGCAGCCTCGAGCTTACTGGGGAACTGTCCAGTGTCCTTTTTAGGTGGCTGTTACTTGACCCCCACTTTTTAGTAAGTGCAATATTGTTCTTTTGGATAACTGGTGCTCTGTCAGCCTTGCAGAGCTCAGCTGGCATCCTGCTTGTGATTTGCATGACTTTTTTTTGCTAAATTACGTCCTTCATCTATTTCTCCAAGGCTGTGCTGTTCTGATCTGCTGTCCTTAAGAGTAAAATATTGTTCTGTTCTACTATCCTTATCAAGTGAATAAAATGCTGTTCTGTTTTACTTTCTACTGTCCTTATCACCTCAAAGTTATTTAAATGTTGGGGTCTGTGTGTGTGCTCCTAATTTATTATAGGCCCTAATCTCTGCTGGAATGTCAGAGAACAACATTGCTGCAGCAACTGTAATGAAGGACAGTGGTTGCACATGCAGGTTTGGTGCTGCTGCAGGCACTTGAGCCCTTGTATCCTAGCCACTCTGCCAGCTCTGGCACTCTCTGCATCCCTCCCTTTGCTGCATGTGTCAGGGGCTCTGCTTCATGGCCAGTTATGAAATTAGGTGCTTTTCAGGTGGGTTTGCAGCAATGTAAATGCTTTGCTCTTGAGAAACCTGAACTGGTGCTTTGTTAAAGAGACCTGCAGTTGTCAAATTGGTATTTATATGCTAGATCTCAAGTGAGTTCTTGCTTCTTATATTTTTTATATGTCTTCCTGCAGCTTGGTGTGCCACATGTCTTGATTATCTGTGTGCCAGAATCCTAATGAAACACAGGTAACCTAATGACAATGCTAATGGCCAGCCTTTTATTTGTGAGCCCATCTGATTTTAGCATTGCACAACACCTTTGAATTTATCCAGGACTGCAGTGAATGAATTGTATGACTATTTAATTTATTTCTATTTTAAAATTCAGATCTACAGAGGGTTAAAGAAGTAAAAAAAAACAGTTCTGAATATGGGTGCATATCTGGTTACCATGTGTCCTGGTTTAGGACAAATTAGGGGAAAATCTCCAAAGGAGCCCCTTAAAGGAAACAAACCTCCACAACTCCTCCCCCCTCACCCACCACCGGGTTCGGGAGGAATTTCTTCGGAGGATAAGTGGAAAAAACTTGTTTATTAAGCAAGAACAAAAAACACTCCCCAACACAAGAAAAGCAGCCTGAGATGACAACAAATGTTTTCACCAGTCCAAGAGAGGCCAAACAGCTTGGGCAGTCTGCTGAGGAGAGTGCTGAGCTTCTCTGTAATGCAGACTCCGGAGGAGTTCCTTGACGTTCCCGAATCAAGGTCCGAAGCAGGTCCGATGTCTTCAGGGAAGGGGAGGAAGGAAGGAAGGGAAAAACAAAAATAGAAAAATGGCAAAATAAGGCAAGCAAAGAAAAAACAAAAAGAAGCAAGAGAGCAGAGCAAGCGAAGCGGGGCTACAGCTAGCAGCAGCAAGCCAGAGCAAGCAGCCCGGGGGAGGGACACGGCTATAGACAAAACAAACGGAGAGCACAGGAATACACGATTGGGATACAAAGCATGAAAATGTCCTGTCACCCCAGGACACCATGGCAGGACAAATTGGTGAAGGGAGAGCAGTGGATGTTGTCTGTTGTGACTTCAGCAAGGCTTTTGACACTGTTTCCCACAACATCCTTGCAGGTAAGCTCAGGAAATGTGGGTTAAAGGAGTGGATGGTGAGGTGGATCGAGAACTGGCTGAATGGCAGAGTTCAGAGGCTCATGATCAGCAGAGCATAATCCACCTAGAGACCAACAGTCAGTGGCATTCTCTGGGATCAATACTGGAACCAGTCTTGTTCAACTTGTTTATCAATGACCCAGATGAAGGGATAGAATGTACCCTCAGCAAGTTTGCTGATGGCGCTAAACTGAAGGAGTGGCTGATCCACCTGAAGGCTCTGCTGCCGATCTGTGGGACCTTGATAGGCTAGAGAGTTGGGCAGAGAGAAACTTAAAGAGTTCAGCAAGGGCAGGTGTCATGTCCTGCAGCTGGGCAGGAACAGCCCCAAGTGCCAGCACAGGCCAGGGGTTGTTCCTACAGAGCAGCTCTGTGGAGAAGGACCTGGGACTCTTGGTGCATCACAAGCTGTCCATGAGCTGGCAGTGCCCCTGTGGCCAGGAGGGCCAAGGGTATCGCGGGGTGAATCAGGAAGAGCATGGCCAGAAGGTCGAGGGAGTTGTGCCCCTACTTGGCCCTGGAGAGGCTGCATCTGGAGTGCAGTGTCCAGTTCTGCTCCTCAGTAAAAGAGAGACAAGGAGCTTCTGGAGAGGGTCCAGCAGAGGATCACAAAGATAATTTGGGGTTTGGAGCATGTCTCTTATGAGGAAAGAATGCAGGAACTGGGCCTGTTTAGTCTGGAGAAGAGAAGACTGAGAGATATATAAATATCTGAAAGGTGCCAAGAGGATGGTGCCAGACTTTTTTCAGTGGTGCCCAGTAACAGGACAAGGACCAATGGCCATAAACTAAATCACAAGAATCTGCACCATTACATGAGGGAGAATTTCATGAGGGGTGTCAGAGCACTGGAACAGGCTGCCCTGGGAATTTGTGGAGTCTCCCTCTCTGGAGACATTCAAAACCCACCTGGATGAATTTCTGTGTAACCTGCTCTAGGTCACCCTGCCTGGGCAGGGTGTTGGATAATGTCCAGGTGTCCCTTTCAACTCTAACAATTATGTGATTCTGTATTTCTCGGATGTATTGCTTTTATCATCATTGGATGTTTGCAAATTCTGCACTACTTAGCAACCACCAGAGTCTATGAGAGTGTGAAAAATTAAAAATATCCTTATGTGATACTCACCTGCACAGACATGTATGAACATAACAATGTCAGCTTGGGGACAGGGATATGTGATGTCAGGGTGCAAGCTCTGACTGGCAGCAATTTTCTGTTGAAAACCCTTAGGGCAAGATGTGCTTTATGCCAGCAAATTGATGCATCTATCAGAACTATTGCTTTACTCAAAATATGGTTTTGGCACTTCTTTGCAAATAATTGTCTCTGTGTTGGACATAATTTAGTATACTTCCACTCATGCAGGTAATGAATTCTTGAAATAATTTGCTGTGAAACTGCTTCTAATATTTTCTGTAGACCTGAGGAGTTACAGTAGTGAGTGCTCAAAGTGACACATTAGAGTCAGGCCTTCTTACATATAATATTGTCTAGCTTTATTATATTGCAATATATTATGTTATATTTTATTTTCTGGACAGAGTGTAGCTCAGACACTGAGGATGAAAAACTACCCAGACTGAGAAGCATGGTTTTGCTACATTGTATCATGGCCCTGTGACAAGAGATCCCTTGTAATCTACAGGCCTGTGGTGCATGTTTAGAAGTGAAATATTATCTTTGCAGTATTTTAATTTGAAGTTAAATATTCAAATTAGTGTAAAGAAGTCTCCCTACAGCAAATGTCAGGATCATTCTGATTTTCTTTATCAGAAGTGCAACAGAAATGTCTCCATTTTGTAACCCTACATAGAATAGCTGAATGACCCCAAAATGCCACAACATTTCACTTTGATAAGGTGGCCCTAGTGATGTGACATGAAGCATTAAGGCATTTTGGATTAATAGGAAACATTTAAAAATCATATTTTTTTGACCCATGTGAAGAAAAATAAGGTTTCCAGAGTAAACAATGAGTTGTACTTAAAAATGGAAGTTTTCACACCTTTGCTCTAACTCATTTTAGTGTGTAGTATTCATGAAAAGACTGTATACTTAAAGAGGAACTGATGGAAAATCTGATCTGATTTTTTTGTTAGACCTCTTAACCTTCTTCACAGCACTTCAGAAGCTTTGCTGCTAGCCAAATCCAGACAGTACAGAGCAAAAGGATATAACAAGTAAGTTCACTATAGCCAGTTTCAGTGGCATCACTGATTTTGGGGCTGGATCAGGGCTGGTTCTTATTTTTTCTGAATAGCTCGAATTCATAGGAAATTTGACACCATTCAATAGATAGATATAAGAACAAAATCAGTTTCCCATGCAAAAAGAAATTTAAGAACATTTCTATCCAGAATCCTAAGGAAAGTAGAAGCTTGTTGGCCAAAGACAAGACATGAGAGATTTCTGCCAGAAAAGAAGTAGCAATAATTTGTTTTTCAATTCAAACACAACTCTAAACTCATCTGGGGTTTAGAAATCTTAGAAAATTTGTGGTGTATCTGGAGAAGCTAGAAAAAAGTCAAAACATATTCTAGGACATGATAAAAAGGCTTTGTGGATTTAAAGGAGTGATATCTTTGTTATCTTCTTTACAGTATAGTAATATTTTTTAGGATAAGTATGTCTGTCATGCTTAATTAAATTTTCTTACAAACATAAAACTGACCAAATTATGCTTCACTGGGGGAAATTCAGAAAGAAGCCTGTAAACTCAACAAAATAGCCTATAAAATCAGCTGAATCAATTCAGATTTGTCTACCAGTAATTTAGAGCAGAGGTTGAGTACAGTTGGCTCCAACCTATGTAAAGTGACAATGTGGAAACATAGGAAACCAAAGTCTCACCAAATCAATAGAGTGACTCACAAAATATTGCCATTGAATCATGATTCTCTAAGCAGGCTACTCACTGTAAAAGAAATTCTCTCTAGCCTTGTGTCAATACAGAAACAGTGTTTTTAGTAAAGTAAAAACAGTGTTTTTACTTTAATTCCTCTTGCACTGACCTCAATGTTAAAACAGGTTTCTGAGGTAGAAACCCAGGATATTTCTTGAGGTCACTTTTTTTTCTCTAGGACTTGTACAGCCTTTCCTTTGTGTATATACCTGTTTTTTTAACTTCCATGTATTTTCAGGAAGTGATATCATATGAACATGCTGGTAAAATTAGCCTGGAGCTTTTACTACATTTATATACAACAAAAGAAATCTTTGTCAGTAATTACTTGTAAATGTATTATTGGTCCCTTGTAATTGTGTAGCCAATGATCATGGCAGAAAAACAATAATTTTATGTAGTTATGACCAAATACCAGTACAACCCTCATATGATCAATAATCAGTGTAATAAAGCTGGCTTATTGTTCTAGCATTAAAAGGTCCCAGTATATACTTGAAGCTTTTGTTAGCTGGAGCTGTGTTTCAGCTTAATATAATTTCTGGCAATACTGAGTTAATAAAAAATTACTGGCTTTCATATGATGCACATATGCTGGAATGGACAGTCTCTGGTTTTCAGGCTGTCTCATTAGTAAAGCTGGCTTCTTCAAAAATTACTTGGATTTTAATAAATCTCAGTTCCTGTGTGTATTCTTTTCTCCAGAGAACTTTCAAAAAATATCTGGCACATACAGTGTATCACCATTTTTTTTCCAATCGAGTGAAATGGGATTTTATTTACTGGAATGTATGAAAGAGGCTACTTTGAAACATATATGTGCCATATTTAAGACAAATAATATTGGTTATAGAAGAGTTTGGTTGTTTGTGGAACTTTAGGATCTAAGCTTGAATTTTATGCTCACGTATTTCTTTTTCTGTAATGCAAGGATATTTTCTGGTAGTGGGTAACACTCAATTTTGATAAATTTAGCCCTACATTGAAAGTTTTTTCAAATTCCCAGGGCAAATCTAGATTTATTTTTCGTGGGGAAAGCTAACAGATGATTTAATTTATGCTTTCCATGCTTTACAATGCTCAAAGAGGACTGATGGTGAGTACAGTAGCACAGACTGGATTTTCCAGAGAGACCAGTCCCTGAGCACAGCTGCCCTGCTGCTTTCCCATGCCCAGAAGCTACCAGCATGAGCACTGCTATGTGGCAGCTCTCTGGGCTTCCAAGCACAAAAGCTGCTGGGAGTTGGGCAGTCCTCACCAGCAGTGTCCACAGAAGGTTTGCAACAGAGAGGACAAGCAGTTTCTGTAAATGGACAGCTGTGCAGCCTGTGCAGCCTATTTTTACAAAGTCTCTGCCAGCTCCCAAAAGAAATTACACAATCCAATTATTTGGGTCCAAGCCCACCTCTCCACTCCTGCTTAATTTAAAACTTCTCTTCTACCGCCACATTGGTCTTTGACCATGGTTACTAGCCTGTGTTCTTCCACAGGTGAAGTAGGCATAATAATGTATTTGAATCAGCTTGAGAAGGAGGCATATGTATGAGAGACTGTAATTTTGTAGTGACACTAAATAAATAATGAAAATGTGATAAAATATAATTCCACCTGTCTTTTGTGACTTCATTAGAGCCAGGAGTTCACTTTGCATATCTCCCCACATGACATACCACAGGGTCACTTGCAGGAAGAGATATAGGGTAGGAAATGACATCTGCAGAGCTCCTCAGTGAGATTGACTGCAGAGGAAGCTCTCAAAACCAGCAATTTCACCTCTGGAAGGCTTTTCCTTCCTGGCAGATCCTTGCCCAGGAGGAACAAGAGAGATACATACCTAAAGGCAGCCATATGCAGGTGGCAATATAAATTGGACTAGACTGTATTAATATATCACTGCTAAAATTTAAGAAAAAAGTAGTGTGTTTACAGATGCAGGATAGCTGCATAATGGCCAAAGTGGGAACATTCTACATCATTTGACAGTTACTTTTTCCTTTCTCAACCTACTGCTCAGTTTAGCAGCATGAAGCAACATGCATGCAAACAGAAGTTTGCCTGACAAAGTTTGTTCACAGTACAGTATTCCATGCAGGAATATCATGTCAATCAGAAGAATATTACTGTCTTGCTATTCTTATATACAGTGAGGAGGTTTCAGTACTTTCATTTAGGTCCCCTCCAAAACATTCTCAACCCTGAAAACCACTGCTGCCTTTTATACTCTATAATAGAATGAAAACAAGAAATGAGGGAGGCATGTAAGAATGTGCTTGCAGTTAATGACCCTACACACATGCTGAAAATTAAATGTACACTTCATGTTTTCCTGGATGTGGGCCAGAGAAGGCAGCTTGCAGGATGAAGTCACTATTGAGTACAGTGTACAGCTCACAGCACACTGCAGGGATCTTTTTCTCCACTGCCATATAGCAGCTTTAAAGGAAAAGACTGGAGTCTTCCTTCAGTGCACTGGTGTTTTACACAAAAGGAAAGCATGATCTTTGAAGGGGTTTTATGTCATGACTCTTGAAAAGAGTCACAGGGACTCTGATAATAGCAGTAAATTGACTTGCCCTGATCTCATGGGCAAGCACAGGTAACACCTACATCCTGTATAGAAAAAGAGCAAATGGAGATCCAGCTATGCTTGTCAATTCTGTACTGCTTTTCAGTGTTTCTGCATTTCTTGGTTTTATTGTGTCAGTAAAATGACACACAAATGGTCAATGACAGAAACTTGTGCCCTTTGCTGTACTCCTCTCATCCTTCATTGGGCAATAAAAGTAGAGAAAATTGGCCTACCCTTTCCAGAAACATTGTAAACAATTAATAAGGAAATGTGGGCATTTCTTGCTCAAAATGGAAACCTAGTTGACTTTGAGATTCTTTCTTGTTGATACGAAAAAATAAAATAGTTTTGTTAATTTAATCTGTTCCCTCCCCAGGACAAAAAAGAAAAAGCCACAACAAAAAATCAAGCCAACAAAAAAAAAAAAACAAAACAAAACAAAACAAAAAAAAAACCTCAACCAAAATCACGCAGCATTTTTGCTTTTGATTTAATTTGCTTTCCCTGAATTACTATTTCAATGCATTATGGATTATGTGAAGCATGAGATTTTGAGAACTTGTGTATATGAGAGATCAATCAGAAGATTGATCTTGCCCAGTGCTTCTTTGGTTTACTCCTTTGTGCATAGTCATTCTCATTTACCACAGACTGTAGGCCCACAGAACATAATGCATGGTAAGGAACAATGAGATCATGTGCACAATGCTATTGTGCAGAGGGACAAAACAGCACAAAAGAAAGGGACAAAAGAAAATATATGAGGTTGGTATTACCTTTTGGACACATCTGTTAACTTTGGGTGTATTAACCAATTCAACCAAATCCTAACTAGGATCAGGCAGTGGGAAGGACACACTGAACAGCTGCAGAGTTGAAGCTAGACTCAAGTTCAGGCAGCTGTGCAATGTACAGCAAATACAAGTAAGATCAATAGGAAAACAGGGATGGAGAGGAAGCATGCCTATTATTGGTAATTTAAGCAAACACAAGTAGACCATGTCCACTACAACAAAAAATCATGTCACTTCTATTTACAGTGCCTATATAGAAATTGCCTCTGAAAAAGCAAGTCCCAGAAGCAGAGGAGCAGCTATGATACAGAACAAAACCCTTAAGACAAAAATAACCCAAAGTGCTGCCCTGCAATCTTGATGAGCACCAAGGGTTACCCTTCCCTGTCTTTGTTCAACTGCAATGCCCTATCACCTGCCTCAAGGAAACCTATCTTTGTAAAATCCAACTTCCTTCTCCTGTAATCCTAAGGATTCAGAGAAGCGAGGGGTAATCTTACATAAAACAAAGTTCTTCAGACTACAATCAATTTTCTTAAATGAAATGTACTCCAAGGACATTCTCTGTGATTAGCAGGAAGAGGCTGCAGAGCAAGTGATGTTCCAGTTTTTCTTTTAGTCTGATCTATCAGAATGGAAATCAACATAATTACATGTTAATAAAGCATCTCAGTCTGTAGCTGCAAGGCCAGGGCAATGCACTTCTACCATCTGAATACACATTGTTAAATTATTTTCCCACCTTCCCCATCCAATTGCTCAAGTGTGCTGGTGCTCATTTTTAAATAAGCTTGTATATGTTTCTTGTCTTAAACTCCAGAGCTTCAATTCACATGTTTCTTTACTCTCCTCTGCTGCTATATCATTTGTGTCAGGGACTAGCCTGTGGACAGTGACCAACTCCAATAGCTGAAAGCCTCACTCTGGCTTTAAGCCTGCTGGCTTAGGCGCCAAGCATGGATCAATTGCAGACTTGGCACTGTCCTCTGGATGAAGTGGGAAAGTACTTAAACTTTGTTTCCCTTAAAAAAACTAAAGATATAGGAAGAAAATAAATGGAAAGGAAAAAAATAAAGAGGGAAAATAGTAGGGAAAATAAGTTTGGGTATTTATATTTTATGCATTGTATGGATGGTTGAGGTGGGAGTAGAAATGTCTGTCATTTTCTGGACACAAGAGGCTTTCTTTTTGGTGTTACCTGTTGTAGGACTGTACTATAGCTACAGAATGGGTCAAGCTTTGTCCTTGGTGATATTTTCCCAGCTTTGTTAACTGGCTCTTCCTTTTCTTGTTTACAGTTAGTTTCAAAATGCAAGCAGCAGTTCATTTTCTTACCTGTCCTTTAGCCCTGCACAAGTCCCTCATTATCAAGTGGCACTGGAGAAGAAGATTTTAACAAGTGTTTAAAATCTCCCATTAATATCTTTGCTTTTGTGTATTTTTATGCCAGACTAGCTGTTTCTCAAGACCCCACAGAACTGCATGAAGGAGGTGCTACAGTGATGATATAATTACCGAGGGAGGACAGATGGAAGGGGAAAACTTAAATCCCTAATCTTCCCTTTGCATGTGGCTTTCACCATGTTTAATTTTTCAACCTATTTTTTTTCTGTCCTTAAATACTTTAAAATCATAAACAAATAAAGATTAGAAAAGTCAAACAGTCTGAGTCAGCCTCTGTGTTAACATAATGGCTACTTTCATAATATAAAATATTATTTCTAAATAAGGCAAAGATGAGGTCTGACCACATAAGCCAGAGCAATAAAAAGAAAAAATATCATTGCTGTCATTGGTATGTTCTAGGGAACTTTATCACCATATAGCAAGGGTTTGAGGTAAGGGACAGTTCCTGAGACACACAACTGAAATTGGTCAGCAGCATAATGCTAGGCCCCCATGAACAGTCATTCAGTTAAATGAATTAGTTAAAGTTCTTCTCCCCAAGTCAGGCAGAAGTACACCCTTCCCTCTGAATATGGCCATGGGCAACATGAAATTGATGCCCATGAACTCAAAATTTAATAGCTAGTCCCCATTTTAGTCCTCTTTTTGTATTTTTGGCTAATAATTTTTCTCAAGAGCTTTTGCCATGTATCTTGTTTGACAACACTTGCTTTTCCTGGGGTAGGTCCTTTTCAATGCAATTGCAATCACCATAATCATACTGAATTCAAATTGTACTGTCCACCTTTATCAGCTAGAGATACAGATAGGGCAGAGTAGTTTTTTGTGGCCCATGAAAGCTCTGCAATCAGCTTCTATTTCTCTGTATCCAACACATCACTGTCTCTAGGTATTTCTTTGTCATCCCTCTCTTTAAGAGAGAAAACAAACTCTCTTTAAGATTCCTCAAAGGCTTTCTGAAGAACACAGATCTCACCTTAATGACAAATTTTTTGTTGTGGCAAGTATCAGTTACTAGATGCAAAAAACCCCAAACAATGGCATTCTTCTCTGTGGTGCTTACACAGCAACGTGCAGAACCAAACTGTACGTACTGATTGTTATACTGTTCCTCATACCCTGGCACTATTTTTCACAAACATAACAGAAATATTTGCCATTAATATTCATTGGCAAAGTATTTGATTATATGAGAAGATTTTTCCACAGATGGTAAATGAAGTAAGAGGAAATCAGATCTTGCTTTGGAAATCATACAGCCCCAAACCTGGGGGGATGGAGCTGCAGCGTTTGTCCCAGCTATGGGAGACTGTGCCTGTGGAGCTCCCTTGTTTAAATGTCAGCAACACATTGTTGATTAGCACCTGCTCCCCATGTTCAAGTGGGACATTGTGAGTTTATAGATCATAATGTTTCCTCAGGTGCAAGAACTGAGGTGGTGTGTTTGCACAGTTATTGTTAAGCTGGGAATGAAATTAATTCAAATGACTTGTGAATCTCCAGGGAGGCAGGAAATGGGAAGTACCAATTTCCATGAGGTAGAGTATACTTGGCCAAAATGGGTTCTTGGTTACACCTCAGATTTTATCAGTTCCAGCACCCTGCAGAGATGGGAGTGGAATCAGGATCTGTCCCAGAGTCTATTTGCCTCAGCTTGTGTCCCAGTATGAAATATCATTTGCTTCCCTTGCTTTCTCCCCCTGCAAATTTTCTCCTCTTCTGTTTTAATTCCAGCTAACTTATTTTTGGCCTGTGTACAGTAGGAAGCTATCCAGACTTTTTCCACAGACTTTATTCTCTACACTGGCAATCACAGCTGTCATGACTTCATAACTATGAAACAGTACTGCAGGCGGGGGTAACAGGCCCTGAATTGTATTCGTCTGGCAGGAGATATAAAGTGGCAAATGCAACCTGTGTAATTCTTGACCACATGCTGTGTTATTGCAGAAAAACACTTTTATCATGCACACAAATCACTTCACTTCTTTTTTTTTTTTTTCCTTTTCCTTATTTCATTTCGCTTTAGCTCAGAAGGTCAGTATTTTCAACACACTCTAACTACTAAAGAAAAAATGTGCTCAAAATAAAGTCCATAAATAAGAATTGGTTATACTGACTCGAGCTGAATACATGTAGTAACAAGCTGGTCCTCTAAAGGCCATGGCAAAGCTCCCACTGGCTTTATTTGGGCCACAAGTTCATTCCTAACCTTCATTTTCTCTGAATTAAATGTGATGCTGGTACTATACTTTGACAAAGGACACACGAGGACGTACTTATACAGTGGTATTATTATATTTTTCTGTTTACAGTGGAAACAGTCAGAAAATAATAATTTGCAGAACTTATAGTTAAATATACTGCTGGGTTTTTTTTCTTACAGTTTCCTGGATGTTAACCTATGATAAAAGTAATAATAACCAATAATGGCAAAAGGATCAGAAGTACTCCACCCACAGTAATTAACTGTACCACCACAGGGGGCAAAATGAACACTGAAATACTTCTCATTTGCTGACATGCTACAGCTCTGAGTTAAACGAGAATGAGCAGTTTTCAAATTATGGAAGTAAATGTATCTATCAAAAATAAGTATTTTTGCTTTTTCATTTGTATAGCTATAGTTAGCAAAAAAAAATTCACTTTAAAAATTTTACTGTTGCAATGACCCAAGTCTGTAGACAAAAGTCCTTTGGAATATTTCTTTAAAATATTTATTTTAGATTACAATTCCCTTGACTGAGGAAACCTTTTGCAGCTATAACATGCTAATTGTACAGTTACTGAAGAACATACGTAACAGCAAGGTTGAGGTTTTACAGGCTCCACAATAATGTCCAACCTATTAAACATCAAGCAACAGCATGCTTCTTTGCTTAACCACATAACTCTCCAGGGAGAAGTCATAAAATATAGCCCTGTACAACATGTCATCCACAGGGCTACAGTGAGTTTTTGGATTACACTCTACCTGATTAACACTGATGTCTAATATCTGCTTACAGTGTTAGTGCAGATGTAACCAGTGTAAGAAGATGCATTCAATTCCTTTACTATGAATACAGAGTGAATCAGCTCAAAAGGGTAATACTTGTGAAGCCAGACCTAAGATTGTTTATCAATACTAAAATCAAGTAATCCCAGGTTTGGCTGTTTTTTAAGAACTTACTAGAAGAATCACCAACAACACAGACCATAATGAAAAATCCCTTACTAGACAGGAACAACAGAAGTGAAGACAAAGAGCAGACTTGAGGATTCAGAGGCAAAAGATGCTTTGGTTCAGGTCATAGCCAGGCAACCCAGCCACTAGTGCAAAGAACAGAAATGAGAATGAATGGAAGAATCATAGTCTGTGATTTCCTTTATCTTCATCTTCTAAATTGCTCATCTGGAATCAACAAGCAAAATCTCAAGCCAGATCACAGACTATGTCTTGCAGTATTGGGGTGGTAAAGGTAAGTACAGTAAGATATCACAGAATCACAGAATCAATCACATTGGAAAAGATCACCCAGTTCAAGTCCAACCTATGACCCAACACCAACTTGTCACCTAGACTATGGCATTGAGTACCACATCCAGTCTTTCTTACATACGTCCAGATATGGCAACTCCATGACCTCCCTGGGCAGCCTATTCCAGTGCCCAGTCACCCCTTCTGTGAAGACCTTCTTCCAAATGTCCAACCTAAACCTCCCCTGGTGCAGCTTAAGACTGTTTCCTCTTGAACTGTCACTGGTTGCCTGGGAGAAGAGACCAAGCCCCACCTGGCTGCACCCTCCTTTCATGCAGCTGTGGAGAGCAATAAGGTCTCCCCTGAGCCTCCTCTTATCCAGGCTAAACAACTCCAGCTCCCTCAGCTGCTCCTTGTAGGACTTCACCAGCCTTGTTGCCCTTCTCTGGATATGCTCCAGCATCTCAACATCCTTCCTAAATTGAGGGATGCAGAACTGGACACAGCAGTCAAGGTATAGCCTTACCAGTGCTGAGTTCAGGGGAAGAATCACTTCCCTGGTCCTCCTGGCCACATTATTCCTGATACAGGCCAGAATGCCACTGGCCTTCTTGGCCACTGGACTCACTGTTAGCTCATGTTCAGTCCACTGTCAATCAGTACCCCCAGGTCCCTTTCTGCCTGGCTTCTGTCCACCTACTCTGACCCCAGCCTGTAATGTTACAAAGGGGTTATAGTGGCCAAAGCACAGGGCCCAAAACTTGGTCTTGTTGAACCTCATATTGCTAGACTTGGCCCATCAATCCAGCCTGTCCAGGTCCCTTTGCAGAGTCCTCGTACCCTCCAGCAGATTGACATGCACACCCAGCTTGGTGTCATCTGCAAATTTGCTAATGATAGACTTGATCCCCTCATCCATATACCCCCAGGAAGGACAGATTACCCTAATGTTCTGCAGTTCAGCATGTGAAAAACAGTTACTTCTCAAAGCCTTCCTCTGAAATGAGCTTTGGATACTGTATACCATGGTCTGGACACCCAACGATGTACATTTTCTATAAAAACAAGATTATGTGGAAATTCTTTACTAAATTAGGAGTACTGTCTCTTGACAAAGAGGCTTTTCTGATGCCAATCCTGTTTTCATTTAATCAGTTCAGAGAAAACAAAAAGCTAGACTGATCACCTTGACAGGAGCAAGTCTTGTCTTAACTGGTGCACATGCACTTATTCTAACAAAAACACGTTTCAAGTTTCTGCAGGTCAACCAGCTGATTTCCTTTCTTCTTTCCAATAGACTGCAGTGCGTTCTAAGAAATATTACCTGGAACTCTGCAGAACTGGTGTCTGCAGCCACTATTGGTGAGCTAAGAAATTTAGAGCTGAAGCAACCAGATACCTCAACCTATACACTCACCTACATGACACATACCCCATGGCACCTTTTGACATGGAAGACAGGGAGGTAATTTGAAAAAAACATTACAGCTTCACCAAAGGCAAGTCCTGCCTGACCAATGCAGCAGCCTTCTATGATGGAACCACATCAATGGACAAGGCAAGTGTTACACATGTAATTTATCTGGACTTCTGTAAGGCCTTTGACATGGTCCCCAACAACATCCTTCTCTCTAGATTTGAGAGGGAGAGAATTGATCAGTGGACTATTAGATGGATAAGAAAGTGACTATGTGACATCCAGAGGGTAGTGGTCAATGGCTCAGAGTCCCAACAGACATCAGTGACAAGTGGGGTCCCCCAGGGGTCTGTATTAGAACCTGTGTTATTTAATATCTTCATTAATGACATAGGCATATGGATCAAGCACACCCTCAGCAAATTTGCAGGTGACACCAAGCTGAATGGTGCTTTTTATATTAGGCAACTGTACTGTCCCTTTGCTTTTTTACAGCAGAATGTCAAAGAAATTAGATGTGGAAAAATGTCTTCCTCACCTTCCCAACCACCTGACTATTTCTGAAACTCCTTCCTCCTTGTCTGCAATCTGGGTTTTATTCCAGCCTTTTACACTTAATGCATATTCTGTATTAAGTCAAAAACCAGAGATCACCAGTCTCTGGTTTATTTCCTCCTCCTAATGTAGCAGTTGATTGCTGGTAGTTAAAATCTCCCATTACTGCCACTTGGCCTCTTTTACATGCTTTTTTTTATTTGTACAGTCATTTCACAGAAGATAAATCACAAATTAGTAAATCCACAGCACTGATAGCACAGTGTTCTTTACTGGATCATCAGTATGAGAAACGAGATGTATGTCTGTAAGTCTGTCCCTGTGCTGCTTCTGCCGCCTTGTTAGCAGAAGGATACAGCAGCGGGAGGAAGCCATTCGAAAGTCTGCCTAAATGTGTTGATTATCTATTTTGTATTACTTTGTATTTACTGGCACATAGCTCTTAAGGTATGATTGGTACTACCCCTCGTTTTTTTTAAATACATTTTCATATATTTTAGTTGCATTTTGTTGGGTGCCTGTTTCCAGGCACTGACTTCTGAAAAGACAACTTTTATTATGAAAATACTATCGGCATTCCAATGAGGAAAGGCTGTGAGAGTTACAGTTATTCAGCCTGGAAGACTGAAGGCTCCAGGGAGACCTGCTTGTGACCTTTCAGTACTGGAAGGGGGTTTATGGGAAAGAGAGGGACAGGCTTTTTAGCAGGGCCTGGAGCAATATGACAAGGGGTGATGGTTTTAAACTGACACAGAGTAGATTTATACCACATAAAAGGAAGAAATTTTTACTATAAGGTGAGCCTTTTAATTTGATACAGCACCATCAAGGATAATGTGTAAAAAAAAAAAAAGTCCATGAATAAACAAAACTGTGTGCTCTGCCGAGTAGAATTTTCAGTTATTTGTAATGTATATCTCTGTGCTATAATACAAGAAGACGGCTTCCCAGCAACATTAAGCTTTCAACAAAACTGCTTGTCATCAAGTTTCCCTTAATTTAATTTTGTTTCAAAGTTTTCATTTGTTATGCCACCTGGCTTTTCCTATCTCTTCTACCAGCTTCCAGAGAACCCAAACCTATAACAAGGTTCTGTTGCCTGCAAGATATCAGGTTGTCTTAAATTCAGCTGCTTTCTCTGCTGATCAAGAGCATTCTGTAAGAGATACTAATACAGTTAAAAACCCAATGATTCCACTTTGATGAGTTTGGTAGATATTGTGGAAATGTCAGTCTGACAGCATTCCATAGCAGTATGTACATGACTGGGATCCTCATAAGGGAGCCCAGATATATGGGAAAGTCTCCCTATATACATGGGTTTGCTCTAATTCAAATGTGGCTTGTCTAGGTTTAATTTCATATATCACACCAGCCTCAGAGGAAAAAAAACTGCCCTGAATCAAACAATAAAATCTTTGCAGAGAGAGCAAAAAGGCCTATTACCACTCAGTGGGAAGTATGCAGGGTTCCTGGGATGGGGTAATACAAAATAATTTAGGGAAGATAGGATGGTTTTGAAAGGATCCCAATTATATATTTTTTCAGAGATCTAATTATTTCTCAACTTTTGACATGTCTTAATATAAGGGCCTGGCAAGATGCAAAAGACAATATTCAAAGCCCCAAAATTTGTGTGGTTTTAGCTCTGCAGAGCTTCTGTGAATACCGAGAAAGCACTATGTGCACCCACCATCCTTTGTTCACTAAATACTTAGGGAGGCCGAAGATGTTACTGATTACTAGCATGAATATTTGTTCTGTAATAATATTACACAGAAATTACTTCCTAGATGCTGCACAAGAAAGTGTATTGACTCTCTGCATAACACCCATATTGAAGTTAGGCTAGGATGGATGGATAGCATGAGAAGGATCAGACAGGGAAGCTGGCATTATGAAGAGCAAAGCAGTTGTATTTAGCTCTTCCATATATATCTTCACCCATTTGTGTCACTAAATATTGTGAATCAGATGACATTAACTTTTGGAGGTGAAGAACATAAACCCTGGGCTTTACACACAAAGTCTGTATTGCTGTTGCTGTCTCTGGAACTGGGAAAATGGCATGGGTGTTAAAGTGGATGTGGACACCAACACTTATGTGTCTGGGGCATAACCATAGGCGCAGGGCTGGTCTGTATATTCAGAGCAAGACACAGACATACAGAGCACAGCCAGAAGGACTTGATGGTCATTTCATCCCAGGATGCAGAAACCTTGCAAAAGGATAAATGATTGCTAGGTACATGAAATTCCCAACTAATCTATCTACAAATAAAAGTAATTTATTATGCCTTGACGATAATGTAAGAGCCACATGATATTGTATCCATGGATAAAAAGCAATTGCTTCATCTCTAAGGCTGGTGTCCTGGGTTGCTCTAAAAGATCTGATCAGGAATGTGGTATGGTAACTTGAGGATATAATAGGTCCCCTGTGAAGCAAGTATTCAAGTATTTTTCTTAAAAGCTCATCTCAGCAGGCTACAATCACCAAAAAATCTTAACACATAGTACTTCGGAACATAAGGTATGCTCTATGGTGTTTGCCTCAGGACAGACACCTTCCATAACGGAGCCACTGTGTAACCAGACGTCCAAAAGAAGAAATTATTATCCACAACCACAGGGTGCATAACTTCCTAATGCAATAGTCTTGTTTTTATTTAAAACTGCTCTAAGTAGGAGAAAGTTTACATGAATAAGTAGGAAAGATGTGCCTCAGTGGGAGAGTTTGAAACAGTTTTGATCTATAAGGTATTTTCCAAGCCTAGATTATTTTCCACAGTATCATTTTGACCTTTTTTTTTTCCAAGAGCATGATAAAAGAATGACAATTTTACAGTCAGAATATAAAATCATGAGCAAATTCTCAATGGGATAGGCTCTAACCTGGGAAAGAAAACATTTATATCCTGATACAAACAGGTGTAATCTCCAAGGGCTCTTTGCGCTCAGCAGTACTGTTCGGTGTTCAGTTACATGCACACTGTGTACACCCTGCACAAATGTGGTTTTATTATTACTTCATTCATCTTTGGGGAATACAATATAGTGCATATGTACGCAGTGGATTGCATAGTATCTGTGCACTTCAGTGTGCTCCATAAGTAGGTGAGTGCTGGTTAGCTAAACAAAGATATGTGTGGGTGTATGGAGACTGGGTTTGCTCTTAATAGCCTAAAAGTAACAAGCCAATTTCATGGAGAAAATGATGGGTGTAGCTTTACCTTGTGATTCCTGATATTATATAAATTAAAAATATTATAAACCTTGCCACCTACCCATCATCACAAATTTATATCACTTGCAACCCCCTCCCTGAGCTAGCCCATTTCACTATTTAAAGATATACAGAGATCATGGATAATAATCCAGTGAATAAGAGTGGAGAAGAACAATGCTACACTGAACAGTTTCTGTCTTTTCTTTCTGACCCAGACCAGCCACCACTCCACCAGTCCTGTGACCAGCCCTGTTGTCACCAAAAATGCCACCCAGATGGAGAACAGCTGCACATAAGTAGGTTAGAATACAGAAGGCTCAGCTGCTCCTCTCATATCATGGCCTGCCACCTCCAGTGTCCCTGCTGTGCCCTAGGCCCTGCCTCTCTGCCATGCTGTCCTTGTGCCATATTAGCATTTCTGTGTTCTTGGTTACTTTCTCGAGGTTGCTATGTTTCCTCCTCCAGCTTCTACTCATCTTCAAGAGAGTTGCTTCTTTGCAGCTTTACAAACACTTCTCAGAGCCAGTGTTGGCCCTTGCTGTTATGCTTGGAGAAGTTTGGGTGGCTGGAGAGCAGGGCTTTTTCCAGCTTACCAGTGCTTGAGCTCAGATGTCAGCATCAGACAGTCTCTCCATGTTGGGAGACCTCTCTCTCAAGTTGGGGCTTTTCAACCTAGAGAAGCTTGTGTGGAGACTTTTGGAACAATCCACTCAAGAAATGCCAATGATATGTGTGGGTGTATGGAGATATGTGGCCCTACAGTAGACCATATGGGCACCTAAGCAGCTCTAGTTTCTTGGTGTTTGGTGAAAACAGCAGTAGGATGAGTAATGCAGTGACCTTGGTGGTTCAATTGGCTCAATTGGTTCAACTGGAGACAGACAGTACTACTGATTTCCAAGTCATGGTTCCACACAGCCTGATGTTCTCCTCTTGTCTCTTCCTCTACATGCAAACATTTTGACCCTGTGGTGCTTGTCATGGTTTGACACTGGACCAATACCAGGCACCCACGAGAGCCACTCACTCACCCTCCCCTGCCACAGCAGGGCCAAGGAGTGAAAAGGTAAAAAAAAAGTTATCAAAGGCTTCTTGGGTGAGATAAGGACCAAGAGAAATATTTCAAGGGCTAAACAGGTTCAAATTCAGTTGCAAAGTGAAATTTATTACTAACAGAATCAGAGGAGGATAATGAGAAGTAAAATAAGCCCTTGAAATACCTTCTCCCTCCCAGCCCCTTCCTCTTTCCCAACAATAGAGTAGGGAGACAGGGCATGAGGGCTTTGGTCAGTTCATCACCGAGATTTTCTTCCACCACTTTGGGAGAGGAGTCCTTCCCCTGCGAGACCGTGGGGTCCCTCCCACAGGAGACAGTTCTCAGTGAGCTTCCCAGGTGTGGGTCCACTCTCAGGAGCAGCAGCCATACCACACCTGCAGCAATGTTAGTCCCTCCTATGGGCACACAGCCTCCTCCAGGCATCCACCTACTCCAGCTGGCACACTTCCCTCGCGGGCTGTTGGTGGATTGCTGCATCCACCCTGGTTCCCCACGGGCTGTGGGTGGATCTCTGCATCTGCCCTGGATCCCCACGGGCTGTGGGTGGATCTGTGCAACCCTGTGGATCCCCACGGGCTGCGGGTGGATCTCTGCACCCCCTGTGGATCCCCAAGGGATGCAGGGGCACAGCTGCAGCTGCAGGGGCACAGCTGCTTCACCAAGATCTCGCCATGGCCTGCAGAGGAATCTCGGCTCTGGTGCCTGGAGCACCTCCTGCCCCTCCTTCTCCACGGACCTTGGCGTCTCCATGTTTTTTCCCTCGCATGTTTTGAGCTCCTTCTCTTCTCTGGTGAGGAGCAAAAACCTGTGACTTTGTTTTGATTTT
Organism: Anomalospiza imberbis; assembly: GCF_031753505.1. Classification (NCBI taxonomy): domain Eukaryota; kingdom Metazoa; phylum Chordata; class Aves; order Passeriformes; family Viduidae; genus Anomalospiza; species Anomalospiza imberbis. Next base: position 25,729,609 of record NC_089721.1, read on the forward strand.
GTTCTTAAATGTGTCATCACACAGGTGTTACCAGCCTCTCTCATTGCCCCAGTTTTGGCCAGCAGCATGTCCATCTTCAGAGCCATCAGGGATTGGCTCTGCTGGAGTGGTGGGAAGCTTCTGGCAGCTTCTCACAGGAGCCACCTCTGTGGCTCCCTGCTACCTGAAACCAGGTCCTGCAAAATCAATACAGTGTTGAAGCTTTGAATCATATTTCTACAGGGTTTGCTATAAGGGTTAAAAGTAGCAAAACCAGGATTTTTAGGTGCAATACTAAGGACATAATGTAGCAGACTTTAGTCTTTTCTCTCACACCTGTTCTCCCTGGGTGCAATCCACTCTGGGCTTCCACCTGGCTTTTCAGCAGCTGATTAAATTGAACATAATTAAAATATGGCATCTTATCTTACTGCAGCTGTTTTCCAGCTGCAAACATTTTCTGTGTCCCTTCCTGCATGTGGCAGTTTAAACTTGGAGAAGAATGGTATCTAACAAGGCAAAATACAAGCAGGTTCCTTAGAGGAAATTACTGCCTGAACCCTGCTGTGAAAAACCATTTGGTTGCTAGAAGTAGTCAGGATGTTGTCACTAAGGAGCCTGTTGGTTGAGATGAAATGATATGCCAGCCTTTGGTAAACAAAAGGTCTCTGTGTCCTTCTGACTCATTGCGGAAGTGTCCTTTACAGCCAAGGAATGTACGTTTTGAGGATTAAAATCATCTCTTAAATCTGACTTATCCGATAGCTGCACAATAACTTCCCATACACTGTAGAAAATGAAGATACCAAATATATATGCAGACCTTGGACAAAACTCAGCTGTCATCCTGTGTGTGGGTAGCAGCCTAACACCTGGGAAATCCTATTAATTGTGATAAAGAAGATGCCAAAATAGACAATACCCTCGATTTTGGACTTTTACTGCAGGTTGTTTTAAATAAGCATTTATTTTGGATGGGCACAACAGCAGCACCAGCATCTGGATGCAAGTCTGGCTCATATAGAAGCCCCAAAGGCTCATTTTAGTTCATGAAAGAAAATAAGTTTTTAGAAAAGGATAAAAAATTCTACATACATGCAGAAATGCAGATATTTATGGATATTTAATTAAATCAATAGATTATAGTACATGTTTACTGAAGCATTCTTTAGCTACCCATAGCTGGCAGGGTTGTACTCCTTGCTGCAGCTATGTGCAGTGTGTTGATGTTGACGGTGATCTGTACTGGGGGCTGTGAATGGAGACAGCAAGTTCTTGTGACATCATATGCAATGGCTGGCTGCATAAATCACATTTCTCTGAGGAACTGACCCAAAGTGTCTGGCATGCACCACATGTCACAGCATTCTTGGGCTTGATTCCACTAACTTGGCTTGAATAATATAAGAAGTGGCAAATTACTTTGGAAATTGTTGATATAATTCTTCCCTCTCTCCCCCCACTAGTTGTCAAAAGCTAACAGATGCACTCCAAAATCCCTTACGATAGCAATTCCTCAATTTTATTGCTTTCCAGTTCCAGTTGTTCAGTGGAAACAAGAGAGCTGGAAACTGATTCACAAACCAGAACTAATTTGAAAATAATTTTACTTTTTCTTCCGGAGATTTTTATGTTTTGTGCAATTGCTTGTATTCTGGAATTTAATACTGAATTGTTTCAAATTGCACAGACAGCACTGCATAGCCTTGGTTTTGTGCTCTTTGAATGTTATGCCTGAATTTTTCCTAACTGCTTTGTAGGTGGTTTTGAGCTGGCTTCTACAGCTGCATTCTTCATTCTGCTTATCCAGAAATTTCTGTGCTGTTTTTTGTGGTCTCAGATATGTGCATGCTAGTGGTGTTAGCACATATCCACATGATCAAGCAGACGTGCTCTCAAAACATTTAATTCCATAATTGCATAAATGCAATCTGAAGGTATAAACTAAAAACTGATTGCAAAAATCCTGTGCTAAAGTTTTTACCACAAAATAAAAACATTGTAAAAGTGACAAGAACTTTTATGTTTAGTACACCGACCACAGGGCCCTCCCTGAAAAGTACTTACTTGAGAGGGACATACACATTGTTAGCTATAATACAAATGAAGGCTATCCATAAAATATTAGGACGACAGTGTTGCATTCAGATTTAAGCTTTAGAAAAAATCTAGCCCCAGCTTTTGTGTCTTGCAAACCTATTTCAAGAATTTGAGAGAGCCTTAAGCAATGTATACATTTTCTGCAGAAAAGTTATTTTTAATGAAATATAGTTTAAAATATTTTTTTTTCTATGACATGGAATAAATTAATAGATTGATTAAAAATTTCAACAGAGTATCCAAAAGGTGGAGTGGAAAGCAAGAAATGTTTGATTAATAAGTATAAAAAGAGAATTTGATACCAGATTTCTCAAGACTTGTAGTTTCTCAGATTGCTCTAATTTGAGAGGAGAATGAGAAATGAAAATTAATATTTCACTTGAGAAAAGAGTGCAAAAGATGTCCTGAAATGAACCCTTTAAAAGCCTTTTTTTCAATTACCCATGTATTAGAAAATAATCTCAGAAACTATTTTCTTTACATTCAGTAATTAAAGCCAAGTTCTTGTTTTTCAGCGAGTGTTACATCTCCATATGAAATGTCAGGCATTTTCCAGATACATTTGTGGTTGTGACCTTTGAAATATTATAAATTTTTTGTTTCTTCTTCCTTAGCTTCTTGTGTGGTAAGTGGCACTGATGCCTCTAACTTCCAATATGGAGAAGATTCAAGCACATTCATGTATCAATTTGGCATATTTTCAATAATTTAATTTTTTTTTCTCTCCTACAAGCTGTAGGTTCCCCTGGGAAAAAAACATATTGTTTAGAATCCAGTGTTCAGTAGCATGATGCTGCAGCATTATATATTATTTTTCAAGAAAATTTATGATGGATGAGAAGTGTAAAGAGAGTATCCCTCAAAGCCACATGGACATGTGCATCCTTCCAAATATAATTCTTTTCCAAACTAAGCAAGGATTATCTAAAGATGTTTTGGAACCACAAAATGTTATTTTTAAAAGGTAGCTCATGATTGAGATAGATTAAGACTAAACGTGGCTGGGATCAGCCAAAACCACAAAGAGCTTAATTTGTTCACATATTTATGTCTGGAGAAGAATTTGAGGGCCTTTAGCAACCAAGGCCCTGAAATCTTCCAGCATATTTTGCAGTAAAATGATAGGTTGTTGGTTTTACTTTGCTTTGTTGTTTTTTTAATGGACTTGTCCTTTTTAAAACTTGTGCCTTCCTCCCTCCCACACACATCAGCAGAACAGTTCAAACAGGGTCCCTGCAGGTCACTGAGTCCCAAAGCATTGCCCAAGACTTTTTAAAAGGCAGGAATGATTCAGCTGAGGGATGCTCCACAGCCTTGTGACTCAGGTCACATTCACCAAGTGGCTCCTCTCCCACGCTGCCTCTCGTTCCCAGGCGCACAGAGCACTGGAGCAGTATCTCCACGGACATGTACTAGCATGACTGAGGAAGGGAGGTGCGAATGAGAACCGGCATATGTGTCTGTGGATATGTGTCAGTGATGAGCTTTATGGGAACAGATGCTGAATATTTCTTGAGGCAAGAGTTTCTCTGTTTATCCCAGTGGGAACCACTGTTTATTTATTTTAATTTCTTTCCAATTGTACCTATTTTAAGTGTGATACTGTGAACTTTTCACGTTAAAAGCAACAACGCCAAACAAACAGCTTTGATGAACTCCAATACCCACAGTCCAAATAAGTTTATCTCCTTTTATTACCACCACATGCTGAATAAATGCCATTCATCATTCCATTGACAGACCTGAAAAGAAAGCAATATGCCTGTAACTTAAGCTGAAATCATCAAAACCAAATTTTTCAAAATTATAAAATGTCTGGCATTATAAGGCTGCATCTATTTCAAGAAGTCCTCCTACTGTTGGTCTGGTTTCACTTCAGTGGGACTGTCATTGCTGCTGCCACATGGGACAAGGATGGCTAACCTGGGCTGTCATTGTGGTAGCACAGGTCACTCCATAGCCCTGACATTACTTTCTCCTTTCAAAAATGTGTTTAAAAATTGTGACTGTGATTTGCTCTATGGTGTTCAAATTACTTAAAAAGCTAAAAACAAACTGTCCATATGCATATGTATATGCATACATGTGTGCATACATATGCATACACACATATATGTGAGGAGTGAAGAGAGAGGGAGAAAGTGTGTGTGTGGTGAGAGACAGAATGAGAGAGTCAGTAATGACTTGCTGTGCCCGTGCTAGCTAAAATGAAGGGATCCAACTCTCAGGACTTACTCAGTGTTAGGGAACAAGATCTAGATCCAGCTTCACTGGCAAAAAACCCAAGTTATTAAAAAAGTTATTTAAAAAAACAATCTTAGAACATTCAATTTGGCCAGTGGTTTTAAAGGGTTGATGTCTTTGTAAAAGCAAGGACAATATATGATACAAGAAATATTTATATATATTCCCTAACCACAATACTGGATTCACTTTGGATTCAGCTTTCCTTTCTTTTTGTTCTTGAATTCTGACTGCACATTTTGATAACTGTGAGAAGTTTTCTCAGAAGACCAGACAGCTTCCAGCATGGCACGTTCTGCTGATGTATCATTTGCCAATAACAAGGCAGAAAATATATGCTGTAAGTGCAGTCAATTTATTTGATCTTCAAGGACACTAACAGAAAAATTTAATTATAGAAAATAAAATTTTTAGAGAAATATCTGCAAACAGAAGATTCTTTTCCCTCCACTAATGGAAGGAGAGAGTGTTATTATCCCTGTTTAATATGGGGGAAGGTGAGATATACAATTTTTCTTAAATCTTGCAGGAAAGAAACATCTGAAATCAAATGTCCTGTGAAAGGTTAGATTCTTCCAAGAAAGGTAGAAAAAGTGAAAGGGAAATAAGAAGTTGATTGATTAAATTCCTAAGTCTCACTATGCACCAGCAGGCAGAACAGGCCTGGTGTGGATAGGACATCTATATTCTTCTTCAAGGGATCACCTTAGCTCACTTCACTCAAGTTCAGCAAACTGGCACCAGACCTTTGGTTCATGAAGATTGAGACAATGCCAACCAGAGTTAATAAAAAATTGTCTTGGAAAGAAAAATACGATTAAAAACTTACTTGGAACTGTGAAATGAATTGCTGAGTTGTATCTTTTGCACAGAAGCAGGAAATTGTTATTAGGAGGAATTTGGGTGTCATGCATGCCCTATGTTCTATATAGTATGTGAAATAAATGTAACACGTTGTGTACAATAACACTTGTCCTTTGAGAGAATATGGTTTGATAGTTTATCCATTTCCACAGGGTAGGATTACAATGCTGGCTCCTCCTCCCTGTAGTCTGCACCATATCAGTTCCCTTGTAACCTGGATAGGCTCCATCCCACAGCCCTGCAGCTATCCTTCCTTGCTTTCCATCAGAAGATTGCCCCAGAGCCTTGTGCCACCAGGGTGAGAAACCTACATCTAACTTCTGGTTTAGATATAGCCATACTTACTATCTCCCATGAAACCTTTTGTTGGCATTATTCCATACCTTAAACTTTTCTTTGAATGTCACAGGCAGCAGTTTTTGAGTATCTTCTTATGACCCCAGCTGCCAACCAGCCTTCTCAAGCCTTGTCACTCCAGGTTTTTTTTTGTAGTTTCTGGGGGTTTTTTTGTTTGGTTTTTTTTGGTGTTTTTTGTTTGTTTGTTTGTTTTGTTTTGTTTTGTTTTTTTTAAGGCCAACAGACTCAGTCTCCTCACTTGGGACTGATCTGCCACCACCCCATTCTATTGCTAGCTCTGTCTTGCTTTAGATGCCATTTGAATTCATCTCTCTTTGATCTGGTGTGGATGGAAGTGTAGCCAGCTCTACTGGATATCTAGCTTTGAGTGGTCCTAACCCACTAAAATCTAGACCTATATGTGCTTTTCTTGTGTTTCTTGTCTAATTATGTCTGACAGGCAGTGAAGTTTTCCTCCCTCAAGTATTTTTTTCCATTGATCATTAAAGTAGCTTTGTTCCAGCTAACATATCTATTGTGCATGTCAAACTTTCCTTAGGCCAGGCACTGCCTGTGTTCATGATTTAAAAACCAACAAATGTACTTTGGCATGAAACAAAGACATAAATAATGATGTATAAATTCAGATGCACTGATTAGTTTGTGAGTAATGCATTCCATCACCAGTGCATGAGCTGAAGGCACACAGCCAGGAAATCCAGATTACAGTCACAAGGAGGAGGCTCAATTATTCTAGTCTTAGCATGTGTAACTGTAACACCATTAAACACAGTATTACCCAACTGTTTTAAAAAGTCTATGTAAAAGTTGAAGAAAACTGAAAATATCTTTATACTTAGAATAAAAATAAAACCATTTCAGGTTGACCATGTGTAGGTTTTGGGAGTTACTGAGTTCCTTAAAGGCCTTCTCCACCCCCTCCATCTTAACAAGTTGCCTTGCCTAGGATGCCAAAACTGCACATACCAAGCATGAGGGAAAGAAATCTTTCTGGTTTCTTTTACTAAATCTTCGCAGCAAGTCTGGAGAAGTAATTGACATTTAGCCAGTGCCCTAAATACTCCAGTAATAAATGCCTTGGCAATATCACAGCAAGAAAAACATTAAAATAATGGGTGATACAGAGACAGCTGTGCAACACTTTTTCCCATTAAAAAATATTGCCTTCAGTTGCCTATCACTTTGTCAAACAATTCAAGTTGAAATGTTGAGTGTCTGCTATGATGTTGATTTTTTCTGAGAAAAATTCTGCTAGAATTGAAACATTTATGAGAATGAAATTGTAAGATGGGAGAGGAAGGAAGAATCAGCTGCTTGCCCACATTAAGAAAACTTAGTCCAGATATTTCACGGAGTTGTTTTTGCACTCTGGAACTGGGATTTATAATCATGCCAAAATAAGGTTATTTGATACTAAATGTGTTCAACGTGGAATTCCAAGATCATGCCTTTAGCATAAATCCAGAGCAATAATTCCCCATTTGATGCCTTGGTCAGATGATTAAATACTTCAGAAGGGATTTGGAAGAACCTGAAGTTTTGAAACAATAACTACTTTGAGATTACAACTGTGACAACAGTCACTTCCATGAAACCTGAATTTCAGTTTCAACTTGTTCTCCAATGAACTTGTCCAAAATCATGCGTGAAAGACCACAAATCTGAACAATGCCTTTCAGATCTGTGTTTAGTCAAAATGGAGCTGACTTAGCTCAAGGTATTGTTTTTTCTGAGAACAAAGATAAAATGTGATATTTACTTTGACTGGAAATGAAAGATCTATAGCCCTCCAGCCAAAAGATCCAGAATGATACTGTTCTGGTAGTGACAGATACCACTATCAACACAGCACCTTGGGAGGAACATCCAATGTAGAATGTGGGAATTTGCCATAATGACCTCAAAATTCATTATGCACAGCATATCCAAAACCCTCAAATGAAAGCCACAGAATGACAGGGGAAACTGAGAAGATCTGGCCTCCCTGGAGACAGCAAGTCTGCTGTGCTGCAGCACATCATGCTGATCATTACAGTGTGTTCATCTTTGACTCTTTCTAATCCTTCCCAAGCCTACCAGCTTAAATGCCCTTCCTTGTTTTTCCTTCCTTTCAAGGCCAGGAGTCCTATGAAATCTTCATTCTGCAGGCATTGCAAATTTTAGGCAAATTACATTATTACTATTATTAGTAGTAATAGTTTAGCAACACATAGTAATCCATAGTAACACAATGGTAACACAGACTTATTTTGACAGTGATATTCATGGCCTAATATGAGCTGTCAGATCCACTGTGCCAGGCAACAGAGGCAATTACGAGTCTGTACGCTACAACGTACTGTGCCATGCCAGGTCCTCGAGGTCCCAACTTGATCCCAGTCTTGTTGGGCTGGGATGCAAAACACAGGCAAGAAGGGACAGGCCACAGTGCAGCATGCAGGGCTTTAGGAAATGCCAAAACACATCAAAGAAGAACAGAGGTAGGTGGCAAGTAAAAACTATGGAGGCAACCAGGCAGAACCACACAACAAAATACAACCTGTGACCCTGGAAACTGAGCATACAGCACCTGAGAGGAAGGGTCCCTCCTCTATCCCACAGTGGGTAGAGGAGTTTATGTGAGTGGCCTAAGTCCCACAGAACACACAGAAATGGGATCAACATCTTCCACATACCAGCCAATTCCCAACTTGTTTCACCTCCCCACCCACACTCAGGTGTCTTTCTGCTGCTGGTTTCCTCCCTGACCCTTTTTAAACTTCACTGAACCCAGCCTTTCCCCATGAGCCCCTGCTAACCCTACAAGGGATCCTGAGGGCCAACCAGCATTTCAGGGCATTTTGGGTTGTTTCCATTGAGACCATTGAGAGGGCTGGTACATCCCTCCCCAGCATTGCCAGGGCTCAGCTAGAGCAGATGGGACCCAAGTACAGTGCTGGGATGCACCAGTGGGAGGCAAGGGAATGTGGCTGCCAGTGGGGATGAATATCTGCTTTGTTTTCAGGAGCTGCTGAGGGCAGGAAACAGGAATGTCTGTTACTGATATCTGCCTTCAGGTTTTACGTTGAATTTTTGTTTCTTGTTAAAGTTTCAGGCCAATGCCCATGTGTTTTCCCAGCATAAATCAAAGCAATTGGACTAGCTATTTTCTTGTAAGGTGATAGGGGACTAATTTTTTGGTTTACTACTTGTTTTTATTAATCCTTCATTGGAAAAATGATAACAATTAACTCTTCTCATGGTAGCCACTTAAAAATTGAAATATCTTCCCTCTCTCCAGAAGTCTTTTGGTTTAGCCAGAAGGTTGTTTAGCTTCCCCTAGGCTAATGTGGGTTTGGAGGTTTCAATTTTGTGGTGAAATCTGTCATTTTTTTCTACAACAAGAGTTTTCGTAACATTTAATAAAAGCTGAGTGGGCTTAATAGATCTTGAATCTCCAGTGAAAGGTAGGGAGAAAAGTAAGGCAGAGGTGTATAATGCATTCACTGCTTCTGTCTTCAACACAGATGACAGACCATGGGGGGCTCAGTGCCCTGAGCTGGAGGACAATGGCTGTGAATGATCAACTCCCAGTCAATCCCGAAACTGTGCAGTATGTCTTGCTCCAGCTGGATCCCTACAAATCTATGGACCCTGATGGGATTCATCAGAGAATCCTCAAAAGGCTGGCTTATGTCATCACAAAACCTCTCTCAATGGTTTTTGGGTGGTCTTGGGAATCCAGAGGGATCCCAGATGACTGGAAGCTGGCAAATGTTGTCCCGGTTTTCAAGACAGGCAAGAGGGAGGAGCTTAAAAACAACAGGCCTGTCAGTCTCACTTCAGAGCCTGGTAAAATTATGGAGAACATTATTCTGGGGGTACTGAAAAACACCTGAATAAATGCATCTTGTGGTGGGTGAGCAGCTGGGTCAGGCACAAAGGGTTACAGTGAATGGAGTGACATCAGACTGGGAATCTGTCACTGGAGGGGCTCCACAGAGCCCCATCCTCAGCCCTCTGGTCTTCAACATCTTCATAAATGACCTGGACACAGAACTGGAAGGGATACTGAGCAAGTTCACAGATGGTACAAAACTGGGAGGAGCTGTTGACTCCCTCCAGGGCAGGGACACCCTGCAGAGAGACCTCCACAAATCAGGGGTCTGGGCAATCACCATCCATATGTAGTTCAACAGGGGAAAGTGCTGGATTCTGCATCTGGGATGGGGCAACCCTGGATGTATGGACAGACTGGGAAATGAGATGCTGTAAGCAGTGCCATGGAAAGGGACCTGGGGTCCTGGCAGGTTGAACATGGGTCAGCAGTGCCCTGGCAGCCAGGAGGGACAACCCTCTCCTGGGGTGCATCAGTCCCAGCATTGCCAGCCAGGCAAGGGAGGGGATTGTCCTGCTCTGCTCTGAGCTGGGGCTGCCTCACCTCGAGCGCTGGGGGCTGGTTTGAGTGCCACAATGTATGAAAGACATTAAACTGTTAGAGAGTGTCCAAAGGATGGAATGGACAATGATAAAGCACCTTGAGGCAAAGCTGTACAAGGAGAGGGTGAAATCATTTGGTCGGTTCAGCCCGGAGGAGACTGAGGACAGACCTCATGGCTGTGACGAGGAGGGGCAGGCACTGATCTCTCCTCTGTGGTCCCCAGTGACAGGACCTGAGGGAATGGCCTGAAGTTGTGTCAGGTGAGGTTTAGGGAATTAGAAAAAGGTTCTTCCCTCAGAGGGTGGTTGGGCACTGGAACAGGCTCCCCAGGGAAGTGGTCACAGCACCAGCCTAATAGAGCTCAAGAGAATTTGGGCAATGCTGCCAGAAACATGGTGTGACTTTGGGCTGGTCCTGTGCAGGACCAGGAATTGAATTTTGATAATCCTTGTGGGTCCCTTCCTATTCAGCATATTCTGTCATTCTGTGTTGCTGTGATTATTTGTTTTAAAAATTGGTGCTAGCATTTCAATGACAAATGCTACCTCTGGAACCTTTTCTGAAGCAAATGGAGGCTGTTATTTTCTTCATTTTTTCCTTCCCTTTTGTCACTTCTTAAATATTTATTAGCTATAGGCTGAATCATTATAGTACCTGATCATACAGCCCAGAAGCTGGGCACACAGGCTTCCTACCAATGATTGAAATACCAGGAGAGGCTTTATTTCCTAAAGACGAAAATTATGCAGTCCAGTAGGAAAACTCTTCTGAAACCAGGGCAAAACTGAGTGACAGGGACTCATAAATGCATGTTGAAACAGAAATCCTAAAGGAGAATAAAGTGCAATTTGTATACAAATACATATACCTCTGTGCTCCCCTTTCTAAAGACAGAAGGAACAAGTCCTTGAACTGAGGTGTTTCTTCAATTTGAGTTGATGGTAAAACTTCTGGAAAACACCCAAGAAATATTATCTGGGCATTAAAGAATTGGAAAGAAAATACATTATATGCTGAGTTATAGCTTTCATGGAGGGACAAAACTAAAACTATGTGGTAATACAGTTATTATGTAAAGATTTTGATGTGGGTGAAGAAAAATGTGAATTAGATTTAAGGATAGAACTTTTCTCAGTTTCCTCTAAAGACTCAGAACACTTATTTTCCATAACACTTACCCAGATATTCCACTCAGTGTCTGTTCAAGACCTCAAAATTTCCCATTATAAATATTCTTCTTATTTGAGAAAGTTGTAAGGTCATAGAATATGCTGAGTTGGGAGGGACCTATCATTTAATCAAGTCTAATTCCTGTCCCCGCACATATGGTGTCATTTCCAAGAATCACACCATATGCCCAAAAGCATTGTCCAAACACTTCTTGAGCTCAAGTCAGGCTTGGTGCTGTGACCATTTTCCTGGGGAGCTGTTCTTGGGCTCAGATCTTTTTCAGGATATGGAGATTTGATTGTTGAAACTCTAGATTTACAGCATATTTATTTCCCTGAAGAAGTCTGGCAAGTGTGTGCCAAACTTTGGCACACTTTGGCAAGTGTGTGCACCTTGAATGCACTGCATTAACTGCTATTGTTGCACTGACAAATACATGGGACTCTTTAGCTCAAAATAGTCAGCCAGAGCTACACTTGGCCATTGAAGGGTGTCTTCTTATACCCTCTTGCATTGCCTTGCCCTGCTTTCCCTCCTGTGCTACTCAAGACTGGGATGCTATACTCGTCCAGAGTAGTCTGATTGAACCACCTATGCCAATATTTGAGCAATGATTGTGACTGAAATTGCTTGAGGTTCCTATACCTTTATTTGATCTCAGTGACCAGTCACAAAGAAAAGAGATCCACATAACTGAACTGCAGGAGGGGGATCAAATGTTTGTAGGATCCATATGGTATTATGCAAGGACAAGAAGGAAAAGATTTAATAGATTTATGAGTTTCCTAACCAAAAACTGCAAGCAACAAGGAACACATATAATCTTCTTGTATAATGCAGCACTGAATGTTGCAAAAAGAAGAAAACAAAACACTTAAGAGGGAAGAGTGCATATCTCTTATATGTAATAGGGATGCATGGAGAGAGTCAGAGAGAGGATGAAAAAGCAAAAAAAGGTTAATGAAAGAAACCAAGGAAAACAAGAGACAGTGATACATGATGTCAGAAGTTAAATAGAAACTGATAAACTGTATAATTCTTATTTTTAAATAAAATAATCTGAGAAATTGTATCAGTTAATATATACACATAGATAGACATATACATACCCTGCCTTAATATGCAAAGAACAGATAGGAGTTAGCAGAGTTTTAGTCATAGCAGAAAGTAGAACAAAATACACTTATTAAGCATATAACCAAGCAGCATCTGTTAATTTTTAAAGATGTCTGAAAGGCAGAAGAGAATGCTCTTCTTTATCTGTATCTCATGGAGATCCTGGGGAGTATTACCATATGAAATTAATACAAAGTTGCTGTCATTGGCATTTTTATAAATAGGACAGAGGATTTGTTATCTAGGAAAGAGGTGTTTTTCTCCTATCCTGATTTGGCCAGGCTCTGGTTAATTGAAGCCTGAAACCACAGACTTCAGTTTTTCCAATATAGCACATGCATGGGACTCAACATATGCTATGATGGAGTATGGCTTGCTGAGTGGTAATCTTGAAAATCGTGCCTACAGTATTTACTCATGAGAATAATCCTTTTTGCTTATCTATTTAAACTGATAAACACATTTAAACTTAAAAGCATGTAATGTAGTCCTGTTTTGCTTGAGGAAATAAACCTGCATGAAACAATAATAATTTCATGGATAGTTCTTTAAAGTAAAAAGAAAACAGCTGCTCTCTAGAGTGTGCAGAACACTTTCAGCTCCCTGTTCCACCTAATCTGCTGTCCCTGATATCCCTTGTAGGTAGCCTAAGTTCTGCTAGATCCAGACACTGGAGGTCACAAGAAGCAAAATACACTGTGAAGAACTGTGAGTTTTCATATTTACCCCAAATTGTCCAAGTATGTTTCATACGACACCCAAATATCTTACCTAGAAAGCTGGTTAAACTTAGGTAGCCTGATGTTTCCCAAAATAGCTCTGTGAAGAGGAGACACTTGAGAATGTCCTGTGAAATTAATTATGATGCTGAGTGACAAGCAAATGCCTCCAGGGGGGAAAAAAAAAGTTGAGGCTATTTTGGGTTTCATTGTTTGTACAGTGGTCATTTTTATTAGCAGTAGTGCACTATATTGTTTTTACACATGGGCTTCCTGTACTCTTTGACACACCAGGGGCCTCCTGTCCTCAGGATATCTTACTGCAGACCCTGTTGGACATGACTGTACCAAATTCTCTCATGCAGGTAGATCCATATCTGCATCGCAAGTATTTTCCATGGTAATGCCTCAGCAGGCTGGTCTCACCAACAAAAGTGTTTTGTTTCCAGACATCTCTTCTTTCTACTTCTCAAGTCAGCTATTTCTTTGAGAAACACAATGTCACAGGTGACCAAGGCCAGCTGCTGAGCTTGGGCTGTTCTCTCAAGTTTGATTCCACCTGCGCCTCTGTGGATGAAGTCTGACTAGAGGAGCAGCTCAAAGCCTGGGTGAATGAGATCCAGTCAATAGGCATTTTTGCTTCCCACCGATTAGGAATCTTCAGTCCAAGGCATGGTGATGTGGTTTGGATATATATCTATCTTATGCCCCTCCAGAACTTTCTGTTAAGGTGAACACCAGGATACAAAGTCTGAAAAGGTCCAGCAGTCAGAGCCTTTTGGGCTAATATTATCTATATATTTAATAGGACAGGGAGAAAAATCAGCTCCTATACATGGATACAATACACAAGAAAATTATTGAAATACAATGGAAGTGTATTAGGCATGTATTTTAAGTGTCCTGTGAACACTGATTCTTGTGTAGCACTTCTCTCAGGCTACAGTCTTATACAATCTGTGATAAAATAATTAAACTATATGGTGACATTCTGCTGCTCAGCTGCATTTGTCTTCTGGATGCTGTCAGGCCCCTGCTCTCCAGCTTCAGCACCCCACTTCTGCTTCCATCCTCTGCTTTTGCATTGCCTTTTCTCCCGTATGCCAGAGGTCTGCCACAGTGCTGTTCTTTTGTGGGAGGAGGACTGTGTGGCCATTCAGTGCTTGCTTGGTTGCATTTCAACCAACACAAGCCATTTTGACCGTGGTGTCTTTAGATGGTGTGTCTGGTTTTAAGCCACCACAGTGATGTCTGTGCTACTACACTTGGGAGCTGAGATCCATGTCACTGATAAAACTTTGTGCTGAAGCCAATATATCAGCAAGAAGCATACAGTGACTTGGTCACTAAGCATTTTATGTGTAGTGTTTCTACAGGAATTTCATAACACAGCTAGAAAGGGACACAAAATGTTAGGGGAAAAAAACCCCAGATACTCCTCTGGCTATTATTTTCAGACAACTGTGCCAGATCATTAAAAGCTCAACCAATCCTCTCCAGCTGTAAAAAGTCCATCAATATTTGCCTTCATGAGATGGTTACGCCAGTCTTGCTCTGTCTACTTCCAAGCATTATTTAGTCAAGACAGAAGAAATTAGGACCGAGTTTGTCCCATCCCTCTCTAACTTCCTTCAGTCCCAGGAAACAAAGGCATTTTTCATCTTTACAGAGTGCTGGTTCATCCTAAGTCACTTGTGCTCTATCGCTGTTGGCTGTTTGGGAAAACTTACGTGGAATTTCTTGTAACCCCATGGACACATTCTTACCCAGTCAGCATGGGGAAGTCAGCTGTGTCTTGTATATTTCACCTTCACTCTTTATTATTCCTTTTTTTTTTTGGTTTTAATCTCCAAGAAACAGATGCTTCCTCCACTATTGTCTTTGCAAGGTGTCTAGTACAATGACACAGTATTTTCCATGGGCCTAAGCATCTCTGTAAGTACACAGTACATTTACTCACACAACACAGTGTGCTGACTGCTGTAAGCACACAGTAAATTTAATTCGCTCCAGGGCCATGTTAGATTTATAGCTGCAAAAACTTCAGCATGGACTGCTCAATATCTGTAAATCCTGGGCATGGACTACAGCACATGCTTTACCACAATAATAATAATTTGTAGCACAATCATGGTTTTCCTTTCCCAAAAGTAACGGAGAGGGGTTCACTCTGTGGCTTCGTGCTGAAAATACATTTTTAACTGAAAGAAAATATTTTCTTCAACTGTCAAAAGTGTATTCCTGACCTATATTTTACTTTCTCTTGGGATTCCTTCCATTTGAACATGGAAATAAATATGGATTGATTTTGCAATATATAGCATAATCCAAAAAGTAAGAAACTTATTTTCCCCTGCATCTACTTGCCAGTCCTGTGTGATTAGTTATTATCACAGTGCAAAAGCATGAGTTGATAACAATAAAGTCCAAATTGCACTGTAAGAACAAGAAAATAATGACCAGATTTTAAAATATGATTCTTAACAGGCCACAAAAAATGCCTTGATCTGCCTTTGCACAATTATTTAAAGTTTGTCCATGCAGACTCAGATTGATTTCCCACCTACAGCTCTAGGTACAGTTTCAGGTACCACTTTTTAAAAATGAACATAGAAGTGATTAATTTCTATTGGGTTCTGTGACCCAAAGAAATGTTATTTTAGATTCAAATGCTGAAAATAACTACTTGTTACTTAGGGAAAAAAAAAAAAAAAAAAAAAAAAAAAAAAAGAGACCTGCTTTCTGAGATACCTTTCCCACAGTTTTCCTTTTAAGTGAAAAAAATGCATTATCTCTTACAGAAAAAAGGCATTCCTTTGCTTAAACAACTCTGTTTTTAAAAAAAAGCACCACCAAATCTTACTGCTGATATGTGAAGACAATGCCAAGAAGGTAAGATTTGAAAGGTGGGGACAGGCTTTGAGAAAGAAAAAGGAGCTAGAATAGCTTCATTTTCTACTGGAGAGCAGAGCTGAGCATATCTAGATTTAACATGCTAAATTGTGTTTGAATTTTGCCATGTCTTTTTTCCCTTTTTTTTTTTAAGTGAGCTTGCTCTAGCAATCATATTGGGGTCCCTTGCTTAGCACAGAGTTGGGTTTTCCTCCTCATCAGGGCTTGCAGGGCAGTAGGAAGGCTGGAAGGCATCTTTAAGGTGTACAGCTCAGCTGGATCAAGGCTGGGATCAGAATCGTCTTGTCTGTGTCTAAATTAGGACCTTCTAAGAAAGGACATGAAGGTTGAACAAAGTACAAAAATTAATAATTCAATTGCTGCCTCTCATCTTCTTCCACTCTCTCAGTTCATTCCTCTCACAAAACCAGTTACATATGACAGTGACCTGAAATACAGACTCACACAGCTTATATCTTGTCTGTCACCATGATTTAAATATTTCAGGTCTTGGCAGCACAGCTGGTTCCTCACTGATTAGAGCCTGATGAGGCTGGTTTGCTAACGGACAGATTTTATTCATGGCCCTTAAGGTTCTCTGTTTCCCATCTTTAGACCTTTATTTGTTCTGGGTAATAGCTGACTTAAACTGCACTGAGAAGGACAGCAAGAAGAGTCTCATTGTGCACAATGAATGGAGCCCTGGTCTCTCCCCTTCCCTTTCTGTTATGGGAAGGGAAGCCTCTTTAATCCATAGACAGACAAGAGGGATATTATCTTTCTTTTAAATTATAACTACTTGAAAAGATTATCTCAGAGCTGTACAAGACACTCATTGCAGGTTTCATTTATGAAAACCTGCTCTCTATGTAACTTATGCTCTGTCTTTCAGAGGACCAAGAAATAAAGATTGCAAAAAAGATTTGAAATTTGCTGGGAAGAAATCCTTTGGGTAACTGGATTGATTGATTCATTGAATACTTTGACACTTGAAGGGTCACTAAATAACTCAGATGCAAAACTGATATAATAGATCAACAGATAAAAATATACAGAAAAGCAAACAAGGCAAAAAAAGTTGTACTTTTTATGTATGGGTGTCTTTCAGTGGATGCTTTCTGGCAGGTCTGTGCTTTCTGGCAGGTCTGTACTTTCTGGCATATATCACTTGGCAGTAAGGGTACAACTTACTGTATTGCCTTATAGACAGCCCCTAAAAACAGAGCAGACCTGTCAGTTATCAAAGGAAATGGTAGCTAGCTGGATCATTTGGGCCATTTTTCATAGTCAAAGGGAGAATTTAAACCCTCTTGGGGGATTTCACTGGGTGATTCAAAAAGCAGGAAAAGTCCAATTCCTTGTCCCAGCATTTTGGAGCTGGGTTGATGGAGTGAGACTGGAATTCTGAGGTACTCAGGACTCCCTAGCCCTGGGCATGCTCCTCAGAGAATATAAATCTCACCCCCCAGTCAAGCTCAAGCAAGTATGAACCATGGTACTGACCAGCAGCAAACTTGTCATGTAGGATCACAATAAATCCTGAGCCTCTTCTATCTTCCCACAGGTAGGGGAGGCAAGGGATAAGAAAGGGCCCCCACACTCAGGACTTTGGGACACTAACAGAGCTGAAGTCATCAGTCATTAAGATGACTAACAGTGATAAATGCAAGCTTTTACTGCATTTGCTGCATTCTGTGCTGTCTTCAGCTTCAAAAGCAAGATATAGGTAGAGCACAACCCTAGAACATCCATATAAAAGTAGTCTGTTCATAACATGACACACATAGCACAGCTGGTGATTATGAACAGCATGTCTATATTTCATAGTGCACTAACCAGTCTTAATAAACATTGCCTGGCTTATCTCTTGGAAATTAAAAAAATGATTGATGTGCTTCTGAACTAGCATTTCATTTGAGACAAAGTTTTCACTGACTGATAAATACACCAGACTCGCTCTGGCATTCCAGCTTATCTCAACTCCGTAGGAATAGTGCTGGAGATATGTCTCCTCAGCCTTTAGGAGAAAAAGCAGGAAGATAGTTCTAAGGCTTATCAGCCCACACTAGAGTCTGTGCAGCCCATAAGTCTTACTGTTAATCTTCAGTAAAAACAGATGCCTTGCAATGTTTTTAAGGTTAACTGCTGACGCTTTTCAGCACAGCACCAAAAGTATCCTAATTTCCTTTTCTCAGAGTGCTTGTCCTTCCCTTGGGTTTTCCCAAATCCTCTTCTATAATCCAGTTCAGGGGCTGGGCAAAGAGGGGAAATCCAGGGAGATGAAACCAATTCTGAGCCCCATAGTGCAGGACTGAACTGAAAGGTGACCTTATTTTTTCCCAAATGAGGTTTCTAATTGTCTAATCATGCAGCTGTAATGTCAGTTAGTGCTTTGATTTTTTTTTCAGGATCTGTTTCATAAGAATTTAAAACATTAAGAAAAGCACTTAGAGATAATTTATGCAAGGGTCAAATGTGGTAGACACTGCTTGAGAGTTTTAATATTATATTCTTTACCCAAGGCCATAGACAGCTTCTTCACAGTCATTGCATTCTAATGTGTAAATGCTGAAAGTAATTAGACTGAGTCTTGTGTGTATTTAAGTATTTAGGAGAAAAAACTTTGGAAAAAGTGACTTTTCATGAGCAGCTGCCAAATATTTTATAAAAGTTAGAATTACTAGCAATATAAGAAGCTTTATTTTTTTAAAGCAAAAGATAATTTAAAACACACAATTGCAGTAAAGTTGTTAGGTGTGCTAAACTTTTTTTTTTATATTTCAGCATAGGAATGGACACTGCAACAATATCCATGGCAATGTCTATGGCCAAAAATGATGTTAAATAGAAGTCTGCATGAGAAGAGTTTACATTTTTGTTAAAAAAGGCAAACTATTATGTTCAGAAGAACTGAAACACCCTTTCTATTTTTAAAACAATAGCCTGAAGGGCTCTGAAGAATTGCTTAGCTGTCATTGTCACTTTGAGGAGAAAATATTTCTTCAACTCTGAATATCAAATATGTTTCATTGGAGATGTCTTGTGTGGTGCACTGGGTTGCACATTTTTCTCTTCCTTCTTAAAATGCAATAAAGAGACAGCAGTTTTCTGTTTCTTCACCCTTTGTTGCAGAGTAAATGTACAGACTCTTTAATGCTGTTTTATTTACAGATTTCAATTCCCTCCAAGAGAATCACATGCCCTCTGATGCCTGCAGTAAACCCGCAGGCTGTTTATGGTCAGAAAGTTAGTATTCTGATAGAGACTAGGCATAAATAAGAACCAGACCTGACATAACTTAATCACTGGAGAAGGGTGTCTAAATTAAATGTATGCTATAAAAAGACTTCAGCATTAGTCATGTCTGCCTGATGAAATAAGGCCATGTCTGCTTAATGAAATATCATCAATTCTCTTAAAATATTCTGCCACCTAATGAAGCCAGTTATCACCTGAACTGTTTACATACTTGACTTCTCTGGCCTTTTGATCCTCTTTATCCTGCACATGCTGTCACTGAAAGGCAGAAGGCAGAGCCAAGGCTGCTCATGGAGGAAGCTAGCTTTCTCAATCATTACCTGCCAATTTTATCAAAGTTAGCATTAAGCATGATGTCAAAAGGCTAATAACAAGGATATCAGTCTCCTTATAATGCCTGCATTTTCAGTACACAAAAAAGGAAACAAGAAAACTAGGCACCCTTATAAATCACAGACTGCTTTGTCTTGCAGTCATGCAGCTCTGTCTTGTTAATACTTGAGGTAGTGCATAAACATGTCCCTGGCTAATGTAAAGAGCTGCCAAATGACCACAGGGATATTAATTATGGGAAGTAGTAATTGTTCAGATTAAAAAAAAAAAAGAAAAAGCTAAGACTATGTAAATATTGTAATTGTATTTAGTCATATGCGGAAAACAGATGTCACCTGCCAGAAGCACAGAACTTCTCTTGAGTTCATGGTAGGGATCAAAACTTCTCTGTGGTCTGGGCCACTTTTGATCACTGGAATGTTCACCTTTACCATTTGCATTTACACACATATCTGGGACTGCTCTCTCTGGTGTCTCTGCTTTTCAGTGGAATTGTGGCTTTCTGCACTGAAAAAAGCCCAAGGGAAAAGAACTCCTAGAAGACTCTCCCGGTGTGCAGATATCCAGAAGGCAGGTTATATAAACAGGCAAAGGGATTTAGAGACACACAGATCCATCCTTTGGTGTCTGGGGTACAAAAGGACTGCAGTGTCTCCTAGGAATGTGAAGTCTGTGGGGAGTATTTGAACCAGGAATGTTTTGCTTTTACATATGTATAATAAAATCCATTGAAGTGATTGTTTGAACAAAACTGGACAGGAACTGACCTGAAATGTAAAGACCAATCCAGTATGTCTGAGAAGGTTAGCTGAACAGTTTGGTTGGGATTTTAAAACTTACAAGACAGGCAGACAGAATTTCCAATATGGCAGTTAATTCTGATCTTCATTTTACTCTATGCTCACAGACAGCTTGCTAGCCAGGTCACCATATTTTCTACTCACATCCTGCAAAAGTACCCTGCTCATGCATACATACATACAAGATTGGGAAGGGAGGGGCAACCCAGATGTTTTTGGATGTTCTTTGAAAAGGGCAGAATTACCAGAGAAAAGTTAAATGTGAGAAATGTGTGTTCGTCTGAGGGCAAAACTGAATCCTAGAAATATTTGAACTCAGTGTGTGGTGCTACACCAAGGCTTAGATTTTCCTCAGTTTGAGTGGGAAGTTGCTTTACTCCCTTCTTTTTTGATATTCTGTTGTCACAGACTGGGACTGTGGAGGTTTATTAACACACATGCTCATACCTTTTACTAACCAGGCCCAATAGCAATGAAATGTTAACTGCTAATCTTAGAATGTCTTATGTACACTGAGAACATCTGTACATTTATCATAGTAGTATAGGTGTTTACATAAATCTTGTCAATGTACTATACACATACATTACACCTGTAGTCTTTATATTTAAAATTGTTCTTGCTTGTATATAAATATCAAAGCAAAATGTAATATTTTATATAAACACATATTTTACTGTTGTATATATTGTGTGTATACAGAATTTGTTAGGAGACAGAACCAAATGCATTTTTAAAGACAGTCTTACTTGGTAAGATGAGAGCTCACATGACATTCTGAATGGCTTAACAGCCTGGTAATGGGATACAAACCTTTACAACTCCGTATCACAGCTTCAGATGCAGCCAAAGGCAGAAGTGATCAAAAATTATCACTGTCCTGATAGTTTGGTGATGAGAAAGATTGAGATTGCTTGCCTTGGTCTTTACGGCTCTGTGTCTCCCAGAGCTCAGCATCGCTGGCACTCAGCAGAGCACAATGCACAAAACCAGCATTAGCTACCCCCAGGTGTTCCTGGCAGGGAAGGTGTCCAGGTGCCAGGTGTCCCTGGCAGGCCCATAGGCCTCCAGTGATGGTGAAGACAGGCATTATCTAGATTTTGTGGTTTTGGTTGAATATTTTTAATACTTGTTTTGGTATGGATATTTTTAATATATGCATGAGTTTTATTGTCATTCATTATAATTTATCCATCTTTGGATCTGACAGAGCTGCTGCTGATGTGCCTAAATTAACTGGGTAAGGAGTACTTGCTCAAGAAACTTGGTTTACAGTTCTGGCTGGATTGGTGTAGGATACTTACAAAGAGATTGAAGGTGACTGCAGTGTTGTCAGGTTGACTGAGATAATATGTACCTCCATACAGGAAAGTCAGAGAAAGAAAAACACCCTCTAGCAGAGAGAAAGAGTTGCACCTTGCCCTCATTTGCCCTCATTTGGTGGAAACCTCAAGACTCTGTTGTACACCCCCTCAAGAATGAAGAGCTTTTTGATATTTATCACACTTAACTGTAATATGTACAGTGCAAAGAAAACACACAGTGTGACTTCTGAGGTTCTATGTAACAGAATGGGATATTCTGGCAACACCAAGTAAGCAATCCACACATGGCTTATGGCAAACCATCACTATGCGAAGTAGCAGGAGTGAAGGTAAGGAGAAGACATGCACAGGTTTTCCCTGATGTAAGTGAAGTGGTGTCTGTACACACATATCCCATAGTACAGAGCCTGTCCCAAAGTGACACCATGCATGGACATGCAAGGCAATGCAGAGTCAGTGCACTGCAAGCCTTACTGATCCAAAATGCAGGTATCCATGCCCTGCTGGGATACAATACAGCCATCCTATGGATGAAGCCATGGTGGGGCTGCAGCTTTTCCTTTCATTCAATTACCAGAAAGAAGTCTTGTTCTTGTTACTGCATTGCCTACATATTTATTCATCTCTGTGGCATCTGACTGCTTTACCTATGTTGAGACACCCAAACTCTTAATTAGACAGATCAAACAATTACATTATACCTGCTGCCTGAAGGTTTAGCTGTTAGTTCCAAGATCAAGATTTAATCACTGAGAATGGCTGAACAAAGAGCTATCGTGTTGCTGCTGATGACTGTTATGTTTGTATGAGCAATCTCCAAAAATTGGCAAAATCCTGTTCTATACAGGCTTGGTTTTCATCAGCACTTGCTTTCCCATGACCCAGCTGCCAGCCTCTGTCTTAATTTAACAGGGATTTTTAACCTTAATTTTTAAATGTTTTGCATTAATATAATTTCATCACATTAAGGTCATTTCACCACCCCTTTCCAAAGGGCTACTTCTAAAAAATAAGGAGTTTAATAAATCTGAATGTTCAGGTGTCTTTGTGATTATTGTTCTATCTGTCTGTACATGGACTGCATGAAAGAAAATCAGCTAGATGATGTCATTAACAGAGACATGCTTAGCTTGAGATTTTGTTACTTGCTGCCAGTTTTTCCAGCTGCCTACAAACAAGACAGGTAATTAAATACTAATGTAATATTAAAATATTATTATATTAATTAGTACAGAATTGCTGTTAGACTATTCTAACATGACAAAATATGCACAGTGCCCTGCTGTTCTTCCTGATGTATGGCACTTGGTGGAGCTAATGTGTTTGGGCCTATTGTTGTTTTTATGTCACCAGTTCAGGACAACTATTTTGCCTCCTACTCCAAAGTAGTGTAAAAAGGGTCTGATATTTATTGAAATATAGATTGACATTTGTTAGAATGAGTCTTGTAATAGAAGTTGATTGCTTTTGCCGATGTTGCTATCAGATGATCGATCCAGTTCTTGGAGGTGTGGATGTGGATCTCTGCTTTTTATTTCCTCCTAATATGTTTCTGTTAGATGACATAGCCAAAGCATTATCCAGTAAACTTATCTCTGTGCAAGGGACTGTAGTATACTTACAAATACACAGGCCAGGTCATGTTTAAATAAATCGAGGATTATCACCTTCTTCAGTGGCCAGAAGTAGCACTAGATGTGGGAATTAGTATAAAAATGTGAATGTTTCCAAACTTGGGCATAGGAAATCCCTTTCATTCAGGTACTCCAGGAAAAAGAATATAAATCAAGGTTCCTCATTTTCAAAAAATGAGGTGTAATCTACTGACTTCTCCATTCTTAAAATGCTGGTAATTTTCAACTGTGATTAACTTCCCCACCAGAAGACCTACCTTTTATTTTTTTGAAAAAGGTTTTGTTAAATAAGAGTGAATATGATTGAAATACCTAAGGATGAGTATACTGTGTATTAGAATACATTGAGCTCCCATTATTTCATTTGCATGAAATAATGTCTTCTGTAGGCACATCACCTTCTGCAGGCACATCACCTTATGAGAAGTGCTCAGTTTAACTACTTTGTAAGACCTGAAAATTACAGGACCTGAATCTCTGGTGCTTGCCTTTCTCACCTGAGGCTTCAAGATAAACATTTAACAACACCATCCATCCTGTCTTCTCTTCATTGATATTCAGTTAAGAGGTTTATTTAGGCAGACCGGCACTTGACCTCCCCAGTCACACTTCTCCCTGTAGTTAAGCTCTGTGCCCACCTGCTGCACGGCAAGATTGTATTCAGTCATGATCCCTGGCACAAGCTGTGTGCTTATAGTTGATGGCTTGCTTGAAGGAGAACAGACCACTAATAAATTGCACAGTCATTACCCTTTATGCATACTTGTTCTAATAGGTGTTGCAGATTCCTGCCTCCTAATAAGGAAAGGAAGTAGAAAAACACATAAATTCTCCCAAGGGAGTCAGACAGCCTGAAGCCACGTTCGACAGCTGTTACTGTTACCATGATCACTAAGAGCAAAACAAGGATTAGAAGGGTGAATAAAGAAAAAGAGGGATTTTGGCAAGATTTTCTTGGATATGGAATGTGTTTTGCACTGCCCCACTATATAAAAGCTCAGCATTCCTACGGCACATGATGGAATTTGGAGATTAAACCAACATTGCAATGAATTAGTCTATAAATGAGTAATTTAACTTATCAGAAGTTTTTTTTTTTTTCCTGTATCTTATTGAGTTTTCAAACTTTCACCTTACAGGCCAGTAAAACAGTTTCTGCATTTGATGTGAGCTTGGATGCTACAGTGTTATTAAATCTAATTCACAAGAGGTTTTAGAAAATATTTTCACAGTTTACCTTTCATCTTGTACCCTTAGCTCTGGTCTTTCTCCTGGGGCTCAGCTAATAGGAATCGGGTGCTTCCTTGGCTGCCCTGGAGCTGTGCTGAGTTACACCAGCTAAGCCTCTGTCCCTCAGTATTATAGCTGAGAAATCCAAAGGGGAGACTCATGTCCTCTGTAAAGAGGTGTATTTAGTCTATCCCACAGAGATGGTTTATGGCTTTGGCAGGGAAACTGTTGACAGTACCTACTGTAAAGATAGTTCAAAGTGAATTTGAAGTCTTAGAGCTGCAGCTTTCCCCATGCTTGTTACATTAATTTGTTAAGGGTGCTTAGTGCAGGTGTCTATGTACATGAAGATTAACACTATCAAATAAGCACACTCACTTGAAAGTGGCAAAGGGGCACACCACATACTGCTGCTCCCTTTTGAGCATGGCACAAAAGCAAGGCCACAACATTGCTGGGCATTATGGCCCTCACAGAGGTCACAAGCCTGCTGCTTTTAGCATCCTAGCCAAATTCCAGTTCCTGCAATTGCTATCCATCTACTTAAAATAGTGTTTCGAGCAGAGAAAGTGTTTCTTGCTCTTGACTTAAACATTGGAGGGCCATTAGGTTGCTGTATTAAATGTATGGTGCTTTTAATTTTCATGCTGGCTAACTTCAGGTGCACACAAAGTGATTTTTAATTTTCAGGCCAAAAATCACATCTGCTTTTATTGGAAGACCAAAGTTACAATAGATCCACAAAGCAGGAATAAATGAGGGTGAGAGTCCAGACTCTCACATAACAATCTACTGGAAGGGCATCTCATGATTTCTATATTTTACCATGTGACACCAGTTTTCCCTTCCCCTTTGCCTTGTAACCCTCCTTGAACACAAACAAAGGTGATGGACTGCTTGTGGATGCTGACAAGTCCTCCATCCCATTCAGAGACGTATTTACAATCCAATTTGGATCTGGCCTCCTATACACAACCAAAAATCTCAGTTAGTCAAAACACTTCATCTGAGGTTCACTCTGATGGAAACATCATGCCAAGATATGATATATCTGTCTAGAGTGGAGTAAAGCAGTGAGTAGTTTAAACAAGTATTAATGCTCACTGAAGCTTAAAAAGACCATGTAGTGTTCCTATCTGAATTATGGTTTAAAAAATCCACAACAAACTTTTTGATAATAATTGCCAAAACATTTCTAATAGTATTTGTGACAAATGAGAGTAACCATTGACATTGCTTAATATTATAAACCAGTGTAAATTTCTGTCCAATGTCAGTCTTAACACAAACTAAAAATATGCTACTTATTGAGTTGGAAGAAGGTTTTGATTTACCATTATGTCCTGATGGATTACCTGAAAGCACAACCTTCAGGCAAACTGTGATTAAGTTGACCAAAGACATCTGGCAGAGCCATCTATGGCGTAAAATTATGACCTTGGTATTCTGGGCGGAAACTAGACACCATTTAAATTGCAGTGCTGAAAAACTCTTCTAGAGAGGCCTTTGTTTAGGAGGCCATCAGGTTTTTTAGCTTCAGCAGTTCAGCAGAAGCACCTCTTGTGAAGTTACAGGGGGGAGAGAAAGTACTTCCTATTTTTTTGCATCCATTTCTTTAAAAAAAACATCCAAACACTCTCAGCATGTATGAATCAAGAAGCAAAAACAATTAATAACCTAATGACTAGCAAATGCTGTAGACATAGGTTTCAATTTCACTTAGCAAGATTTATGGAGTTAAATATAAAAGTATGACTTTTGAAAGCCATGTGCTCATAATTAGCTCAAGTTTTACCTCTGGATACTGTAAAATCACAACATGCTGTCAGAGCCCATTTTCTGATCCTGTTATCAACATGGAATAAAGTTTTCCATTAAATGCAAAACAGATTTACAGGTGCTAAAATAGCTTTTTTATCAGTGGGAAACAGGCTACCTTTTGTTCTCTGAAAAGGCATTTCATGATTTTACGTTGGTCAATTGATTGTACAACAAAGGGAAAAATAACAGTTTTGGCCATCTACTGAAACTGAAGAAGATATAATGTGAAAATAAACACAAGAAAAGTAACTGCCTATCTGAATGTAGAATATACAGTTTTCCATATTATCACCTACAGTAAAAAAAAAAAAAAAAATTAGATCAAAGCAATACCATTTCCTTACTATTGCTGAGTGTACTATATAAATCCTCATAGAAGTCATGCATTCCTGCAGAAAAATTCAGAGGATAACTGCATTCCAGGCAGCTGTGGACATTGGAAATTAAATTATTCCATTAAAAAGAAGCCCTTCAAAGATAGCAGTCCTTTCAGTGTAATAATTCCTACTCTGAGTTGTCATGTGTAGGGAGTCTTCTTTTTGTACCCATGCTGTTGCATTCCCACCCCACACACCCCAGCCCAGGGAGACAAATCCTCTTCCTGTGTGAAGGAGCTGGCATTAGCTTGCCCTCCAGCAGCCAAAATGGAGCCGAACAGCTTTTTCCTTGCTTCACAGGCTGGCACCTGGCACTGGGCAGCCAGCCGGTGACGGGCGGTCTGAGTGCTTTGGGACTAGCTGGGCTGAGCCACTTTTAGCATTGCTGCTTCAGTGTCTGATGCTGGAGGAGTACCCAGGTGCTCAAGAGAAAGCAACATGTCTTGCCTTCCTGCAAAATGAGTTGTTTAACATGGTAGTCAATGGAAAGTATTTTAGTGTCTTAGTGTCTGTGTCTGAATACTAGGCCTAGACATGCATGAAACTGGACTTGGGAGCCCTTTGATAAGCAGACCAAGTTCTCAGTTACAATATTTCTTCAGTTACAAATATTTCTATATATCATAGCTACTTTTAGCTTCTAAGCATTTAGATGGAGGTTTTGAAGGCACTTTAAGGGACTCAATGCACTTCTTTCTCTGAGATATCCCAGGCAACTTAAGAAATTATAACCCATCTTTTACACAAGACAAAAAGTGTGAAAGTACAGAAGGCAGGAGCCTCATGCAGAAAGAATACAAAACACAATGTGAACATTCAGAGTTGCTTTACAGTCCTGGTAAAACCAGCTGTATTAAAGAGCAGAACAATGATGTTGATTTGCAGGAAGGCTTCATCTGACAAACTTGCTAATTATACAGCTTTCTACAAAATAAAACCTGTGGTAACAAGGTAATCCTTCCTCTGCCACAGTCTCAAAGCTTCCAAGCTTCAGTGAGAAGGTAACTTTATGAACTGGAGATCACTCAGTAGCCAGCAGTTCCTCTATCCTCTGCGCTTATCATTTTAGCTCAACTGGGTGAGTCTGCATTGTTCAAAAAACCACCTCTTATTTTATTGAAGCCTGCTGTGTGGCAATTCTACTAAATGCCCAGTAGTTGTATTATTATGAAAAAGACTCTACAGGAATTTTCTTTCTCCCTCCTTCTTTATTGAAGGGAGACAGAAAACAAGTCTAAAGCAAAGGGCCTGGTAGTATTTCCTTGAGCAGAAAATGGGACTTCTCATTCTTGCCAGGTCTCTGTTGGATGACAAGGGCAACTTCTAAACAGGGACTTCTGTAAAAGGCCTTCAGAGATCTTCAGGAATATTACTGACACTGTCTGAGATGGTTTACAATTAAATGGGCAAGATGGTACTTTGCTGGTCAAATGGAGGTTAATGTAATGAATACAGTACACTGTTCCCACAAAGTCTTCCAGTTCAGAGAACAAGCTTTAATTAACAGCATTTATATGAATACTGCACTGTGGGGGGTGTCTGTCATCACCTTTGCTCCAAAACATCAAATCACAGGAAGCAAAAAGGGAAAAAGCCATATATTTATCATGGCTCCAACACAACTAGGAGAAAATTCTATCAAAACATTGGCACAGACTTTATTTGCGGATGAACCCACAGGTTTACATACATAAGTGAAGGGAGGCTGTGAGGTCCTGAGATCTGTGAAAAATCTACAAGGTGCAATGTTATAGGAAAAATCAGCTTTCAAAACCGTGATCTAATTTGTTTTCTTGAAGGAGCCAGAAAACAGGAGCCAAATCCTTTGTTCTGGATGACAAAATGAAGATACCTGGAATTTACATTTTGCAGAAACACAACACATGGAACAGACCGGGACACATAAACCCTCATGTTCTGATGAAATTTTGCAT
Source organism: Anomalospiza imberbis (assembly GCF_031753505.1). NCBI lineage: Eukaryota > Metazoa > Chordata > Aves > Passeriformes > Viduidae > Anomalospiza > Anomalospiza imberbis. The sequence goes on from NC_089721.1 coordinate 25,758,182, forward strand.
CTCCCTGTATCTAATGCCATATCATTATTCCTTTAGGCAACCTAGACTCACCAGAACCTTGGTCTCTCTGTTCCTCTAAATCCAAGAAACCATTTATGAAGAATGACCTTCAAAATGCTTGGCCATTTGTCAGAAACTATCACAGAACTACAAAGAAATAACCAAACAGTAAATCAAAAATCCAAGAGAGAAAACTCTTGCACGGACTACAAAGGAAGAAAAAAAAAAGAAAAAAAAAACAAAAACAAATGTCATGGAGAGTTGATTATAACACCAGCAGTTTGCCACAGCAAAGGAGAAACTGATACCAGATGCTTCTGGGAGCTCTTTCATTACCTTGTGCAAGACCTGCAGAGCCACGAAGGGGCCCCTTACAGCACTACCTCTCCGTCTGGGATAAATGTGCAGCACTTGGTCGCAGTGATTCATGCTCAAAAGAGATCTGCAGAGCCAGTTATTATTTTATTTGAATGATGAATTTGGAAGCTGACTCCCTGTAAATTTGCTGCATCCTTTCATCATCTCCCAGCAAGTCTTTTGAAGTTAGCCTCTCTTTAAAAATTACACTGTTATGTCAGGGCTTTTTAATGTCAGCAGCATTGCCATTTAAACAAGTGAAAGTAACAGATGAAAAATTAATCAAAATATGTTTAATATTGGGTGCAAGAGTTGCCAGATCTTTTTATCTTTGGCATGTAGTTTTTTGCTTTCTAAATCCTTAGACATCTCTGTCTGGTTCTTTAAAACTTATTTTTCATTTGACTAGCTATACAGCAATTTGTAAATAACAGCAAATAATGGAGCTATTTTCTTCCACTCTTCTAAAAAGGAAGGTCAGGTAGTAACTGCATGGTTTATGTTTATGCAGTATTTTATGCAATGTAACTCACTGACTCAGATGAAGAAAATGCAGAGTACACTAAGGGAGGCAGGGATTTTTATTCCATTCTGACTGTTTTGATTAGCGTAATTACTAAGAGTTCTGCTCAGCATCTGCTCAAAGCTCTAAATATACTGCATATCAAAACCATGCGGGAGGACTGGAAAAAACTTGCCATGATATTGTTTTAAAAGTAATACATTTGTTTGTTTGTTTACTTACCTGCTCATTTGCTTGTTTGATTAAGTCCCTTTTTAGTCACCTTGCGGTTTCTGAGCTTTTTAGGTTCACTTGCTTTTTGTTTCCATGGTTTTCTCTGCAAACATGAGGGATACAAATGCTCTTTTCCTAGCAAGTGAAAGCAGAGATTATATGGATTTACTAGATTGAGGCAGCTGAGGTTTTTTTGCGAAAACACATCAAATATGACAGCTGTCATAATAAAACTGCTAAAACTGCCAATACTGAGGCTAAGAATCCAGGAAAGGACAAATATGGAAAGAGATAGCAGCAGTAAGCTGCAGCAAGCCATTGAATGGCTGATGGGGACATTATAAGCAGAACTGGTACCTGAGAAAGTACATGTTATCTGTGTTAATGATATGTATAATTCTTGGAGACACTTGGCAAGCTTTGTGGAAATAGGAAGGCTACAGCTTACTGGAAGACAAGAGCAGGTTTCCTCCCCTGAATAAGTACCTCATGTGTACCCATCATCCAAAAAATTGTCACACTAAAGGCTGCTGAACCTTTTAAAAAATGCCTGATCATTGTCTTATTAACTTCCTGAGTGAAAGGGACAAAGATAGGAAAGCATTAGTGATGCTGGTGCTCTGTACCCTGGGGATGCTCTAACCATTGCCAAACTCACTAACAGGTTCACTGAGCAGCTGAAGGTGGTATGGTACCATAGTTTAACTGTGTTTAATGAAAAAACTCCATCTCCTACTCTCTCGGGAAGGAGCAATTACCTTATTTTTCAGAAAGAGACATACCAACTTGCCCTACGTCAAGGAAACTGGGTCAAAGCAGTAGACACCTGTGGAGTTTATGATCAAGTAACCCTTCATATTGTAGTGAGAGAAAGAGAGAAAATGAAAAATAATATTACCAGACTTTCTGCACTATGTTGGCCATTGTTTTTCAATAATAACTTCTTGGGAAAGAAATTACATCACTGCGATGCTGTGCATGTCCTATATAATACTATGAACATAAAGTATGGGGGATGTTTACTGTTTCTAAATTAAGTGTTATAATTCTTCTCATATTCATACTTATTAAATACATGGAAACCAGAAGAACATTCCCACTTTGCCACTACAGTTACAAAGTCATTTTCCTGTCCTTTCATACCTATCGTGAGAGTTGTCTCAACTTATCTTTAGATCAAGTGACACAGATCAAGATGGAAGTTTTTATACATAGTGCTATAAATGTAACTAAAAGCCATAAGAATGCATTGGAATACTCAGAACTTCTAAAGTACTTAAGGAAATATATTCTGATTCCTTTTGAACAAGGAAATGCTTCTTACAGCTCTTTGTACAGTACTTAACACTTGATGCTTGTGCTGGATAGTTAGTCTTAGCTGTACTTTGAATACCCCCTCTAGCACAAATAAAGAATAAAAATTTACTTTTGTGGCTACCTTCTTCAGTGAGAAGCATGTGCAAACAGATCAAAAATCTCACAAATAGCCAGAAGAATTTTTTGTTTTGACAAAACCAGGATGCAAACCCCAAGCAAATATTAGCTTTCTATTACATTTTTCTCCACCTAATTGTAAAATGAAATTGAGCTACAGAAAAGTGCTTTTAATTTTTCTGCTGGTTTACAATACTAGGGAAAGGCAATGTGGTTTTTTTCTGCTGGTGAAAAATCACCAACTTCTTTCTGAGCCTTTCATTACTGAAGCAAGGATCTAGGTCCAGAAAACTTCACATATTTGTAGCTGAATTAGCTGCATAGTGTTACATGGAACACTGGCAGTAAAGCTCAAAGAATTTGTCTGGATTTATGTTGGTGAAACTGACAGCATAATTTATACTTGAACTATATAACTGTGAATGATAAAAGGTCTCACAACCCATTTTTAAAAGGAAGGATTAAAAATAGTAAAAATATTGTAGCAATATGAGAGTGGAATTTTTCTCCCATTCTGAATTATATCAGAGTAAATTTTGTTGGGTTTTACAATGTGGAATAATGTCACCCGGGAATTGATCAAGAAAAAGAAGGGCTAAGTCCACTAAAGCAAATTTCCCATCAGTGATGAGAGGAAAATTGTGATGGAAGAATGAGTTAAAGGAAACCACGGTTCCAAAGGTAGATATTTCCACTACATCTGACAGCAACCTCCATGTACTTGTCATATCACTCTCTGAACTCACCGAAAACCTTTGGCTTCTATGTCCCCTTGTGGAAATTAGTTTAATTAATATGCATTGGAGAGATTTCATTTAGTTAATTTCAAAGCTCCTGTCTGAAAATTTAATTTACTTTTTCCACAGCAAAGGTGTTAAGGAGAAGTATTTTATTTTATTCCTCTTTGTTCATTTGAATTTTTAAAAATCTCTGCAATGTCTCCCCTTCATGCAAGTAAATTTTTTCTCTTCTGTTAAGGAATTTGTCTTGTATATCCATCAGCCATTTTTGCCTTTGCAAAAGGGGCAATTATTTTCTAAGTAGGGCAACTAGAAGTGAAGGTGACCGTCAAGAGATAGGTGTACTAAGCCTATGCCCAGTGACATATTTTCTGGATTACAGCCTATTCTTTTACTTATAGTCCTTATTGTTTTCCCTACTGCTTTAGACCCAATATGGACACATGGTCCTGTCTTCTACTTTTTGGCATCTCATCTAAGGGCAAAGCTGAATCAGCACTGTGGGAAAATACCAACTGAATTATTCAGCTTCAGCCAAGAATAACTGGGAGTCAATGTTTTACAGTCTGATTTTCAAAAATTCAAATGATAAAAGAGTGATATGGAAGAATACTGTAAGCAATCTCAAGAATATTTACAGTTCAATGATAAAAGATATGCCAGAGTGAAAATATTTTCTTTCAAATGCAGTGCTCACTGTAATGTACCACTAATCCACAGATAATGCTTTCAACGACATCTGAACTTAATATTAACAAAAAAAAATAAAATAGAGAGGAAGAAAAGAATATAAACAAAATATAGATGTGGAGGGAAACATTTGGAAATCTGCAGAAACACTTGAGACAGCCAGGTAGTTTGAAGGCCATATCCATTGAATACATACCTAAATATACTCAAAATATACAGATATGAACAGATTAAAAAGGAAAAAAAAAGTGGAAATTGAATACTGGAATTTAATAAAACCAAAAACTGCAGCTTTTTGCTGCAAGCCCACTGGAAAAATACAAGAGGAGGAAGATTCTTTTAAGAAGTGAAAGTAATCCATATGTAGGGGAAAAAGTGTTTGTTGAGGAAGCTTGGGCATGGTTTTTGAGTATTGATGGTGCTTTGGATGCTCCATACGAGACACTGACATCCCCGACAGGCTGAGAAACAGGAATTTCCATTGCATCTGTAACAGCTAAAACTGTGTACCTTGGAAACCTAAAATGTTCTATGACATATTTATCTTAGATTATGAGGGAGATACAAGAATTCAGACCTGCTCCATCTCAAACAGAAATTATACTGTTTTGCCACCACAGAGATAGGAATTATGTCTCGTTCCTTATGTAAAGACCTACATGATATCAGGAATTTTATTTGTTTGTCCTGGATTCCAGGTTTTCACCTACAAAATGGGGTGAGGTTTCTTCCTTCTCATATGTAGGCATTTATGGTGGTAAGTAGTGTACTGTAGCTGTTCTGGTAATTGTAATAGAAGGTTCTTTGATCCAACTTTTGCACCTATTCAAAGTGGCTTGTGACCCTTCTCCTGCCTGGTAAATATAAGTTGGCAGAAGACTAAAACAAAATCAATCTAAAGGCAAGAAGCCAAATAACCACTTGGCTGTACACCAAAAGTTAGAGTATGCCTAATGTCCCCAGATTTTCACAACAATTATCCATTCTTTTCTAGAAGCAGTTGGCTAGTTAACTCAAGAGAATAAAAATCTGAGCTTTAACAGAAAGCCATCAAGGACAAACAACACTATGTAAGAAAAGTGAAGAAAAAAAAATCAAAGAAAATCTAAAAGCAATGGGAAAAACTCCCTTTTGTGAGTGAAATGGTCAGAGAACTGAAAACATATTTTTCATACTTAAAAGTCAAAGCAAAACTGGCTTGGCAAAATGTGCCTTTCAGAAAAAGTCAGATATTGTGGCAGCATATAATTTTGAGTTCTCTTCTTGCCTGTGTGTCCCTAATACTTCAGCACAGGCTGGGGAACTGAAAGCGCTTGAGTGCGGAAAGTTTCTCTACCAACCCACTAACCAAGCTACAAAGCAGTTGCTTCTTCTCTTTGTAGTCCAAACTGTTTCAAAGTAAGTTTTGTGAGAAATGAAAGAACTGAGGATACTTATTTAATGTACACATTGAAACACTCTGGTCACAATGCTATCCCCAGAACTGTTTCACAGTTGTTTAGTTCTGACTTAATCAGAGAACAGCCATACCTGAGGGCAGTTTTATTCTTTCTTTTTTTGTATAAACTATAGGTAAAAAATGCTAAGACACCTTTGGAATTCAGGAAACAAACTTTCCCCTGAGATTAAAAGATTAAAAGTTGGCAAATTGGTTACCTGAATCATCTCAGCTTCTCAGGGGAAACTTTGCAGTCAGACAAAAACAGGTCAGAAAATTGCCTGATGTTAGTGCAGAATCATCCCACAGTGCTCAAAAATAAAAGTAAGCTGAAAAACAAGTTACTAACCCTGTTAGGGCAAATGGATTTGTAATAAAGATGTCACAGGAGAGGTAACCTGAGACCAACATTAACTTTTTATCCCTTTCAAGAGTCCAAGCTGACAGAAGGTGATATTTGTAGCAGGAATATGAAGAAGGAACACAAGGCACAGTAAGGTCACCAGGCAAACACTGTGCAAGGACAACAAGGCATATTCTCAGTACAGAGGTCAGCAAGCTTGATGGCTGCAATGAAGATCAGGACATACGAAGATGAGTTTTATTATAGGTTAGTGCAGCTCTGTTGTTTTCTGAATTCCAAGGCAGCTATGCAAAGACACAATGGGAGAGGACTGGCAAAAGAGACATAGAGCAGAAAAGATGATGAGGGTAACAGGGGAAGTGTCTCAGTACAGACATGAAGCTCTGAAGAGAGGATTTTTCAGTCCAGGCATGGTGAAGATCAGTGAGAGTCTGAGGGATAATGATCAGGAGTCTAGAATGTACTGACTGCAAAGGAAAAGTGGAGCAAGAGGGCATCTTAAATAACTCTAAAAAAGAGCTGACTACAGTGGTTACTGTGTTCTTTAAATTATGTAAAAGGAAAATGTAATTTTTTTCCATGTCCACTGAGCCTAAGTTATACCAAGGGTGTACTAAGTAGTTTGGAGAGAATTATTTCTAGCATTAAGATCATGAAGTGCTGCAATAGTATGTACTAAGGTATCTGGAAATAACATTATAGCAGATTTCTAAAAAAAAAAGAGGTTGAACAAGAATCTGGCTGCAGCGACAGGGTGCACTTCTGACAGAAGATGTGACCCCTCAAGATCCTGCTACAGAAATCCCTTCTGTGTTTTTTTTTTTTTTTTTAAGGAGCACCAAAATTTTCCCAATCTTACTTTCTTTCTTACTCTAAATTAAGTTTTGTTTCACAGGAGTTTTCTCTACTCTTGAAGTGAATCTAGGTAGAAAGGGTAGAATTGCCCATGAAACACCATTTTAAAAGCTGCTGTAGTGAGGATACCAAGGGCACAGGCAAAAGGTGGTGCAGGTGGCAATAACCCCAAAGACTGAGGCGAAAGAACAGAGCGCCTTACTACAGACCAGGCACCTTGGGCATGTGTGGCAAAAGCCTGAGCACAGATTTCAGGTAAAACTATACTAATTATCTTATTTCAGAGCAGACTGCATTCATGAGTATCTTTGCTAAGGAAATTTTCTTTGAACTTAGCCCTCAGCTGGTGTATGTTAGTGCTGTCCCCTGGGCCTAAAAAGTGGCAGATTTATTTATGCAGTCTGCAGGTTTGGCTCCATACTTTTATCTCAGCAACTGAGAAAACCATTTTACTTGGTCTGTCAGAGGTATTTTGTGAATTACTGTTGGTAAATAGGTGTTATTTTTGAAGGTGGGTGTGTTAATGAGGCAGGAAAGCCTCCAGAGATGAGGAAACGCTAACACCATGAGCTGTTCCTAGTTCTTAATGACACACTGATGCTTCATCTGAAAATCTGGCCTGAAAATACCTTGCTCCAATACTGAGTAATGCAGGCTACATCTGAAGGAACTGAAGTAAATGCTCAAGGGCTTCAAGGACAAGTGGGGAAAAAACATCATCGTTTCAAGGAAAATCTCAGGAAAACAAGCATTAATTTTCTGGAATTATTTTAATCACCTTGTTTTAATACAAGAATCTTGGAGAAATAACTGTTTTATGTGCTTGTCTTGCCCCTCCAAAGCATCATTTATTGCTTTTGGGCCTCTTTATCCCTCTTTTTATTTCGAGCATACTTTATATGTCTGCCAATAAAGGGGGAATATTATACCCTGGAATCTTCCTGTGTACGTTAAAAGAGTGTTTGGCAAAATGGTGCTGGAATAATAAGTAACAGCTTGCTTAAGATAGGGTCAATCAATGCCAGGGGAGGCTATTTACTGGATTATATACAGTCCTCTTGGAGGAAGAAAATCTCTCAAGTGCTCTCAGTTTGACAACCGCTTTTTCCATCATCTGTTTGGAATTTCTGTGCAAGTTAGCTTGCAGCCCTGCTATTTCCTCTGCATGTGTTCTGCAAACTGTGGAGAGGATACACTCGTTATTTGGAAGGAGTCAGGAGTGAGATGCAATTATGGGGGCCTAAGCACGCAAGAGATAAAATCTCCTTCCTGCCAGCCAGCATAGAGGGCAGTCTGTTTGAGCTCAGAGGCAGCTGATCAGATCTGAGGCTAAGTATTTGAAAAACAAATCTCAGCAGCCTATGAGCCCCATTTGTTTATTTAGAAAGAAATTGTACCATTTAGTTGCTCTGACCAGGCAAGCAAAGCAAGTGCTGGCTTTGATATGATGCTTTTTAAAAACATCTAGCCTGTGTTCAAGTCAAGTGGCTTCATATTGTGCTGCCTTTTGAAACATATCAACATATCAAGCTGCTCAAGGCTACCAAGCTTTTTCAAATGTACTTTTGACATTTCAGGGCAGCTTATACCTAGATTTCAAATGAGGGGTATGTTTGAATGAAGGCATTTTTTTTGTAATTTGCCTGAACTCTACATTTATGCTTTCTGTGGCCTAATCTGCTTAATTGAGATCTGTTCCTTGGCTGGCTGCCAGCATTAGCAGAGTATGTAGATAGCAGATTGGTTTACCTATGTATTGCAGAAAGACTATTTCTTTCACAATCTTAGTGGTGGACTTGCATGTGAAGCTAGAATTGGTTCAACAAAATGTCCCCAAAACTGACTGTTTACCATTAGCCTTTCAACATGTAAATGTGGCAGATAACTTTTTAAAATAGTTTATTCAGTAAAGCCTACATCAGTGTCTGACTTGGAACATTACTTATTTTCTATCCTTAACACCAAAAAAATTACAGTGACATTTTCTCTTACTAAAGTATTGAGGAGTTAAGTATGCAGTGAGAAAACTAAGGGGCCCCCAACCATCATATTTACAAAGTCAAACCAGCTGAAAGTTTTCAATGAATTTTAACACTGGCGAGTTTGGAGAACTGTAAAACCCTTTCCTTAGCACTCTGAATGCTAATATCTTAAAGAACCTGCTTTAAAATTAATTTTAAAATCTAAGATAAGTGTTTTAGTCTGAATATCTGAGGAAGATGGTTTTGTGAACATGGAGGTATCCATTTGGGAGCAAAGATGTTGACTTCATCCTGTCTGACAAGGGGATTTGAATCCTGTCAGCACAGAACTTACAACATGGGAGATGCCTAGCTTTCATTCAAAAGTTTCTGAAATCAGCTGGTCTCCAGAACCTTTCTCACACATTCTCTTGAGATAAACAAATGCTGTTGGAAAGGAAGATGGTGGAAATGAATGCTTAACCTTGACACACTTGCACCTGCTCATTGCCTGCTGACCCTTCGCAGGCAGCTTCCTCAAGACCTCTGCTCTCACTAATGTGACTGGTTAATTGCACATTGCTTACCCAGATATTGGCAATAATAATAGAGGCACCATTTGGCTTGCAAATGTAGCTTTTAAAAAAAACAGCCTGTATAAAAACTGAAAGAGAACCTAACCTCACCATGTCATGAGGCCTGCAAATCTCTGCTGTTGATAGGCAAGAAGCAGTACTATGCTTTTTAAAGGACTTGGTTTTAATTTGCTCTAACCTCTGTAGGAACAGAAATTCTGTAATAATCCATTCTACATTGTTTGGAAAGATGGAAAAGAACTCATCCTGTGAATATTTCCATTTCCTTGCTAATACACAAGCACTTTTACAGAGTTAGGGAGGGACAAACCAGTTCTAATTTAGAACTACAAGGGGGTGAGTCCAGTTAGGACTACAAGGACTACAAGCTCCCTCTCACCTATCCCAATGCTGCCTCCTACTCCTGCAACCTGAGCTGGACCCAGGCACCTGTGACTTTAGAAATACTGAGCTAACATCTGCATGCCAGCTTTCCCAGCAGGAACTCCTCCCACTCCTAGCTCATCTTTGGTTGCAAAGGTTTCAGCAAGTCTCTAGAAACAAAGACATCACAGGAAGTCTTAAACTCCCTTCTGACCTAAGCCTGGACATTCAAAGTGGGCTGCAGTGAAAATATGAAAGAAAGCAGCAGCTGATTGCTGCTTCTGAGATCACGGGGCATTGCCTTCTCTTTTTATGGGAAATACAGACTTCTCTGTCTCCAAATAGAAACATGTTCACTGTTAACATGCAGGATTTCTTAAAATAAATTCCTTCTCTGTGCTTTATCCCTTGGCAATGTTACCAGGATGGCCATGCTCCTGCTGGATGTCACCAGCAATGTTACCAGCATGGCCTGCTCCCACTATCTTTATGCCAGGGGGAAGCCATAGCCTGCAGTCTCTGAGCTGAATTTCAAAATGGTGTAGGGATATCACCAGAAAGGGCAAAAATCAACATAAATTTCTACTCTGTCATCCATACGAAGTGGACAGAAGTGGATGGTAAAACAGCACCTGAATTTTGTTGTCTAGATAGAAAATGTTAGCTCAGCACTCTCTTCCTACAGGTACATAATGGTTTTTATACTCTTGTTTTCCTGTTGCCATTAGTGAAGGCATTGCTGTTTGCTTACAGGGCTAACTATTCCCCCATGTAGCAGTACACTCATAAATACAGGTGTTAAATCATAGAAAATCACATTTTGGACTTTACAAATAAAGTGTGACTGGCTATATTTTTTTTTTTTTTACTTGGTACATTCATGTTCAAAACACTTCATAAACACAAACCCTTTCATAAACACAAACACTTTCAATTCAATTGTGAAATACAAGAGGTCTATTCATGACCTCATTTCATCAGTGGAGAAACTAGTCAAAGATGATGTGCCTGAAACACTCACAGGAGGAAGCATAAGTGTGATGATGCGAACAAGGTCCTGAAACCTCTTCTTCCATTTGCACTAAGATTTAGGTAGTGCTTCCTATCGCCCCAAATGGGTCTATAGGTAATGCATCATCAGGAGCTTCTGCAAGTTAAGCCATGGTACATATGAAGAAAATGTACACTTTCTGACCATATCCCTCTAATAAAACAATATCTCTTCAGCCTGGAAAGACTGCTTCCAATAACAATAATGACACAGAGTAATTTCTACCACTGTAAAGTGGATACCAAATATTTGCCAAAGGTTCAACAATTTTTCATTCCAAGTGCTTCGGTATTTCAACTGGCCTTTGGGAAACTACATATTTAATAGGAAAATGCTATAAACTGGGATTTCCATAACTAAATCAGGCACAGAAATAAAGAATACATAGTTCTGACAAGAGTCAGAGAGCCAAAATTTTGATGGGCTTGATAAATGTAGCTCCTTGAAAGGCTTATGGGACCTTCTTGCTTTGAATTAATTACACATATCCATAAATCAGAGCAATCTGATGAGGCTACAAGCATTCAAGCAGCAGGAAAGCTGCCAGTTTACAGAGCATTTCTAGATGAGTGTGTGACCATGTACATAGTGTTGAAAATGTTTTGAGGTTGCCAAAGCTAGGGCTAGCAGCAAAGGAGTCTGGCATCCTAGTGGACTTGTCTGTGAGCAAGGGGGTCAGACAGAAAGACAGACAGGTGGCTTTATAGACTTGGGTAGAGGAAAATGGGAAGAGAACCAAGGCTAGACTTTGTCTGAGAGACAATTAAACACAGAAATTTGTAAAAAAATCCTGGTTTATATTTTGTTTTCACACTTGGAACCATACAGTGCAAAAAGGGGAAATATGACTTACGGCTCCAAGGAAAATAAGAGTAAACAAATTTAAATTCTGTGCTTTACATGGCTCATGACCACTTCAAACAGAACTGTAGGGCAAATGTGCCACACAGTGGAAATACGTCCTGCTGTGTTGTACTCCTGATGATTTGCTCTGCAAGTAGAGCAGAAATTTGCCTGCAGATTTTATTTTGCAGTGGAAACATGGATCCTTTCCCTTACTCTGCTTTCCATAGTGTAGTTGTCTATTAGCATCATCTTATGTGTGTTTGTCTGTAAGTAATCCCTCAAACTTGTATAAATACACCTACTTGTGCAGTGTGCTGGAGCAGAGCTATGCATGTTATAACAGCTGGCGTTCGACTGTCTAATGAGTAAACATTATGTCCAGGGGTTAAAGTGGACTGGAACGGTTCCAACTTATGTCTGTTAGAAAGCTACTAGGTTAAATATTTGGTTCTTATTGTTACTCTTTGAAAATTAAAGCATGTCTAAAAACTGAACCACACCAGTTTGTGGTTCCTGACCTTCATAACCTTCTTGGGAAAAGCTTTATCTGTGGCAGCCTTCTGCATCAATGAGCATTTCAGATTTCCAGTACTTGCTTCTGTGGTAAAGTGTCCTTTAAATGTCAGAGAACTTGCACTTTATGTACACTTGGTGTATACCACAGAAATTCAGCATAATAAAAACTACGTCAAAGTACTAGCAAATTACATAAACACATCAAAGGTTCTTGTTAGATGATATGCTGGTTTTACAGAATACTCTTACCACCTCTGATGGCTCCTAATCCTGGTTCAGAGCTGGGTTTCTCTCTCCAGCAGTCCATGGTGATGCTGGCCTTAGCAATTCCACTGGCACACATGCAAGCTGAGAAAAGATGCAGCTACAGAGCAAGTCTCCTTTGCTCAGTCAGGGTGCTTTGAGTGATGAAGCATTTGCAAGCAGGACACAAAGAAGTAGGGGAGTTGGGCTACAACAGGTCTGTGTAGAGGGAACAAACCATTTCCTGCAGAATGGGGAAGATGCAAACAAGCATGAGGTATGAAACAGAGGGCACTGTGAGGACACTTCATCCTCACACAAAGAATAACACACAGTCATTCCCTCAAATAATGAAATTATTTAGACATTATTTGTCAATTTTAGAAGTAACCTACAGAAAGAATTACAGGTTTATATGTGTCTGGTTGTTCTAATTACTGAGAAAGAAAACACTTACTCTTGTAAATAAAAATTAAAACATTTAACCAATATAGTAATTGTGTTGTAATCCAGAGATAGAACTGCTGTCCTTTTTTACAGCTCCTTTTACACTTTTCTATTGTTTCTGCATATCCATCAAGAGTTCTTACTAGCTCCATACCCAGTTGTGTTCTCACTGTTGTGGTAGGTCTCCTTCCAGGCTCAGATCAATTACTGTCTATGTTAGTGGAAGGACCTGTGCCTTATCTGAACCACCAGAAGATGGCTAGCTCTTCCAACAACTAAAAAATTAAATATATTATTATGCACTGTTCCACAGAACACAGGACATAGAAATATGCAGTTTCTTAACAGCTTTTATCATGCAATTACCAGTGATCTTACCTTACCTTGCCCTTTGTGTGACCAAGGAAATGTTCAACAAAAGAAGTGCTCCTCACACTTGGCATGGGGCAATTTTGGACCTTCTAGGCATCCCCAGAGTTCAAGGTATAAAGCCAGTATATTCTGTCTGCTCAATTGTCTGCTCATGCTGATGTACTCTCCTTTGCTCCAGATACCAAAGGCCACAGGCAGCTTTAAAAAGAGCCAAAAAAGCCAGCTGGACAAAATGCTGGACAAGATGCCTAAGCAGTTGACTAAAATCTACAGTTATGTTATCTCACTGGAGAATTTATGCCTATACTTGGCACTCTGGAACAGAGAAGGATTGGACTGCCACCAGTTCAACTGGATGAGTGCTGGATATACAATGTGCTGGACCTGCACAGGTAAAATTTCAAGGGGGATACTGATGTCATAACCATCACCTTATGGTTTTGTATATTGTCTTACTTTACACATCTTTTCCATAATAAGTGCTAAGATTTTGTAGCTATAGAATATTGGGACTTGAAAACCCTCTGTATTCCTTTCAGAATTAATTTTATACACAAACTGTTTGAAAAAAAAATGAACAACAAGAATATAATTAACCCAGTAGTTCATGTGTTACTTTATGAAAATATTACATTGAAGAAAAACAGGTCAAAAGCAGTATTATGTGACTAGACTCCACTTCTGTGCCAAAGTATCTGAAAACTTAGACAGATCAGCTAAATAACACACAGTAGGAAAACAACTAATTAATGAAATCGTTCCAGTAGTGTATGAGAAAAACAAGTGTGTTCCAAGAGAAGATATCTTAAGACTTGCAAATCATGTAACTAAATAAGAAAAACAGTATTGTTCTGATGCTAATGTTTCCTGTGTAGCCTACATTTTCTCCTCAGGATCAATGTGAGTTCTTGTTTTTACAGAAAAACAAAATTGAATTGGAGAGAAACATAGAACTAAAGTCAGAAAACTCAGATTTTTTTTTTACCCATTTCTTTACCATTTTGAATATTTTTTCTAATTTCTAAAAGCTTGCCTTGCTATCCAAAAAAAAAAAAAAAGTCTTTTTAAGAAATCTTAAACTTTGTTTACAAGGAACATGAGCGACTAGAGTAAATGACACCACAGAGAGACTTCTCAGCAAATAAAGCCTTATTGGAGATTTAGGTTTTATCCAAAAAAATATAGTTTAACCATCAGAGTTCAGGTAGAAAGATGAAGACTTTCAGACCAGGGAAAGATAAAACACAGGAAACATGACTCATTTCCATGGGGATTCTCATTCTACCTGCCTCAGGGTAACACAGGAAAGAGAAGAAAAGGTAAGAAGGGGAAAGAATAAAATGTGTCCGTGAGCAGGATAAAAGGAAGACAAAAGGATAAAAAAGGTCAATAGCAAAATAATTATCTGTCTTGGTACAGGCTGTCAAATAAAGTGATAATACTCAGCTTTCTGAAAATCATAAGCTACCTTAATTCATTAATCATCTACTGAGATGCTTTGCAAATGCTAAATAACCTTTAGTGGCTCTGGTTTCAATTACAATGTAAATGCTACCATCTGCATGACTTGGTGCATGGTCTCCTTTGTGCCAAATGTGATGGAATTACACTTGTCTCTATGTGTTTTGATGATTACACCCCCAAAATCTGAAATGCTGTCTTGCCTTGCTTCAGAATCTAACAATATTAAGCTTTACTCAACACCAGCCAAGCATTATTGTGTAAGGTAAGCCTAATTTGAACTCCCACGATACAGCAGTGAACTGCAGCTTAAGAGAGTTGAAAGCCAAAAAAGTGGCAAGTTATCACACACCCTCAGTTTCATTAACTAAGCAGAAGGTCTCAGCCTCCACCTAACTTGTGCCCTGTTTGTATGTAATGATTTCTTGTTTTAGTCTATCTGGTTATTCAAAATATAAAAGAAAATTAACCCTAGGTTCATATCAATAAATGGACACCGCAGATCATGCAAACTAATTGTGACCTCCAAGGCTGTCCTCACCTCCTGTACCAAATCTTCCTTAAGGCTCAGATGTCTTCAGCAACATACTGGCTTCAATCTTGCAAAACTGGGCTGTAAGTGTGGCACTTCCATAAAATCTTTGGTATAACTCCTTGCAGTAGATTCTTTGTTCAAGAGGAAACAATCAGCCTATTCCCAGTGATTTCTGAGTGAGTGTTAAGGATACATATATGGTGAAGTGCCTAAAGCAGGCTGATACCTCTAGATTCCATAGTAATCTGATCAAATACATGCTCCAGGTTTCCATATAGTTAGCCATTAGCACATGTGACAGACTTTGTACTTTCACTGTAGTGGAGAGCCATGCTTAGGTGTTTTGGAATTGGCACATAAAATGCCAGACATTGCCACATGCATAATTTGTGGACAGCTAATTCTGTACTAGTAACATTGAGCAAACATTTTCAGATCCAGTGTAATTTGCAGGTTATAGCACTGCCACCAGAATACAAGAAACTCAAGAAAAAATTGTGGAGAATTTCAGGAATATTTGATGTTTTCATGAAAAATAAAGATTTTTTTTAGATGATTATTTGGTCTCTTATTGATGTTTTCAGCATTTACATGAAACATAATTTTGGTGAAACGACGGAATACTTTTTATAAACAAGTAATTAAAAACCAATTACCAGAAAGTAACTACAAGATGTTTTCTGCTATCTCTTTTCACAAATCTGACCTCAAAACAGCTCTGAAAATGTTTACCAGAGTATGTTTTCATCTGTCTTCAATTACGCAAGTCAGCCACAGAAGGCAAAAAAAGTCAACACTCTGTTACCAGCTTTCTGCATTCCATTAAAATACTCTGATCTTCTAAAATTAAGAAGCTGTGAGTCATTCCCAAAATCATGAGATAGGCTTAAAATTACAAGATTTCAAAAAATAGACTGGGGGAACTTTAATTCATATGTTCAATTGTTTGTTGGGTGGGGAGGGTGGTGGTGGTCCTAGACTACCACAAGAATAGAAACACATTTGTTTTTTTTAAGTAAGAACATGTCTAGAAATCCAGGGATTTTAAGGAATGCCAGATATCAGTGGTTTACAGCAGTATCATAGGATTTTGTAGCACACTTCAGAGCAAATTCATTCCTGCTGACCTATGGTACTCAGCTTTTGCAGTAAAATTAACATTTATAGTTTGAAGAAGTTAAAAGTCATGGTCCCCAGTGAGGTGCTATTCTGAATGGAAATTAACAAACCATCTGTAAAGAAACTTTAATGCACACAGGAAAATATGACCACCAGCATGAATGTTGCGATTCCCTGAATTGATGAAAAACTGATACACAGACCTAAAGTCAGTGGAAATTCAAAGAACCAGACACTTCCAGTCTTCTTTCTGGATTTAAAAGGACAAAGGCAAACATTAGATTTTATTTGAGGGATGACATAAGGGAAAGCCCAAATTAAATAATTGGTTTTTTGAAGATTACTTGCATTGTTCTTCAAACAACAGTGTCTCAGTCTGTAAGACATCTGCTTTCTTTTTCCATCTGCTCTGACTGACTTCTGGGATAGTAGGAAGATATCACAAACACTCAATTCACTTGTTTGCAGCAAAAGGCCTTTAAAGAAAACAGCTTGTGGCTATCAGGACTTTTGCCCAACATGGATTTGAACATCTAGCTTCCTAATCCAGAAAGCAGATGTTTTAACAGTGCCTGGGAAATGATTTTTAGTATGTTTTATGTGATCTAAACATAATCCAACCAATAGAACTTGCTATTCAATGTTTAACCTTTTCTCTAAGATTCTTTTCTCTAGTAGATTTAGTATTTAACACAGAACAGCTGGAGACTGTAACGTTTTTGGCACAGAAAGACTAAAATGGAAAGTTTTCTTCCAGTACAAAATTGTTTGCACTATTTCTTCTGACAGTGCCACCTGATTCCCTCTGGAAGGATTAAATTTCCTCACATCTATCATATCCAAATAGTGCAGTGTCAAGAGACCGGCAATAGCCTTAGTTTGCCCATCCATAACTGACATTTTGTACATTTTTTTTCTAAGTAGAACTGAAGGTTGACTTCAAGGTAAATTCCAGACTAGCATCTTAAGACACAAGCCCTTTTGTGCACTGACTTTTGCTCCCACTTCTGGACTCTCCATAACCTCATCTGGCATGTAAAGCAGTTTCAAGCAGAAGCCTGTGTATTGTCACTTGTAAAAAAATCCAGCCTTGTAACCTGCAAATATTAATATAATAGTAATAGTAATAGTAATAGCAATAGTAATAGTAATAGTAATAGTAATAAATAGTAAGTCCAGCAAATCTGCCAGACTTCACTATAAAAGTGCCAGAATCTTTAAAGTGCATCTCGCAATGCTGGATCATATTACAGTCAATGTCAAAGTTAATGCATTGTTGATGTAGTAAAAGTACACTGCAATTTATCAGAGCATGTGTGCTTTGCTGGTCCTAATATTTTATTTAACTATTTTGAATCGTAGAAACAAGGCATGAATTTTAACTGGTATTTAATCTATGTTAGGTATTGGAAGATTAAATCCAGGAATTTGTGAGTATTTAGAAATCTTCACCAAGCCTCCTGGCTCAATCTTATATTTTAAGAATCTTTTAAAATAAAAAAGGATTCTGAGTTTTCTAATTGACAATACTTATGACAGTCTGTCTTCATGTGGACACATTATATTTTCATGCTATCTGTTGAAAATATTCTGGTTTTATTTTGGTGAGTGCAAGTAAAATAATTAATATAGGGATGTTATTTATTTGATACCCCTGGAAATTGCACATAGGATTTGATAGGAATTCAGACAATTCAGGGTATGTCTCTCTGGGTGTTCAAAACTAGAAGGAAATGAAAGTTTGCTGCACTGTTTCAGAAGAGAAATGACAGCTCTCGCATACCTACAATGCATCTTCTAAAAGAAGAATCTGTACTTGCCAAGTAAAACTACAAAATATTCCTGTTATTTTTCTACAGTGTTCAAGATTTAGTTCATATTATCTGCTCTCTAATGTCCTCTATTAAATTGTGGATACACTGCAGTTCTCTAAAAGTCCACAGTTTCAATAAAATTTCAGTTCTTGAGTACTTTAAGAATTTCAGAAGTGTTCTAACCCTTCTAAAAATGTGTTTCTTTGAATCTTGAATCACATTCATTTTGCAGCTAAGTTAGGGATCCCAAATGGATCAAGCCTGGAAGTGGGATGAGGCCTCACAGTTCACATATATGGTTTTGAAAAATAAATTGAAGAGATTCCTTGTAAATTTGTTGAGCACATACTTACATGTGGAAGCACAGAAATTACTTGTCAAATTGTAACTTTTATTGTCCAGCTCATTTCATCTGTCTCCTTCACTCAGCAGTTCCTCAAATTTTTATCATTGAAAGGGGTCTCAAATGTTTTTCTGTTGCTCTAAGGTGGGCAGTGTCTTAAAAAAATACACATAAACCAATTTTCTAATGTTTCAGAAAATATTTCAAAGTAAAATATAAGCATTCTTAGATTTATTTGGCTTTATCCTATGTATAACAGCCTATATTTATTTGCAAGGTAAACTATGGGCTTTTTATTTGTGGTAATACAGATTTTCCCTAATGTCCCATTTCTTTGAAGCATCCATAGCATGATTAGCTTCCTACTCGACCCATGGTTACTTAATGAATAAAGCAGACACAGTTGTTAGGTTTCATGGGTAGAAAGGCAGATGGAACTTGCCATAGTGCTTTGAAGTTTTCAAGTGTTTTTTCCTTACTGATGCAGTCGAACAGCTGCAGTTTTTTTAGAGATTGTGCAAGTGAAATAATTTATTTTTACTGCACATTCCAGCACAATACACCATGGAATAGATTTACCCCCTAAAGAACAGGCTTTGGGCTAAGGTACTTGCCATGTTGAAAGGGAAAACAAATTGTGATGATGTCTGCGCTTGATTTGTTGAAATATTTCATCCTCAGCACTACGTTTGACAATGCAAGCAGAATAGCTCCACTGTCTCCTAAAGATTCACTGTGTATGTAATCATCCTTTGACTGGAAAAAAGCCCAGTGCATATTTGCAGACAATGTAGTTTTAACATTAAAATTTAAACTTAGTTACTAGCTAAAATAACATGCATGTGGCCCACTCCTAAGGGCCAGCATCAATTCCTACCAAGACAAACAACCCCCCATGCATTACTGGTATGGGTGTACAAAACTTTATCACTGGACTATTGGCAGAGAAGTACACAACTTAAAGGAGCCTTTCAAACTACACCACGGAGAGATAACCAGTGTTTCCATGAAAACATACTGTTTGCTAATCAGCTGTAATGCATGTATTCTTGGGACTTTATTAATAATGAAGCTTGTGCCAGCCTCTGTGAAAGGCTGTGAGCTGCTTGTCTAAAGGACTTTCAGACACCAGTAAATTTCAGCAATGGTAACACTGAGCCGTAGGCAGATGAATTCTCTTCCTTTCACAACTTAAGGGTAACACCAGCTATATCTTCAAGAGGGAAACTAGCCTTATGGGTTCCCATCAAGAAAAGAGCAGCCTGGTGAGGAGATCTATCTCATTTATAGACAATATTGATTTATTTTATCCTGCTCTGTGCTCCGTATCTTTTGTTATCAAGATGTCCAAATAGCAAAATAACAAGTAGCAGTCATTAGATATTTCTGACAAAATTACTACAGGTAAAAGTAATTTATTATGTGTTACTTTGCTAGTAGAAAAGAATTGGTGGAGATTAGACAGATCAGCACCTTTATTCTGAAAAAAGAGACTTCTGAATGGTATATGGATCAACTCAAAGGTACTGTACAAAAAGCAAGTCAGGAATAACTCTTCATTGCTTCTCACAGTATCAGAGTTGTTAATAAAGCAGGTAGCAGATACAAAAGAAATCTCTTCCACACTTCTTTACGCAGTGCATAATTAAGATATGGACCCCTCAGCCTGGGTGTCATACAGTCCAAAGGGATACAAACCCTTTAAGAAAGGAATCAGTTGAGCAGGATGGACAAATGCAGTGCATCTGCTGAACATGGAGGCTGGGAAGACTGATTCAGAAGAGCGTCATCTTGCACATGCTCTGCTCCTGACCTGCTCCCCCGAGTGTCCAGTATCTAGCATTATGATCTCTGCAAGAATCACTTGACAACCAGTGAAGAGATTACCAAACAGTGTAATAAATGCCACTGAATTCTATGAAGTTAGTTGTAGTTGTTTGGCTCAGCCTGAAGAGGTTATGGTAAATAGATACAAGCTGACATGTTCACTGTGATTATTACATTATGCTTAGCAGTGGTGTGGAGGAATCTTTGCATTCCACTGTCTAACTCTTCACATGATTTAGAACAACCTATTATTTAAGTGGAGAAATATTTCCAGAAAGTGAGCTCTGATTATGCCAGAGCAGAATTTTGGCTTGTGCTATCCTATGCGCATTTCGGTGTTGAGGTCAGAGTCTGTCTGTGTGGAATAGGAGGCTGGTGGCACAGAATGGGAGTAAGGGACTAATTTCAGTAGTTGTGTGAAAACTGAGGAGCTCATTCAGTAACTCTCCAGAGAAAAGACTTCCTGCTTTATCCTAGAAGATCTAATGAGATTAGACTGCCAAGGGTCAGTCTTCAACACACCATCATGGTTAAATACCCTGGAAATGTTTGCATATGTAGCTTTTAAAAATGTTTTTGCTAGTTCTTACTGTTGTTTGTTTTTTGGTTTTTTTTTTTTTTTTGTTGTTGTTGAGGTTTTTTTGTTGGGTTTTTTGGGGTTTTTGTTTGTTTGTTTGCACAGCCTCAGTAGGACAGTGCTCAGATATTTTTTGGGACAAATCATAAAAGTAAATGAAAGAACAGAGATGGAAGAGCACTAAACTACATTGCATTGAAAATATAAAAATAAAGTAAAACAGATGTTCAATAAGCCAATTCAGGATAATCAAAATAATTTCACAGGAAAAGTCATTCAATGTTTGATCAAATGATAAATCTCAGATTTTCCTTGTGGGCTGATAAAAGAATGTATCACCTCTGCAAAACATTCTGTTATCTGTATTGTGGCACCATGGCTATTCCCTGGACAGCTAAAATATTTCTGGTCTTTTCTTTCATAAAGGAATCAGACACAGGAAAAGAACAGAGAAAGTTGTAAAATACAATAAGAATTTGGTGTGCATACCAATACCCCTAGGGCATTATGATCAAAGTACAGCAATAGCTGCACATGCCATTTCCCTGAGGCCAAGAGTCTATATAATAATCCCTACCTTTTTTATCATGCAATAACTCATTGTTAACTGAACACTAAAACTGCAGTGTTAATAAGTCAGGACTAGGGTTATTGTTGGTCTGTTGAAGGTATGAATCCATTCTGAGTACTGACTCCTCCACAACACAGAAGCAACACTGTTGGCGCTGCTCTCCTGAGAAAGCTGGACATGAGTCCTCCTGAAGTCAGTAATGGAATTACCTCAAATTGGTCGGGATTAACCAGATTTCCTCTTATCCACTCTTTAGTCTTCACTGTAGGGGAGCAGGCTGCACAAAGTAGCTATTTCCTGAAATATCACTAAGAGGGCAGTAAATTGAGAATTGTTTCTGGAGAGGTCATTCCCACTTTCCCTGTTAAAGCTGCACTATCATGCAAAGAGGCCTGTCAGATAAATGAGGCCAGAGAACCAGCCAACAAGAAAGTGCATGTTCCTGTCTCCCAGCTTCTGGGCAATCTCTTCAACCACCAGGTTATTGTGAAAAAGGCCTGACCACAGTAGTGGGAATATTTCTGAATAAGAGTGACCAGAATTGTTTTCCTCTGAAGTTGACAGTCAGAAATCAATATATGCTCCAAGCTTAGATTCCCCTGGGCACAGATGGGATGCAAGTTCTGCTCTAGTTTATAATTTTTTTTAGATGGAGCAAGGTGATACACACTGTAGTCTAGATTTAGGCAGACTAGGAAAACATGTCCAGTGCAGGAAGGTAGGTGATGCTTACAGAGAAGGAGCCTGAGCACACAGATAGGATTAATGTACCTAGTTCTGCCAAGGTCTTAGCCAAGATGCCGAAACAAATAGTGTAGATGCTACCTAGAGAAGATGGTTCAGGTGCCTTCCAAATGGGCTCCTCACAGTCTTCCCATGAGCCAAGTCCTCCAAAGCATCAGATGGTTGTTACACATAGGCACAAAGACAGAAAGAGGGACCCTGCTCTGGAAAGCTGTCAGTATTCTCTGCCTTACAGGGGTGCATGGACTAGACCCCAAAGAAAAAGAAAATATCTGTAATTTGTCCAAATAACAATGTTGCAAACATTCTTTTTGCCAGAAGTAACATTTAGCTATAAGAAGATTTTAAATTAAACTTCCCTTGGCAATGCAAAATAATGCATTACTTATGACTGTAGTTGATCTGACTTCCTACTGAATATGTAAAACATTAGGTAAGTACAAAGGGAGGCCCCAGCCTGGCAAACAGTTGTGTTAGAATGATTCTTCATGTTAGTGATGCAAAAATTTGGTGTGAGTAGGAAGCAAAGTAGGGGAAATGTGGGCAGGAGTCTCCAGGGTATAAGGGCATTACGTACAAGTTCGAGTATTCTGTTTGCAATGGATTTGTCTCAGTGTCTTTTAAGAAAAATGATTTTTGCTTTTAGCTTCATTAATGAGAGTTCACTAGGGTGAATGTTTTTTGAGCATACCTTATTTCTGGCTCCTGGCCAGCTCTAAAAGCAGTTGCGGTTTCTTCACAGAAATATAGATCTTCACAAAAAAATAAAACTTTACAGCTTGTAATTCCCCAGTGGTCGCCTCTCCAGCCAAATCACCCTTGGAAACATTATTTTAAACCATTTGAGCAGGGGAAAATATTTGGAATTTTGCCTGTTTTGCAAAGGCTCAGCATCAAATTACACAGACAGAGCTTCTGTTTTTTTAAAAAATATTTTATGTCTATACTATTTTGAAGTACATGGAAAGTAGTATTTTTTTAAATAAAATAAAGCTTACTGGCGCCAGTATTACATCAGTGACTGTAACCATTATGTGCACTGTATCTCTGTTAAGGATTTCTCAATCTTAATGCAACTGATGCAGGACATTGGGCTAGATGCAGTAGGAGATGTGAATGCAATTAAGACCTTCCTTAAGTTCTTTAGACAAACAACAGCACTATTACTATTTGATTTATACTTCTCAGGTGATGTATGCAACAGCCTTCATCCTTTAACAGTGAGTATGACTGAAAACTAGGATCAAAGCCCGGTTTCATGTTGGAACATTTGTTTTTTGTTTTTTTTTTTTCATTTACAAATAAGAGCCTTAAATTTGCAACACTTACTAGGAGGAATAGTCATCGGTTTGGTCTGCAGCTTAGTGAACATACATGGAGAAAAAAGGGACAAGTCCTTAACTGGCAGAAGACAGCAAAGGTCCAGAACTTGAAGGGATTTCAGAGGATCTCAGTTAATTTATGTTTACCACAGATCTGCCCACAGACATCTGTCCATGAATATGTAGGCAATGTATGTGATAAGTGTGTGACATATTGTGCTGCAGGGCATTTGATAAAGAAATGTCCAAGCAATTCATCACATGACTATGATTGCATCACCTTCCCATTAATCAGTCTCTCCGATTCATTCTGGCATTTCTGGCTCTTAAACTGCATCAAACAGCACCATTTATATTTTAAAGCCAACCTGTCATGGAAGTATTTCCTCCCTCCCCCCACCAAAGAAATGGAATTTCCCCAGAAATTATACATGCATGAGGTCCAGGAGAGGCAAGATGAATTCTGAAAATTATGAAATTGTCCGGGTTTTAAAGTCATATGTGTGTAATGCCCTAGTGAATGAGGAAGAACTTTAGCAGCTTTTCAGCAGACCAACTCAGTGAAATATAGAGTCTGAGATACTGGGTCTGAAATATAGAGTCTGAAACACACCTTTAAAATAGTGATTTTTTTAAAGTCATGCAAGTGATCCTAAGTTATTTTAGATATATTTTAAAAGTCCTAGTTTTAATTTTTCTCTTCCTCATGGCAGTCAATGCACTTAGCTTAATGGGCCAAGAGACAAAAGGAACAGATTCCTGAAAATATTTTTCAAAGTTTCAAAGTATTTTAGAAGAGTTTTTATATAACATACATGGCATAAACTGCAAATACCAAACATCCTAATGAAATTGTACATATACACCTATGTCAAAAGATTGTTGAAGCTGGAAAATCAAGCTTTCAAGAATTAGGAATGAGAAGCTGCAAGGGTTCCCAAATTTAACACCATTTGTTCAACCCATATAAGATACCACAGAGCCACATAAATCTCCCTCTTACCCAGCCAAGCTGTGCTTCACTTGATAAGCAGATGGCTTATCTCTATTTGTTTTCAGCATTACCATTTCTCAGGAGGACTCCCAATTTATTTGATACAATGTTCTTAAGCTTCTGCACTGGATGCACAAGTACTCACTCCCTCTTAGCTGCTTTAGGGATGCTTTTAGCATGCCATTGCTAGACCACTGGCAGGCTTAGTGACCTCCATTCCCACCCCACAGACTGGGAGTATAAAGTACTGAAAAAAGAACAGCATATTTATCAAAAACAAGTGGCTGGTGTTTGATTTTTTGGCATATCTAGAACCTGACTGCATACTGCCTGTATGGGGCATCTGCAATCAGCTTTACTCACTCCTGTGTGCTCTCAGCCACTCTGAAAACCTGTCTGCAGATATGTTTCTTGGATGGTCAGAAAATTATTTGGCTAATGGCCATGCAAGAAGAGACCGACTCAAATGGTGGTCCAGCAAAAGACATAGAGAAACAATCCAGTGGCTGAAGAAGATATCCTCTGCCTCAAAGAGTAAACTAACTCTTTTTTTATTGCAACTTCCTATTCAAAAGAGTCAAATGAAGACTCAAAAGCACAAATTGAGGGGAGAAAAATTGTACCCAGTTCCTGCTGGTCTCCTGTGGGCTCTAGTCAGCAGACAAGGACTTTATGGTAAAAATGTCTACCTAATTCTTCAGTTTCTGCTGACTTATTTAAAAAAAATAAACAAACAAAAAACAACAACAAAAAAAACCACCAAAAAAACAAGTAAAAACCCATCAACCCACTAACCAAACTAAAGCAAAATCCCCCATAAAACCTGGCCAAATATATAAGTAGCATTTGAGTGTTTCACATGCTTCATGCAAGAAAGAAAAAGAAAAAAAAAATAGGGCACATTCTGTCATGAGCATAACATGTCCTCTTCCTTAAGGTCTTGCTTGAAATTGTAGAATTGGCAAGTCACCTGAAAATAAATTAACTTCAACATAAATGGTATACTTTATTTACTCCAAAGACACTCTAAATTCAATTTGAAGCTGATACTCAGAATGAAAAGCTTTCAGCCTGAACAGTTAAAGCAATTTGGCAAATTTAGCATCAATCATAAGAACGGGCCTTATAATGGGAAACATTCAGAAACTGCAGGTGTAGGTAACACATCTGCTTATGAAATGTGGAACAGGAGATGGATGCTAAGCAGAATACCAGATTCCAACTCTGCCCAGAGGGTAATCTGCATCTATTTAATTGGAATTTTATACTACGGCTCGTCATTCTTTTCCTACATTTTTTTTCACATCCCACTCTTCTGATACTTTGCTACAGACAATGTGAAAGCATCAAAATAGAACACTTTCTTGAGAAAATTTTTCATTTGCATAAATGATAACAAAAAATGAACTATGAAAGAAAAAGAGCAAGGGCTACAAATGAAGACACTGACATGGAATGTATGGTACATTTATACTTTAATGAGTTTGTTGTTCATAAATACAATGGGAAAGTGACAGTGGCACAGATTAAGCAAGTTGAAAGAGGAGGTCGCCTTGGATCTTGGAGTGATCAGAGAGGAATGAAAAGTTACTACAGAACTCTGAAGCCAGGGATGAGGAAGTGAAAACTGACAAGTTGGACAGGATATAGGTACAAACTAGAACAACTCTGCTCCTCCCTCTCCTTCACTCTTCCCTCTCTCTCTCATCTCATTTAATCTCATGCAATTTCTGAGCAAACATTAAGTTTTATTGCATTCAATAATTTGTTTTCAGGAGTTGCAATTCATACTGTGATTTTACCTGTCAAGTCTGTGCATGGATCTGGAATGGTACAGTCAAGCCCCACTTTATGTGAACCTAAATCAGCAGCAGCAGAGATTTCTACGAGCATGAGCTCTCCTTCGTTTACACCACTTATTTGTTCAGAAGGACAGATGAGAGGGTTCAGCATTGTTTTCACTGCTTTGTTTTCTTACTGTCAGGCTGAAGAACCCAGTGAGGAATCCTTTGTGCCCATTCCTCTGCGCCCATTTGCTTCAAGACAGAGACAACATTCTTTTTTCAAGGTTAATTTGTTGTATAGACTCTCTTTGATAAATCACATATTTAGTTTTTACTGCTTCCTTTCAAACCCAAGTTCAATAAATGCCCAGGAAAAACTGACCCAGTGTGTAAAAAATACCTCCAGTTTCATTCTTTTTAGCCAAAATGCAAAGGCAACCCATAGCCCACCTTTCTGAAATGAAGCCTTTTCTCCCTGCCACATATTCTCTGGTTTTACCTGGTCTAAGATTGAAATGCAGACACAACAAAGCTTCTATCAACCTCTAGTGATTTTCTCCAAGGTGAGAATGTATTTGCCTTCCTAATTTTTTTTTTTCACTGCTTCCAGTTCCACCTCTGGGTGCCACCCAAAATACCTTAGTCTTTCTATACACCTGTGGAGGTACACACAAAACCTGAAGTCTTGGAAGTAGAATTCCACTACTTGTGGAATTCTTGACAATGCTTCTTGTCAACTGCACAAACTGCAGAGCCCTGAAAGCTTACATTTTAAGTGCTTGCAAATGAGGCTCTCTCCCTTTTATCATATACAAATTGCTGCTTCTTGAAGCCACACAGCCACTTTTCTGCTGAGGCCATGGTTTATCAACATGTGGTTCACATGGAGCTTGTCCAAGTCCCATTTAGCACCTGTCTTGGTCTCCCTACTAGATAGAAAGACAATTTAAGTAATTACAGTCACAAGGCAAACAGCTCTTCTGCCTCTGCACTCAGCCCTAAGGAATCATATTTTGTATTCAACAGTCCTGTGCTCTGTTATGGGTACACACAATGCCTGGCCAGTCATTGTGGACAAGGTAGAAGACAGACATGACTGACAGTGTGTGACGGGATTCAAATTCATAAATCTTCCATAAGTTATGACATGTTACAGCCCATATTGTTTTGCTTGACATTATATCCAGCCAACAGAGACAAAATCTTAATTCTCTGATGATAGCACCTGTGCCTAAATGGTGATTACCATACACCTTTGGTAATCACCATTTGTAAGACCTTTGGTAAGACAGCTCCTGTGCCAGCTACCAAGCCGCTGCCCACAGTCCTCCCATGTGAGCACAGGAGCAACTCTCCAGTAGCAATGCAGAAACACGTGGCTCCTTCCATTTGAAAATCCAGCTTCTCACTACCAATGAGAAGAGAGCTGACCTGAACTGGGAGGATGGCCTATGAGACTATTGCTGTGAAGTGTGCATTACCACTTTGTCACTGTCTTGTCTCACACCCTCTCATCACATCACTGCCCAATTCTTGGCAGCTTACTAAAGGCCAAGACAGGGTTATACCTGCATCTGTTTGCATTGGATATTATTCAAGGATTTTATATTCTTTGCTTCTTCACCTTACAACTGGCCTTTGTACTCTTTAGAGAAAGATGTCATTTGCCATTGCATACCACAAACCTTTGGATAACTGTCCAAATCCATTAATTATGTTTTTGGAAATATTTCCTGTTAGTGATTTTTCAGTTCTTCCCAGATGGCAAGCAGAAGCAGTTCCTTTTATGTCTCAGACATAGAAAATATGGTACAGAGATACAGTGCACAGATGTAAATGGACTGATACTGAGCAAGGCCAGAGATATATATTTGCAAACAGATATATGGTATCTCATCACCATGACATGAAAGTAGATGCTGGTGCATCCTGGTAAAGTTGAAAAACAGAGGACTGTCAAGAGTATTTGGAGCAGATGAACAGCCATCTGCACACTGACTTAGTACTGGGTAAACCAACTGCACTTTTAAAATAGCAGTACAGAACATGAATTTTCTCACCAGCTAATATGTACTAAAACATAACCATGCAAACAGAGATCATTTCAAACGAACCATCTATCCCCTTCCACTACCTTGCAGGAAATTTTTTAGCATATATTCTACCAAACAGTCCTTGTCACTTCTATATTCCAAGCCTTAGCACTTTTAAAATGGACAGAAAATTGTTTTGGAAAAGAAACAAACATTAACTATTAAAACTCAAACAAAGAAGTATGAGTTGGGAAACTAATCTCTTTTTATATATCTGAAAAGAGAAATGAAATTCCCTTTGGAAAACATTTTTATTAAAAACTGTAGCTGTCTGTACTCTGAAACACCCTGGAGGTCTAAAGATGATATCAGTATATAAATATTCAGGGCTTCCCGAATATTTCTTTTCAGAAAAGACTTGCTTTTTTTCCTCCTTAAAATTTCTTTGACCTTTAGAAAACAGTCACTATTTGTAGCTTGATTTTTTCAAGATGTTCTCTGGTACATAAAGATGGCAGGGAATTCAATTTAAAAGTCAACTCATGAAACACCATATAATAGTCAGAAGATAGTATTGCTTTAGGCCATGTTTTATTAAGTGAGCAGCCATTCAAAGCATTTTGGAGCATATTATATCCTATTTGAAGGAGTTCACTTCATTCAATCCCGCAGAAAAAATATTTTACAAGAGAGATAATATTTGAACTATCCACAGGCATATAGATAAAATGGTCAGTACTCAGATTTAGCAGAGATGAGTCTTCTTGCTTTATGGAGGCCTGTCAAAAGGACTGATTTATAAAAAAGGTCAAGGGTTTTTTTTTGGTTTTTTTTTTTGTTTGTTTTTTGGTTTTTTTTTTTTTTCCTTTAAAGGGAACAAGACTTTCATGAGGTCCCATAGAACAGCTGCAAAAATACCTTTAGTCTGTCATCCGGAATTTCTGAAGGTGAGTTGTGGATTTGTGGCTAATGAAACACTGCAAAGTAGCACTCACCATGTTATAAAACAGCCCTAATGCTTTATTAGCCTTTTACAGGACAAAAAAGAAAAGGTGCCCAAAGCATGTTATTCTGTTATAATTATATAAAGACAAATTTAGAGAGAAACACAACAGAACCAAACATATGGAGATGTTTCTGTGACCTCAAAAGTGGATCACAGATGATTTATGACTACAAAGCAATCACTGGAGACCTGGGGTCCAATTAAGGATTCTCATTGAAGAAAATTAGTACACTTTCTCATGATCCACCGTCAAGAAAGCTTAAAATTTTGTCACCAAAACCTTATTTCACTTGACCTCATACAGCACAAGAATTTGTTCCTGGAACAGAACTAGCTCATTCCAGATAAGACATCTGATAAGAGCAGCAGTGGCTAAGAGATTACTTGAGTTTGAGAGCAAGGAAAGGGCACTGAGAGAGCTGTTTTCTTGATGGTTCAGAAAACACAGTATGCATAATACATCATAGAAGGCTTTCTGATATTTCTGCTTTTCCTACCTTTACAAAACAAGAATTAGTAAAGTACAGGAAAGTACCCTATTTCTAAATTAATGACCTTGAACGCTACCACTTAAGCTGAATTAAAGAGAAGGCTCTGTCCTCCTAAACAACACTACATTTCAATAATTTGAATTTTTGAGGGAAAAAATACCATACATTTTTATTTTTGTCAAATACAAAGCAGCTCTAATAACTTTCTTTTACTGAATTTAGTTTTGTTCAATATATTTCAGTTAAAAAATCCATGGCAGATAAAAATAATCCAGTGCTATTCATAGGGAGAAAGCTTGCAGAGATGTGACTAATAGCTTTAGATTCCTGGGCAAATATTGACCCAAAATGCAGGACAATACTTGCTAATGAAAATGGTTCCTATGATTCTACACAGCTGCAACTGCATTTTCATCACATTGCCAATGTGGACAAGAGTTTTCCCCCTGTAGTTTTCAGGGCAAATTCAACAAACAAAACCCATCTCCCCCAGTTTTTCTTAGGGATAAAGGCCTGATTCCTTCAATAAAATCTTTCCAGACATAGATGGGCTACATAGAAACTCCTCTTCAACCCTAAATCTGCCCAGTTTTAAGTACTTCAGTTGTAGTTGTGGGAAGAGGATACATGGGACTTTTTTTCTGGCTGTTTCTACAGGGTGATTTTCATCCATAATGACAATAAATGCTACCCATTTCAGAAGAAATGAAACTTGTATTCTGTGCCTTTTCAGATATGCATTCTGAGAACATTAACTTATTTATTACATAGCTGTGCCTATATAGTGGAAATTCTTCAATCAAGAGACATCCAGCAGACATGAACATTACTGGGATTACACTGAATCTAAAAGGCCTACTCTAAAAGGCCTAAAGTGGAGAAAAATTATGATGCTTTTCACCTGTAATCAGAACATTTTCCCTACAACATTTATGTATTCTGAAATAACCTCCACTTGTTCTCTTTTGCTGAATTGTCAAATCAATATATGTAAAAACCAAAGATGTTTTATTCATTGCTAAGTGATCCACCACAATAAAAGTGAACATGATAATGATGACAATGATAGTCCAATACATGCTAATTACTTGTTCAAAAACAAGGAAGAAGGGAGGAGAAATGTGCAATTTCTCTTCTAGTCGACTCTTGACCACTTCTTTGAAATATTTTACTAGATCTTGCATGTTTCAAGGCTGGTTACAAACCAGGACTGGTTCGAGTGAAGGGAGAGTTTGCACCAGGCACTTACATGCTACTGTCTCAGGCTGGATGAACTATGTCTGCCTAATTAGGAATCCCCTTGAACATCAAAGGTCTAACTTACACTTCAGGGTTAGCAGGGTCACATTCCACCTAAAAGAAGCCTAATACTGCCTGAACTGTTCACAACAAGCTTCTTGTTTGACAGTTTTTGACCCATTTTCTGTTCTCAAATGATGTGCAAGCAAACTTATATTTTGCCACATTCTTTAATAATTCACTAAACACTTCATGGGGATTCATTCAAATGGCTCTCTCTGAACTATCTGCTCTGAGCCATGCACATATGTAGTGTGTCATTCAGCTGCAATTTTCCACCTGGTTGTAACTTCTGGTTTGTGGAACATTCCCAAATCCACAGAAAGATTTCAGGATGGCCACTCAAATGATCCTGAAAAACTCTCATACAACTACATCTAGGTATGCACCTGTACAACGCTTTACCTTTAATAAATAATTTTGTGAAGGGAAATTCCATTAAGAAAGTTGGTAGAAGGCAACTGGAGAGGCTGTAGCAGTATCAGTAAATATGGTCAAGTAGAAGTCCTCTCCTCTGCTGTTTTTTTTCTAAATGTGAGCAGGGACTGAAAGATAAGAGGGAAAAACAATGGGCCTGAGTAGGAAAAATGACAGGGGAAAAGATGTTGGCATAGGGGAAATAATTATAAAGATTTTATCACAAATATGCAACCATTCCTCAGTGGAACAAAGAATGGTGAAAATATTTAAAGGACACTAGTTCTAGCCATATGCATATATGATACTTTGATCTCCCTGTGAGGAAATTCACTGTCTTGCAGTAAGCATGAGATTCTCCACATCAGAATACACTGCTAAACTTTTCAGTGTGCAAGAATTCACTACAGTTGAGGATAAATAACGTGCTGGAATTCACAACCCAAAAAGAGCGATTAGTTAATGATCCCACTTTTCTATCAAAAAGCCCCCATGTCTAATGCAGTTATGTATGTTATGTTAAATTCAGGTTAAAACCAACTATGAAATACAGATATCCCTTGAACAGGGTATTATAAAAATTTTTAAAGCAAGACTAGCTCTGCGATCCTAAAAGAGCTAGGGTGTATTGCAAAACCTCAACTCTACAGCATGTCTATAGCATGTTCCCACTGGTATGAAACCAATATAACAAAAGCAAATCTTCTGTGAACTTAACTCAGACTTTTGCTGGATGAAAACCAACGTGGACCTTAAGAAAGAAGCAAGCAGGTAATGGGGAATTTTCTCTTTTATGGTTAAAATTAAAGAAGCAAATGCCAAAAGTAGAAAGCAAAGACAGGGTATAAACTTGTAAAGCTGTTTTCCTCACAAGACATCTTAATTTAAAAAGTATCTTTTCCACTGTTTCTAATTGTTTATGCAGCTTGTAGCCCATAAGCACAAGTAGGGTATGCAGAATGGGGTAAAGGCTGTGAACAGCAGAAAGAAAGAGGTAGTAAAGAGATTTGTGGGATGAATGTATGAAGCTAATGTTAGAACAAAATGAAGTAAATTTAAATGCTACAAACTTGATTTTGCAAGAATATTTGCAATGTTGTTATACTAAATCCTAACCCTAGTTTGCTTCAGCTCAGTATAGTCTGAATATACACATTAGATGCAGGTAATAAGATAATGCTATACAAAGAGATGTGGTTTAATGAAATGACATGGCATGGGTATTATGCCAGTCATTACCCTAGTAATTAATTTTATGAATTCCACAGGAATTAATGATTTTAGAAAGATATCTAGGTGGGAAAATTAAATACAGGTATGAACAATCATACCTAAAGGTGGTAAATTTACATCAGACATAAGAGATGTTTCCAAACAAAGAAATCTTTTGAAAGAAGGTGAGAGAAACCCCTAAACTTATCACCTAGGACATTTAAAAATAGATCAAAATGAACTACTGGAAAATTTAACACAATGACTAATCTCACACTGGTTGCATAATCTTGCAATACGAATGGAGAATGTTCCAAAACTTCTTTTCCATCTCTAATGTGTAATATCTGTAGGTTTATAGACATGTTTGGGCTTTCCAGCCATGGATATTGAGTCTGGCTCCAGAAAATAGCGTGATGATTGCAGACAACTTAGTTCCCAGAGTTTGGGAAATGTCCAGAGCACCACTGTTGCTAACCATTTTCTTCAAAGTAACAACTTTTGTCCCATCTTTACAGTCACCCTAAAGCTGATCCATCCCTCTTGCAGAACTTTGAAAAGACCAGTCGCCTCAGGCAAGCAGAAAGAACTCGCCTTCGATGCACACACACAATGATTGCTATTTGTAGGAAGAACAAAATACTCATTTGCCACAAAACTGCAAACAGCTGGTGGCTCAGTGTATTTTGATACATCAAAAAAAGAACAAATTTAATAATTCACCTGAAAACTACAGTTACTATGTGATGTTGTTACTGAGATCAATACTTTAATGCCTGTTATTGGCACAATAACAAGTTTATGACTGACTGTATTTCTCTGTCATATTTAAAGCACTTGGCTGTAGAAAGGAGATATGTTTTCAAAGCTATCCATGACTGTGAATAATTCTTGTTTGAATGTCAAATTAGAGAATCTGATTTTCAAAGGTTAGGTCCTGAGAATATTCTGAAAATCAGGCTGTCTGGAAATGTTTCAGACTGTGCCTCTATTAAGGAAGTAATTGTATCATTCATCACTTTTGCAAATTAAACTTTTAAGACAAAGACATTTTTCTTTCATCCCAGTATTCAGACACCACAGCTAAGGGTGTGGTAGAAGTATGGAGTAGAATTCAACCAACTGCTTTGACATCTTTTAATTTTAGGTGACATGTAGGAAGAAAGATACATGTACCTGCATGAATATAGCTCCTCTTCCTGTAATAAAATCTGCTAATTATCCATGCTATTTCCCTCCATATAGAAATCCACTTTAATTCATTCTTCTCCTCTGATATTTCAAGCAAATGAACAAATGGAATTAAGGCTGTGTAGGCTGGTGACCGTATCAAAAGTTACACTAACTATTAACTGCCTTTTAAAAGACCTAGTTAAATCAAAGCAAATCCTTGCCTAAGCACACTTAGTTTATTTATTGGGTAACATTGATTTATTTGAATTGGTAATCTGGGTCAGGGCTCTGAAATATTTGCATGTCTACTTCATGTTTAGCACACTATTTAGTCTAAATACATTTTGTTTCAGTAGAATGAAAGGATGAAGCTCTTCTAAGAAGGTGTAATAAACAAGTCCGACACTCTTTTATAGCAGGTCAACTCAATAAAGACATCACCATTTCTTCATGATATGAAGCCAGCTGTGCTTAAAGATACCTACTGGAAAACACCCTCAGTTTCCCAACTCACAATTTATGTTGAATTAGATTTTTATTGCTTTAATCAAATTGTTTTGAAGGATGATTTTATTTTAATCTCAGCTACTTTTGTGTCTAAACAATGCCATAGGCAAATATCATCACAGGATACATCAAGGATAGCTACTAAATGGAACACACTGAGAATATATTTTTGAATGGCATGTTTCACTACAGCCATCTTCAAATTCTAATACAGAAATTGAATTTAGGAGTAGAAGAAGTAGGAGACCAAATTATGTGTTACCTTTCCAGAGTACATACTTGTGATGGTATAATCTGAAATGACAAAAAAATGAAACCACTACTCTTATTTTTGTCTATCTTATCTTTGTCCGTATTGAGTGGAACTCTGCCTACCCACAAAATTGCTCATTTCTTCATGCTTCACCTGTAGAAATATTCAGAATTTCTGATTTCTTACAAGCTGGTATTATACAAATTTCAAAGAAGCATACCCAGAAAATGAAATACCAACCTATTAGCTGCTTCTGGGTAGTTGAAAACATTTGAAAAATCTGAAAGTAAAAAGGTTAATAAACCAAAAATCTAACTATTTCTGTGTGTATGTATATTGACATGTCCACCAAAGAACTCCCATAAAACTTTAATGGTTGAAAATTCATTTGACATGCAAGAATAGAAGGCTCTTGGTCAGGCATGAGAAATATGATACTGATTTTGTGTATGATTATTGCCGCATTGTCCACCAAGAGTCTTCTTGGTGCTTCCCCGCTAGCTCTGACACAGCGGCTGCAGGGGCCACCCTTCCGTGCTCAGGAGTGCGGAAGAGCAGCTAAGGGCTGTGAGCCCTTTCCTCAGAAGGCACTGTCGGCGATGGTGAGGGAACCAGGAGGAGACAATCCAGGCTGTTTAAATCCAAGGTTTACTGGTAGCTCCGGGAAGCTCCTGGCCTCAGGGGTACAACGCTGGAAAGCACCCAGGGAGACTGGAGCAGCCCCTTTTCTTCAGGGGTGGAAACAAGGGAGGGGTTTTGCTATCCACCAACGGGGGGATAGAGGGGAGTGGGACATGAAGTAATTGACAAGCAGGACAACATATCGGGGAGCTGAGGCGGAGCGACCCCTGGCCCTTGGCCAATCACTCGATGCCCTTCGTGGAAGCTTCTAGAGAGAGGAGCTGGAGAGTCGAGTGACAGACAAGGTGCCAGGGAGGGGCTGTGGGGATTGACAAGGAAATTTCTAGGGATTTGGGAGGAGTGGGGATGGGATTGACATTTAGGGAAGGGGAAACAATTTAGGATGAAACCATAAACAAGGGAAAACCAGGGACAAACCAAATAACAAAAGACAACAGATTATCATTAGATTTATTGTTAATACAGTATCTAAGTATAGCTAATGTAGTTTATGGTATAACCATGCTTTAAGGGTTATAATATAAGTAGGTTCAGATAGAAATGTACAGGTTCACAGTCTTTGGTCTTACAGAATGTAAAATTACAAAGCAACAGAGCATCTATTTAGTTACTTAAGAATTTTATCTCCACATATAGCTAGGTGTCAGCACTTTCACTCGCCCTTCCAAAAGTGAGTGTTTCCCTGTGCTTAGGCTGGATGTACAATGCAGGCATCCCTGCCAGGGAAGGGATGCACCCAAAAGCTGACTGCAGCCTTGGAAAACCATTTTGCCTGACTCCAGCAGCATTTTATACCCTTTTGCAGGCTGACGTGTAACCAAGTCAACCTTGATCACAACAGATTCTCCATGTCTGGAATGCATTCATTAAGTGAGCATCCAGACAGTTCATCCTGAAATTCCTACCCAGTGTTCTCATTTTAGCACAGCTCCCACCGAGTGTTTTTAACTAAGGCCAAATCACATTGCCTACAGGAGACAATCACAGAGGAAGAGGTTGTGTGTGGGGCAGGGAGGATGAAGGGGAAGACCTGACTATCCTGTCACATATATTGACAATGTGTATGGTTCATATTTACCTTCATTGAATATGGTTATTTAAAACCTGTCTCTAATTGGCTTAACAGGTGACCAGGAATTAGTTTGCTTCGCCATTACTTTTTCCTTTCTTAGGACAAAAAAAAAGGGTTGATATCCTACTTAGATTTGTTTTAACAGCATGTGTGGTCTAGTTTGTAGTTTAGATTGGAAGAGAGTTCAAAAAAGTCCAGCAATACTGTATTGCGCAATACTTCCATGTTTACTTTACTGCATGCACTGGGTAAATCTCTCAATGATACTTACTATTTCATATATAAATAACAATCCCCAACTTTACAAGGCTTCTACTCAATTTTTAAGTAAATATTATAAATGTAAAATGCATATTGAAAAAAAAAAAAGGAGACAGTGGATTAAAAATCTATTTCAGGCAAACTTGTGTATCCTTACGAGTGGATGGACCTCAAGGCAGGGACCTGGGGGAGCAAAGTCCCTCCCACAGTTAGAGAAGAACCCGAACATACCTGAGTCTACAGGACCTGATGAAATGCATCCTAAACTCTGGAGAGGATTGACTGATCTAGATGGCAAGACACTCTCCTTGACATGTGAAAACTGGTATCAGTCAGGTGAAATCCCAGGTAACTGGAAAAGAGGGAACATTATACCTATATTTTAAAAGGGTAGAAAGAAAATCTTGAAACTACTAAACTGTCAGCCTCCTCTCTATGCCTGGGAAGACCATAGGACAGTTCCTCCTAGACACTGTATTTTAGCAAGTGATCCAAGACAGCCAGCACAGCTTCACCAAGGGCAAGTCCTCTCTGACCAACCCAGTGGCCTTCTGTGATGTAGTGACTACATCAGTGGACAAAGGAAGGGCCACAGATGTCATCTCTATTTCATCTATTTATAATTCTGTAAGACCTTTGCCATGGACCACCTCATTCTTCTCTCTAAACAAGAGAGAAGGATTTGATGGGTTGTCCATTGGGTGGATAAGGACCTGGCTGGATGGTTGCATCCAGAGGGTTGTGGTGAATGTCTCAATGTCTGAATGGAGATCAGAGACAAGTGGCTTACTTAGGGGACCTTATTGGTACGAGGACTGCTTAATATCAGTGACAGAAACAAAGGGATCAAGTGCACCCTCAGCAATTTTGCAGGTGGCACCAAGCTGAGTGGTGCTGTTGACATACCTGAAGGACAAGATGCCATCCAGAGGGACCTGGACAAGATCAAGAACTGGGGCAGTGTTCAGCAAGACCAAGGGTAAGGTGCTGCACCTGGGTCAGGGCAACCCTTGATATCAACACAGACTTGAGGATGAACAGATGGAGAGCAGCCCTGATGGGAAGGACTTATGGGTACTGTTGGAGGGCAGGCTGGACATGAACCAATTAGTTAGAGCCTAACACCACCAAGATAGTGGGTTCAATCCCTTGCTGTGCTAACAACACCAAAGTAGTGGGTTCAATCCCTTTATGGGCCATCCACTTAAGAGCTGGACCCAGTGATCTTTGTGGGTCCATTCCAACTCAGAATATTCTGTGATTGTGTGATTGTAAATGTGCATTTGCACCCTACCTGGAGTCCTGTGTTTAGCTCTGGGGTCCTCAGCAGAGGAGAGATGTGGACCTGATGGAGCAGGACCAGAGGGAGGCCACAAAATTATCAGAGGACTGGAGCATATCTCCTATGAAGACAGACTGAAACAGTTGGGGCTGTTCAGGCTGGAGAAGACTTCAAGAAGACCTTATTGTGGTCTTCCAGTGCCTAAAAGGGGGTCACAAGAAACATGGACACAAATTTGTTTGTAGGGCCTGTAGCAAAAGGACAAGGGCAATGGTTTTGAATTAAAAGAAGGTCGATTCAGACTAGATATAAGGAAGAAAACTGCTATGATGAGGGTCATCAAACGATTGAAGAGCTTGATCAGAGAGATGGTGGATGCCCCATTCCTGAAAACAGTCAAGGTCAGGTTGGATGAGGGTTTGAGCAACCTGATATACTTGGAAGATGTCTCTGCTCATGGCAGGGTGTTTGCAACTAGATCACATCCTGTCATAAAATGCTTCAAGTGGGAAAGAATCTTAAAGGTCATCTCTATTTCTAACCCCCGTCATAGGCAGGTCTTGGTATAGCTCAATATGTGATGGGACCTGTGATGCAGGTGCGGAAATCAAGTGGAAGTCTTGTGGTTTGTGTTGTCATGGCATGGAGCAGGGG
The DNA here is from genome assembly GCF_031753505.1 of Anomalospiza imberbis. Lineage (NCBI taxonomy): Eukaryota > Metazoa > Chordata > Aves > Passeriformes > Viduidae > Anomalospiza > Anomalospiza imberbis. The sequence goes on from NC_089721.1 coordinate 25,796,584, forward strand.
GGCAGAGTGGACTATGGAGTTGTAGTCTCCACAGTCTTGTTCTTCAACCTTATACCCAGAAATGTTTTGTAGGAACCAAGTACACCTTCTACAAAAAAAATATTCCATACAATGTGCCCACAAAGAACAAAAGGCTTGACCACAGTCCCATCCACAGAAATTCATACAGTAGTGGTTATAAAACGTACCCCAATTTTGCTTCTAATCAGGGGATGAGAATTCAGTTGAAATTGCAGGGGCAGATTGATGGATTTGTTCTCCTTGCTCTCTACAGAAGGGCAAACTCTTGCTCTCTACAGAAGTCCCAAACATTCCTGCAGAGACAATAAAAAGATAAACCACTCCAGATGTGGAGAACAAACCTAATTTAAATGCCTTCACTTTCTCTTTTTTATTGAAACACCCCTTGAATGCATTAGATTCATTCCCCTGCACCCAGTTTGTGCTGGGAATCTGGTAAGTCACAAAGTTTTTCTTTTGTAACTTTAGAATGCAGACATTGTTTATGAGTCTCTGAAGGTACATCAAATCCAAGAACTCTGCTGTATGCATATGTCCATATTCAGTCATCTGCACAGGCTAATGTGAGTGACACCTTACTGGGCCATTTTTACAGGATGAATGTTGGCGTAAGAAGCAGGACTTTTGCTGCCTACCATGACCCCTATGCACCATAATACCAAGAGAGAACTATTGACAGAGTTTCTGCCTTTCACTGACAGGTGAAGTCTACTATTACAAGAGAATTAAGTCCCTTCTCCAAGAAGAAAAACTGCTCTCTGTGTATCCCTATCAGGCACATATTTAAGATATTTAAGATATTACCAGATGCATATACTGAAATTGTATCAGCAAATTAATTCCCAGTACACCTGCCAAAAATTTCTAATAGCAGTTGTAAATTTCTAAAAATGAAAAAAAATCAATATAAGCCAATAAAAATGTACTTTTAAATAATTTGAGAGGAATTAACCACATATACTGGCCATGTATTTTCATTTTATTTTCATTGAATGTGAACTTCTAAATGTTAAGGTCATCTGGCATGGTGTCTACTTGATTTTCTTGTTTTCTACATACTCTTGATGTAAAATAGGGCAAAGAAAGAGCTAAAAAAAACACGATTTGGAAAGGAGATCCATTAGGAAAAGGTGTTAAATAAAAAAAACAGGAAAAAACATCAGGATTAGACAGAATGGTGCCCGGGAGTCTTTCCAATAAATCCAGATCACGTACACATTGGCTTTTCTGCTTGCCAAAATGACAACTGGTGGCAGTGCTGGGTGACAGTTACTCTATCCTAATTTGGTGTGCTGGTGTAAAGGACTAAATCAATTGCTGAGACTGGAAAGGATGGCATAGAAAAACCTAGCAAATGTAGGAATTCAAAAAGTTACCAGGTCTTACTTTACTGCCAAGTTGTGGAATGTATTGTCTGATTTGGTGCTTTGTGAAACAGAGCAAGTACTGCCTTCCACATTACTTTTATAGCTACTCTGAAAATTGAAAAGCTGAATTTGACAATATCACTCTGGTTGTTAAAAAACCTGGATCAAAGTGGGGCCAGAGAATTATTTCCCTAGGTTTAGCTCCACACAAGAAAAGATTTCTTTCCTCCAACAGAGCATGGTGAAGGCCAAAGTCCTCACCCAAAATTGTAGTTAAAAATACAGGCAGAATTCAAATGCTCATTAAATAAAGATAGGAGAGAAAAATGTTTTAAACCATTTAAAGAAGTTCTTTTATTTACAATATATAATCCTGAATATAGATAATGATATTCTAGACAGCTAAAAGGTGCGGTAATTGGAAGAATTCACCTACTTTCTGTTAAAATTTTTGTCAGTTGTATGACACCAAAGGTAATTCCAAACTTCTAAGTCAACATTTCCATTATTATTATCACTGTATAAAATATTCATTTATTTAACTAAAAACTGTATGTGAACATTTCTACCTATGAATAATATGATGTTTCATGCCATGCTCTGCCGTTCAACAAACAGTCCATCCAGGAAAGTCTGTCAGCACTAGTGGGACTAGGTACTGATCCTCTTCCTGCTCCAGCAGCACTACAGCAGCCTCCTCGCAGCCACACAAGGATGCAAGACCAGCAGTGAAGGCTCCTGTACTCCCCCTCCTGGGAGGCCCGAAGTTCAGCTGCTGCCTTTCCTCACAGAGTAAAGAGACTGCTTTCTGCTCCAGAAATGAAGCACAGCCGAGCTGGATGGATTTTGCAAATGAAGGCAGGAGCTGGGAGGGGGCAGAGCTCATCACCCAGCTGTCTGTAGAGGAGTCCTCCACTGGGACTCCTCTCTCTAGTGCTGAGGAAGCTCAGGAGGCCCCAGGCCATGACCCTGCTCCATTGCAACCCCCTCTCTCAGACTCTTTTATGTCTTGAACATACCGGCATCCAGACCTTCTTCCCTCCAATGGCACCGTGGGGCATTTCCCCTAGGAACCAGTCAGTGCAGCAGTATGTTGAACAGCACCTGCAATGTTGTCTCCAACTGAGACACCCAAAACTAGATGATTTCCACCAATAACAGTAGGGCAACAAAGTAGTGCATGAACAATCGCAGTGTAGGTAGCAATTTATGTTTATTACAATCTGCCTGAATGGCATCTGGCATTTTTAATACCACTATTCAACAAGAATTAAAAGAAACAGCTCCCAACTAGGTGGATGGAGGCAGGGTTTCTAAACGCAGCTTTTGCAGATTTAAAAACACAGTTTTTATACAAGAATAGGAAAAACTATACTGAAGGAGAAACACAAGCAGCTTGTAAAACTGATGACAATGGAGTAAGCCCTTATGAATGCTTCTCAACCCATCAATCATACTGACTCCCAGCCACACCACACGACCATTCCACAGTCTACACACTTTGAGACAGGCATGATTTCACACCACATGGGATTCCAAGATCCCGGATTTTCTGCAAAATAGATTTTGTCCCAGTTTTTGTGACAGATGGAGTTGATAGTCTCAGGATGAAAAAAGCGCCAGTTTTGACAGGCAGCAGATACCGATGCCCCTTGTGGTTGGAGACGATGTTGCTCTGGAATTAAGGTAGCACGGAAACGAAAGGCAGTGGGCAAATGCATGTCTACTTTGTTATGCTCCTCTCTCAGTGCCTTAATATTTTTGTTTCTACTTCCTTATAAATTGAAAGTGTAACAGGAAGGCAGGACTTCTGCAAGGCATTTTGCTTTCAATTAAAACTAATTACAGATTTTTTGAAACATTTTACTAGTTGGCAGATCAAGTATCAAAGAACTATACTGGAATCTACTGTATTTCTGCCAACAGGCACCCTCGTAAGTCAGTGTCTTAAAATCGTGTACAAAAATCTCAGGCGGGAAGCTGAGCTGAGTGACTTTAAAATCAGTGGGGTATGCGGCAAGTGGAAAGTTGCAATAGTGAAAGTACAGCAAAGGAGTACTTACATGGTCGCACTACACCACTAGTAGCTAGCTTTGCTCTCCCGGAGAGTACTAGCACACTGAAACTAGGACCTCTGTTTCTACTTCAGTAAGAACAATGTCGGTCCCATTTCGAGCCTAATCCTCTCTGCCGTTCTGGTAGCGGCTCTGCTCTCACTTGAATCACTGGGAAGTTTGGGTACACGAGTTACTCGAGCTAGAGAACTTGGTTTTCCCCTCCTTGTTGTAGAGAGCAGGACCAGTGACAGTACCGCGCCTGCAACACGGGCGCGGAAAGCGATGCCGGCCGGCCCCGGCGCGGTGCTGCCGAGCACCCCGCGGACACCGCCGCCGTCCGGCTCCGCCACAGTCCGGCCGGTCCCGCAGCGCCGGCCCGCGCCGCCGCCACTCAGCGCCTCTCGCCCGGCCGCCGCGCCGCCTTAACGTGAGGAGGGGCTCCTCGGGGGGCTGTCACTCTCCTTAAGCCTTTCCTTTCAAGCTTTGAATGTGAGCTGCCCTCCAGCCCCCCTCTCTCTTCCCTCCCTCCAGCACATCGTAAAGAGAAGGAGGGAAAAAAAAGAAAAAAAAAAGGTTTCAACAACAGGCTGGGCCAATGGCAAGTGGCGAGGCAGGAAAGGGGGCCGAGCAAAGGGAGAAAAAGTGGAGAAAGGGAGAAAGAGAGCGAGAATGCGCAGGCTGGGGGGGTTGTGTAAAAGAAGAAGCGTTGCTAATTTTTTTTGTTTGTTTGCTTTTCCATGCATGCATAATGAAGCCTAATCAGAACACGTTGCTGCTGCTTGGAGGGCACTTTTGTATTTAAAGGCTTGCAAAGAAAAAAAGATCCACAGACGGACCCACAGAGCAGCTTGCAGGGCTTGTTGACAACAGAAGCAGCATCAGTCGCCCAGAGAAAAAGAGACCGCGAAGGCTGCCTCTTCTGTCTTCTCAGTGCTCTCGTCTTGGTAGCGAGGAAAGACATTTCTTCTCCGCGCCACCCGAAAGCGTGATCCGAACCGAGAGGGAGTGAGCGGAGCCGGGACTGTGAATGGGATCGGAGCGGCTGGCATGTGCAGAGATGCTGCGAGCGGAGAGTTAAAAGCTCCCGAGGAGGCAGCAGCAGCAGCTGGGCATTTATTTTGGAGTGGGGGGGGAATAAAAAAGAGAGAGACGGAACTGCATGAAGAGCAGTACAGCACCATGAGCTCTCCCAGCGCAGCCTGCGATTCCCCAAGCGCACTACGGATCCACTGTCGTCCGAGTCCCTGTTTGCACTGACTCCCCGCACCTCTCCAGGCGCCTTCGCCGCCGCCTCGCCGTGCCCGGAGCAGCGGGTGGGGGACACGGGAAGGCCCCCGGGCGCCTGCTTCGTACCACCGCCCCGCCGACTTCACCTCCCGGGGGCTGGGAAGCCCCGGGCCCAGCGCGCATGGATTGATGCGAGGAGACCTCATGCACACGGCCGGCGAGAGTTTTGGAAACTTTTCCACGGGCGGCAGCTCCTTCTACTCCTCCTCCTCGTCTACCAGCGCCTCTTCCCAGCTCGCCCGCGGCTGCAGCCACTACCCCCGTCCGGGATGGTGGCCCGCTCGCACGCTCGACACGGAGGCGGAGGCGGCCGGCGTTGGCCGCGGGCGGCCGCCTGGCTCTGGTTGGCGGCGGCGCTGGGCGCCGTGTGGCCGCCTCGGGGCTCGCTGGTGCAGGGCCGGCGGCTGATCTGCTGGCAGGCGGTGCTGCAGTGTCAGGGGGAGCCCGAGTGCAGCTACGCATACAACCAGTACGCCGAGGCGTGCGCCCCGGTGCTCCTGCAGCAGCAGCCACCGGCGGCGGGCGGAGGGGACGGCCCGGCGGGAGCAGCAGGCGCGGCCGCCTCGTCCAAGCGGCGGTGCCCCAGCCACTGCATCGCGGCGCTCATCCAGCTCAACCACACCCGGCGCGGCCCGGCGCTGGAGGATTGCGACTGCGCGCAAGACGAGAACTGCCGCGCCACCAAGCGCGCTATCGAGCCCTGCTTGCCCCGCACCAGCAGCCCCGCGGGCGGCGGCCCCGGTGGTCCCGGGCCCGGCGGCCCCGGCGTCATGGGCTGCACGGAGGCGCGGCGGCGCTGCGACTGGGACAGCCGCTGCAGCCTGGCGCTGAACCGCTACATGACCTACTGCGGGAAGCTGTTCAATGGGCTGCGCTGCACGCCCGAGTGCCGCGCTGTCATCGAGGACATGCTGGCCGTGCCTAAGGCCGTGCTGCTCAACGACTGCGTCTGCGACGGGCTGGAGAGGCCCATCTGCGAGTCGGTCAAGGAGAACATGGCCCGCCTCTGCTTCGGCGCCGACATGGGCGGCAACGGCGCGGGTAGCAGCGGCGGCTCGGACGGCGGCCTGGAGGAGTACTACGACGAGGACTACGAGGAGGAGCCGAGCCAGAAGGGGAGGGACGACGCGGAGGACAATGCGGGCGCTGAGCCCGGCTTCCCCGTGCAGGCAGATAACGCCGGCCGGCCCGCCGGGGCGGCTGGGGCGCTGCTCGCCTCCATCTTGGTGCCGCTGCTGCCGCGGCTCTAGCATCCCTCCCTTCCCGCCCCCCTCCTGCCTGCTTCCCATCGCTGCTTCCCTCAGTCACTGCCTCCCTCCGCATCCCCATCCCCTTCGCCGGGCCGGGCCGGGCCAGGCCCCCCGCGCCGAGCTGCCGCGGGCCTCTAGTCGAGCCCTCCCGCGGCGGCCGGGGATCCGGCCGGCGGGGCCACTCGGCGCTGAGCGGCTTTCAACGCTCAGCCCGCGGATTCCCTGACCCATTGCCCCGGCGCCCCGTCCCCTCGCGTATCCTCCTCTGCCTCCGCTGCTGCGCGCAGCCCCCCAGCCGACCCCTTTCCCCGGCCCGGCGCTGCGAGCCGGCCGCTGGAGCCGTGGCCGGAGCGCAGGGGCCGCTCGTGTTTCGGGTGTTGGTCTCGAGTGTGCACTATGCAATTGCTGCCACCCTGCCTTCGTGTTACTAGCGAGCGGAGCGGCTAACAGAGACTGCGAGCGAGGCCGCTAGCCGCCCCCCGGAACAAGCCGGGAGTTGTGGCAAGCTGGTACTGGAGGTCTTTTAAGAGTGTTGACATGAAGGTCTGTAAGAGGTGAGCAACCCAAACTTGCTGCCAAAGCGTTGCCGTACTAGTTAGTCAGCAACTTGATTATCATTAGCCGCATCTCACTCTTCCTGATGCAGTTGTGCCCGAAAAGGGCTTACG